>NW_012107631.1:1477898-1495293 GCF_000951045.1 Mandrillus leucophaeus
CATTCATTCCTGGTGGGAATGCAAAATGGAAAAGTCACTTAGAATATAGTTTAGCAGTTTCTTACAAAACTGAACACATTCTTACCAATGACCCAGAAGTCATGCTCCTTGGTTTACCCAAATGAGTTGAAAACTTATGTCTAGATAACCCATACGTGGATATTTATAGGAGCTTTATTTTTGCAGGCTGAGAATCTCATATCTGAAATGCTTGGGACCAAAAGTGTTTCAGATTTTGAATGTTTTCAGATTTTGGAATATTTGTATATACATAATAAAATATCTTAGGAATAGGGCCCAAGTCTCAACATGACATTTCTTTATGTTTTATATACACTTTACATATATATAACCTGAAGGTAATTGATAGAATATTTTTAATAATTTCGTGCATAGAACAAAGTTTGTATACATTAAGCCATCAGAAAGCAAATATATCACTATCTCAGCACTTGTGTGAGACAATCTGTGGCTGTTTGGCATCACCATCATTCCTGATTCTGAATTTATAGCTACCAATAAACAATCATTCTCTCATATTTATTCACATATAAGTACTTAACAGTAAAACAATGACATATCATTAATATAGCAAAAAAAATAATGTGTTCAGGATAACTAAGCAGCATAGTAGCATCTTTAGGATACTTATATCAGCTATTAAACAATAGCAGGAACTAACAATGGCACGTGAGGTCAGCTGTGGAATTTTCCACTTGTGGCATCAGGTTGGTGCTCAAAAAGTTTTGGATTTTGAAGCATTTTGGATTTCAGATTTTCTGACTAAGGATGCTTAGCCCATAATTACCAAAACTTGGAAGTAACCAAGATATCCTTCAGTGGGTGAATAGTTGAACAAACTGTGGTATATCCAAACAGTGGAATTTATTCAGCACAAAAAATAAATATGCTGTCTAGCTATGAAAAGAGACAGAAGAACTTTAAATGCATATTGCTATGTGAAAGAAGCCAATCTGAAAAGGTCAACATTCTGTATGATTCCAAGTATATAACATTCTGAAAAAGGCTTAGTAATACAAACGACCAGTCATATGAAAGATTGAACCATAGAAAGGCATAATACATAGACAAAAGAAATAATCCAAGGCTGCCAAGAAAAGGGCCTGAAATGTCCAAGTTGCAGGAAAGGATATTGGGAGAAGAATAAACTAGTTTTGATGAGTGATTATTTATGGGATAGGTGGGAACAGGGAGAAGTCAACAGTGACCTCAAGGTTCCCTATTGGTAGTACAGAAAAAAAGGGAGCATGTATCCCTCAGAACCAGAACAAGTTAGGAGAGGACAAGCAGTTCTTAATGGAAGGTGGTGAGTCAGGTTCATCCAGGCTACATTTTAGTTTCCAAGTAGAAACATTCAGTGAATAATTCTGAATGTGTGACAGACACTCAGAAGAGAGATTGAGATACAGAGTTGAAAGCCATCTGCTTTAAGCTGTCAGAAGACATAAGCACCAATGAGATCCAGGGGTATAGAGCAGAGAGAAAAGCAAAGGGCAGGGAACGGGTATCTCTGTGGCTGAATCTGCCTAAAGAGCTCAAGCTCCTAGACCACAGGTGGGCTGTAGAACAGTCACTGGGCATCCATCACTCCAAACTCTGCCTTTGAAATCCTCCTCCTCCAATGTAAATCTAAGGTAATTAATCAAATGAGACAAAAACTTCCAGAGATTTGCTCTTCTTTTGTATTAACCATCTTTCCTCTCCAGTTTCCTCTCCGGAGTCCTCATTGCATATTTCATAAGCCTGTTTGGAACTTTTACTAGCTGTCACCTTCAGTAAATACCAGCCAAGAAAAGTCTTTAAGTATGTGATATATAACACGCTGGATACTTAAAGCTGTTATTGAAATAGGGCCTGCAGATATGACAGCTTGTGCTAACAGCTCCAGAACTATTACAGGTGAACATTTCAAAGTTCTTCACAAGACTTTTTTTTTAATTCCGGGATCGCTGACCTCATTAGCTCCTTGGCTTTTAGGCCCGTGTGAGCTCAATTCCTTCCTGTCCATTGTCAGAGTCAACAATAGCCCTGTCCTCCCTGGTCCAATTGTGTCTCAAGTGCTCTGTCATGGATACATTTATCTACATAACCCTTAACATTTCAAGGACAATGGCTGTCTAAAATTGACCAAAGAGAAGTTTGGATTTTTTCTTGTTCTTTATAACTTTGATAATTTGTGGTCATTTTTTGAGCAAACGAGGCTTTTGGGTTTTTGTTTGGTAAGGGTTTTTGGCCTCTGCTTTCAGCAAAGGGATGAAGCAAGTCATTTCATCCACGTATTTCATTGCCCCAGGGCCAGGCTCACATCTACTGCAGGCACGTCTTGGCACCAGCTGCCTATGCTTCCTGAGAGAAGAAGGGCATCGGGAAAGGGGTGTTCAGAGGGATTGGAATCGGTTGTCTTTTCCTTACACTCAACACAGCATCTACATGGGTGCCTTAGTTCAACCTAGGCCCACAAGTTTGAACTTCAGAAACTCATTCCTGTGCACAGAAATAAACATCAGCTCCTAATGTACCCCTAGTGACACCCCTATCTCCAAGATACTTTTCGACAACTAAAAAGAGTCCTAACAGGAGGCTTAAAAAGATCCTATTAACTGTGATCTTTATTTTAAGTGACTCAGAGCCCTTTTCCACTTTTCAAACATTGACTCATTATGCAAGCACATCTAATACTTTCTTGTGTATAGAGCTGTGCTGGGCATTTTACAGAGCTAATTAAACAGACATGATGCCTAACCTCTAGGCGTTTATGATTTAAGGAAGACAGTGTCAGTGAGAACAAAGGAACCAATTCAGGACATAAGGGAAATGGAATGAATACCATATGGCTGTGCAGATAAACTACAAGAGTAAATGTGTTATTGGGTGTCTACTGGCAGCAACAGGACCATCCAGCTCACCTGGGGAATTCCAAAGCTCCTAAAGTAAGTTCATTGTGGCTATTATTTATCATTTCAATCCTGTACATTCATTGGTAGGAGCTAGTGATGCCCAACAAATGTCAAATGTGGATCACTGACAATATATTTCTGTCTTTCCATTCTGCAGACAGAACTTCACAGTAGACAGACACCCCTGAAGCCAGGCCTCTGGCCCTTCCTTATCTTACCCTCTTCAGTCCAAGTTCTGGATATCTTTGCTTGCTCAGCTGTAGTCTAGTCTGATCATTCCAACTTGCAATCCATTCTTCCTTCCCTACACTTCCCTCTCAGAACCATCTGCTCACCCATAGAGGACAAAGCCTAGGTTTACCCACCTTAATCCCAATAATGCACCTATTTCAGACAGTCAAGAGTGTGCACAGTAGCTAAAATCAATGAAAGGACAAGAGTTGCTAGGGTCACCATTTAATATTGAAGTCTCAAATTTCCCAGAGAAGTAAGAACTATATTGGAGTTTGAGTAACACTGCAAAGTAGATTAGGAAAAAAAAATGCATAAGACTTAGGGCCTGGCAAAGAGTTTTAAAACAGGGAATAAAGTTCTTGCTGTGCCTTGTAGGAAAGCAGAGCTACATTTTATATTAACATTGGTCAGTTCTGTTGTGAGGGCATTGGTTACTTTAAACTATTGGACAGAAGGCATATCTGAAATGGTTCTGGGAGTAACCCAGCAGGACCAGGCAAACACCAAAGCTCTCAGATAGTAACAAAGCACCAGGAGGCCCTGTGACCGTCAGCTCAAAGTCTTCTGTGGCTGACGGAATATGCCCACTGTAAAGTCAGCATGGTCCCTTCAGATTCAGCCCTATTGCTCTGTCCCAGTGTGGGAAATGGGCATCTATATGGAGCCCCCAGCCTTACCCTCTGAGTCATGCCACCTTCTCAGGTGCTGCCTCAGAGCAGAATGAAAGCCCCTGCTCTTTCTGGGACCTATGCCCTTCAACCTCCGGATTCTGCTAACTCTCTGCTATCCTATTTTCTTTTCTTCTTCTTTTTTTTTTTTTTTTGAGATGGAGTTTCACTCTTGTTGCCCAGGCTGGAGTACAATGGCGTGATCTTGGCTCACTGCAATCTCTGCCTCCTGGGTTCAAGTGATTATCCTGCCTCAGCCTCCCAAGTAGCTACAAATACACATGCCCGCCACCATGCCTGACTAATTTTTGTATTTTTAGTACAGAGGGAGTTTCACCGTGCTGGTCAGGCTAGTCTCAAACTCCTGACCTTGGGTGATCTGCCCACCTACAGCCTCTCAAAAGCCCAATCCTCTCTAAGTCATCGGCCTCCAACATACCTTGCATATCTCTTCAATGGGTTCAGACTTTTCAAAAATCTGAAAGGTATGTGTCTGGCAGAAAACTTTGGGTTTTAGCCCAGAAACATAAACCATCCTGAAATCAGTAGGCAAAAAAGCTCTGGATGCTTATTTGAAATGAGGGACAGGGAAAATATAGGAAGCATTATGATACTATAAGAAGTAGACTATGGGGTACAATCAAATTAGGACTCAGGATTAAGAAACTCACTCAAAACCACACAACTATATGGAAACTGAACAACCTGCCCCTGAAGACTACTGGGTAAACAACAAAATTAAGGCAGAAATAAATAAGTTATTTGAAATCAGTGAGAACACAGACATAATGCACCAGAGTCTCTGGGACACAACTAAAGCAGTGTTTAGAGGGAAATTTATAGCACTAAATGCTCACAGGAGAAAGCAAGAAAGATCTAAAATCAATACCCTAACATCACAATTAAAAGAACTAGAGAAGCAAGAGCAAACAAATTCAAAAGCTAGCAGAAGACAAGAAATAATTAAGATCAGAGCAGAACTGAAGGAGATAGAGACATGAAAAACCCTTCAAAAAATCAATGAATCCAGGAGCTGATTTTCTGTAAAGATTAACAAAATAGACAGACCACTGGCCAGACTATTAAAGAAGAAAAGAGAGAAGAATCAATAGACACAATAAAAACTGATAAAGAAGAGATCACCACTGATCCCACAGAAATATAAATCACCATCAGAGAATACTACAAATACCTCTATACAAATAAAATAGAACATCTAGAAGAAATGGATAAATTCCTGGACACATACACCCTCCCAAGACTAAACCAGGAAGAAGCTGAATCCCTGAATAGACCAATAACAAGTTCTGAAATTGAGGCAGTAATTAATAGCCTACCAACCAAAAAAAAAAAAAAAAATCCCAGAACCAGATGGATTCACAGCCGAATTCTATAAGAGGTACAAAGAGGAGCTGGCACCATTCCTCCTGAAACTATTTAAAACAATAGGAAATGAGGGACTCCTCCCTAACTCATTTTATGAGGTCAGCATCATCCTGATACCAAAACTTGGCAGAGACACAACAACAACAACAAAAAGAAAAGTTCATGCCAATATCCCTGATGAACATCGCTGTGAAAATCCTCAGTAAAATACTGGCAAATGGAATCCAGCAGCACATGAACAAGTTTATCCACCATGATCCAGTTGGTTTCATCCTGGGACACAGGGCTGGTTCAACATATGCAAATCAATAAATGTAATCCATCACATAAACAGAACCAATGACAAAAACCACATGATTATTTCAATTGATGAGGAAATGGCCTTTGATAAAATGAAAAACCCCTTTACTCTAAATCTCTCAATAAACTAGGTACCAATGGAACATATCTCAAAATAATAAGGGCTATTTATGACAAAGCCACAGCCACTATAATACTGAATGGGCAAAATCTGGAAGCATTTCCTTTCAAGACAAGGATGCCTTCTCTCATCACTCCTATTCAACACAGTATTGGAAGTTCTGGCCAGGGCAATCAGGCAAGAGAAAGAAATCAAGGGCATCCAAATAGGAAGAGAGGAAGTCTAATTGTCTCTGTTTGCAGATGACATGATTGTACATTTAGAAAACCCCATTGTATCTGCCCAAAATCTCCTTAAGGTGATAAGAAACTTCAGCAAAGTCTCAGGATACAAAATCAATGTGCAGAAATTGCAAGCATTTCTATACACCGATAATAGGTAAACAGAGAGGCAAATCATGAGTGAACTCCCATTCACAATTGCTACAAAGAGAATAAAATACCTAGGAATACAACTCACAAGGGATGTGAAGGATCTCTTCCAGGAGAACTACAAACCACTACTCAAGGAAATAAAAGAGGACACAAACAAATGGAAAAACATTCCATGCTCATGGATAGGAAGAATCAAATAATGAAAATGGCCACACTGCCCAAAGTAATTTGTAGATTCAATGCTATCCCCATAAAGCGACCATTGACTTTCTTCACAGAATTAGAAAAAATTGCTTTACATTGTATGTGGAGCCAAAAAAGAGCCCATATAGTCAAGACAATCCTAAGCAAAAAGAACAAAGCTGGAGGCATCACGCTACCTGACTTCAAACTATACTACAAGGCTACAGTAACCAAAACAGCATGGTATTGGTACTAAAACAGATATATAGACCAATGGAACAGAACAGAGGCTTCAGAAATAACACCACACATCTACAACCATCTGATCATTGACAAACCTGACAAAAAAAAATGGGGAAAGGATTCCCTATTTAATAAATGGTGTTAGGAAAACTAGCTAGCCATATGTAGAAAATGAAACTGAACCCTTTCCTTACACCTTTTACAAAAATCAACTCAAGATGGATTAAAGACTTAAACATAAGACCTAAAACCATAAAAACCCTAGACGAAAACCTAGGCAATACCATTCAGGACATAGGCACGGGCAAAGACTTCATGACTAAAACACCAAAAAGCAATGGCAACAAAAGCCAAAACTGACAAATGGGATCTAATTAAACTAAAGACCTTCTGCACAGCAAAAGAAACTATTATCAGAGTGAACAGGCAACCTGCAGAATGGGAGAAAATTTTTACAATCTGTCCATCTGACAAAGGACTAATATCCAGAATCTACAAAGAACTTAAACAAATTTACAAGAAAAAAAACAGCCCCATCAAAAAGTGGACAAAGGATATGAACAGACACTTCTCAAAAGAAGACATTTATGGAGCCAACAAACCTATGGAAATAAAGCTCATCATCATTGGTCATTACAGAAATGCAAATCAAAACCACAATGAGATACCATCTCACACCAGTTAGAATGGCAATCATTAAAAGGTCAGGAAACAACAGATGCTGGAGAGGATGTGGAGAAATAGGAACACTTTCACACTGTTGGTGGGAGTGTAAATTAGTTCAACCATTGTGGAAGACAGTGTGGCAGTTCCTCAAGGACCTAGAACCAGAAATACCATTTGGTCCAGCAATCCCATTACTGGATATATACCCAAAGGATTATAAACTTTTCTACTATAAAGACACATGCACACGTATGTTTATTGCAGCACTGTTCACAATAGCAAAGACTTGGAACCAGCCCAAATGCCCATCAATGATAGACTGGATAAAGAAAATGTGGCACATATATATCATGAAATACTATGCAGCCACAATAAAAGAGGATGAGTTCATGTCCTTTCTAGGGACATGGATGAAGCTGAAAACCATCATTCTCAGCAAACTAACACAGGAACAGAAAACCAAACACCACATATTCTCATTCATAAGTGGGAGTTGAACTGTGAGAACACACGGACACAGGGAGGGGAACATCACACACTGGGGCCTTTTGGAGATGGGGGGCTACGGGAGGGATAGCATTAGAAGAAATACCTAACATAGATGATGGGTTGATGGGTACAGCAAACCACCATGGCACGTGTATATCTTTGTAACATGCATGCACGCTCTGCCCTTGTATCCCAGAACTTAAATTATAACAAAAAATAATAAAAAGAAGAAGAAGTAGACTGTGGGTATAATGGAGACACAAAGGGCAGGGGTCTAACTGTCAAAGGCAAAGGTGAAGCTCATTCATGGTTTCACAGAAAAATAATTCCAAGATGAGTCTTTAGCTATATAAAATTTATTTTACATTTAACCTTCCAGAATATATGTTTTATAAATTGGGGGAAACCTGCAGAAATCCTTTTTTTCTCCCAATTCAAACACTGCACTCCATTTGATCTAGGAATGTAACAACAAAAAAATCACATTATTTTATTATGTGGCAAATTTTCTAGTGATGACAGTAATAGTAGTGAGAATTACAATGAAAACACAGAATGGCATGAATTACTAAAAACTTTCTGACATCTGAGTACATATATTTTTTAGGCTTGCCTGGAGGAATTGTGGAGCTGAAGTTAGTCCTTATTTTCCACTAGCCTTACTACTCATGCCTAATTGTAACATGCATAGAGAATGACATGAGTTTGAGTGATTGAGTGAAATCATACACATCGAATTTCCCAGGTCTAGTAATTAATATCTTGTCAAGTACAAAGACAGTGGTGCACTCAAGAGGAAAAGCCCGGGAATAATTATACATTGGCCAGGTTAGGGCTCAGTAAGTGACACTGACTGATTGGCCCTGAGCTTCTGACACTGCCTGTCAAGATCGATTTATAACAGAAATGACTCATCTACCCTTCTCATTCTAAGATCAAGTGTGTGTCCTCTGCTCAAGGGAGTCTAACTTTCTTTGGCAGACTGACAGAGTCAAAGTTTAATTAACATGATGACAAATAACATGGAAGCCATCGCATATTACCGATTCTCAGGTAACCCATTCCATGTCCTATGCTGTCTTTTGCCTAGTCCCTATACCTTTATAGAGGATTCAATACAAGGACTATTTAGCAGAAATACTAAATTACAGTATTTATTTAGGGGAAGAAATCAAATACAAAACAACTTGTATCTTTTTGGAAAACAAAACATAGGAAAAAAGAAAAAAAGAAGGAAGGAATGAAGGAGGAGAGAGACTATGTTGAGCATCTTTAAGACACAACTAGGCTCTTTCTCTTACATAGCTGTGTG
This sequence comes from Mandrillus leucophaeus, assembly GCF_000951045.1. Classification (NCBI taxonomy): domain Eukaryota; kingdom Metazoa; phylum Chordata; class Mammalia; order Primates; family Cercopithecidae; genus Mandrillus; species Mandrillus leucophaeus. The sequence continues at coordinate 1,486,793 of NW_012107631.1, forward strand.
TATTTTTCAGAAGTCTGCTTGATACAACCAAAAAGGCCACTAAGTAGAATCTTACTTGGACAGAACTATCCAGACTGAGAACACCTACAGCTGGACTAAAAAAGAATTTTTTCAAAATGACTAGGGTATCTGTGGAGACTCCATCCCAATGTTAGACAAGAAACTGCAATCCAGCAAATGTTACAAAATTTAGAAAAAACAAAAGTTTATGTGGCCAATGTATGCATCCTTTTTCCACTGTGGTCCAGCTGGAAGACCTGAGATCAGTTATTCAACCTCTTAAGTTTCAGTTTTCTCATCTCTGAAATAGAGAATTAAATGGCATTATGTATATAAAATCCTCACTACAGTGCTTGGCAAATATTAGATATTCAATAATACCTTAGTTTTTATCACCATCATTACTAGAATGGAGGGACTTGAGAGAAGAGAACAGGAGAACAAGAGAGAATCCATACTTGAAAGCTAAGGGCTGTCGTCTAAAACTTACCCAACTAGGAAGTCCAATGGTTTAAAAACAAAAACATATCTTTTATTTTACTAAGACCAAATAGATTTGTATCTCAAAAAATGTTGGGACAAATTGCATCATTCAGAAACTTAATTGTGCATTCTGAACCTTCATAAATCCCATTAAACAAAGTGTTTATAATATTTACTGGGTGAAGTTATATTTTATAATTTGGTATTTTCAAATATTATTTGTCACTTGATTTTACTGTGCTTTCTGTGTGGTACCACTTTTTAAAAGGTAAACAAATTGATACTTTATATAACAATGTTGAACTTATATAAAAACCTTAGTCCTCAAATGCAGGATGATACTTAATTCAATATTGGCCAGGTAGCATCTTGTCAGTAAATCACTGCCTAGAATGTAATGCAGAAATAATGGCATAAGGCCCTGTCATTGACATAGATGTTTGAAGCAGTGTTTGAAGTCAATCAAGATCTCAGAAATTTTAGTTAAAACAGTAATTTCCATGACTATGGCATTACTGAGGTTTTAAAATGTTTGTACAGGCATGGAAAGTATTTAACAAAATTAGAGAACCCATATCAAGTTTGGGCACTGAAGATAGTCATCAAACAGTGGCAGCAATAAATCTTCTCTTACCTCCTTATGTGGTCTCAAACACCTGAAATGGGGATGGGAAAGTACTAGGTCTGTTAGGACTGCCCCTTCTTCTGCATAAAAACATAATTTTAAAAAAATCCCCACTCTGTCCACACCATCTCATGGGCCTCCATGTCTCCAACATTTGGGATAGCGGTGGTGGCAGGAGAAACTCAGGAGGTCGCTCTGTCTGTAAAACTTGGAAGTAGAGACTTTTGAATAAAACTCTTCAAAAGGAGATTTCAGGTCTGGTGTGGTGGCTAATGCCTGTAACCCCAGCACTTTGGGAGGCCAAGGCAGGCAGATCACCTGAGGTGAGTAGTTCGAGACCAGGCTGGCCAACATGGTGAAACCCCGTCTCTACAGAAAATACAAAAATCAGGCAGTTGTGGTGGTGGGTGTCTGTAATCCCAGCTACTCTGGAGGCTCAGAAAGGAGAATCGCTTGAACTTGGGAGGTGGACCTTGCAGTGAGCCAAGATCATGATACTGCACTACAGCCTGGGCAACAGAGCCAGACTCTGTCTCAGTTAAAAAAAAAAAAAAGGGATATCAAAAGATGTGCTAGTTTAATGTTTACGACTAGAATCTGGGGCACCATAAAGCTAATGATAGGTTCAATGTTGACATAGCATTCTCTAGGCAAAAGGGAGGAAATAACTCCAGACAGTTTGATTTACAATCAGCCAGGTCACTGTCATCACAGCCACTGTCCTCATAGCTACCACCATCCTGTGGCTGGAAAGCATAACCCCAGTGGCTCAGTGCACATCCATGAAGGCTATATCCATCAGATCTCTCAGCTCAGGTGAGGAGGACCCTAGCCTCACAGGCAGAAAGGGCGGTTGCATTTGATAATACTCCCCAAGGTAAGAACAGAGATAAATGTCTACTAAAGTGCAGAATCTAAAGCCTGCCCAGTTCCAATGGTGAAGAGAAAGGTTTTTAAGGGTAACCGAATTTTAGTGTCTCACTTAATTCTCTCCCAGAGATGTCCCTGCTCCTACCATGGGCCCCTGCATGGAATTTACACTGGCAAAGAAACCAGGGGCTCTGGATTCTGTCCCTGGTTCTTCCTCTACACCATTTTATCTGCACTTAAAGAAGTCACTTAACTAAGTTGTGGTTCAGTTTCCATTTATGTCATATGGGTATGATATCAATTCACTGACATTCATTAAAAAAAAGCATCCAGTTCAGACAATGAATTACTAAAATTAGCTCCCAAATTCCATCTTGGTTCCAAAACCCTCCATTTTATCTAAAATGACCTAATTAATAAGAAAATTGAGATAGTATTATGCTGTCCTGTAATACATGTTAAAATACTCAACATACATAGTGTGATATCATGTGTATATTACTTACAGTGAGCTTCACTCAGGCACTAATCAATAATGCACAAACCAGATGGTCTTCTGGCATTCCACCCAGGAAATCTGTTCCCCAAAACAGCTACCATAATAACTTGAATGATTCACATCTCAGTCAATAACCAACACTTCGCTATTAGTTTAATGAATATCAGCAATGGATTTTCATGGATTAAACATAGTGACCTAGTAAGTAGTATGATAAATTTTAGAACTGGCTCTTATTGATTACATTAAAGGTATCTAGGTATGGGTTGGTTTACAGCATTTTGGTGACACTCAACTCCTTAAGAACAGGGTATAAAATCCAGTGAGATCTATGCTTTCACCTTCAAGGATGACACTCCACTAGCTGGTTCTGTGTTCAGCCATTGGTTTAGGAGGCTTTCTAGTTGCCTGATACTGCCTATAAAAGGATGGATCCCTGCTGCTGGAATATGGTTGTGTTTGTCTCCAATAAACTCTGTATGTAAGACAGGGGTTAGAATATGCCAAAGGCATTGGGATTACACAGCTGGTTGTATGTGCAATTTTATGCTTGCTTTCTAATTATATTTGTTTAAAAATATCTATATGTGTAGCAGAATTTGATCTGAGACCTGCTGTTACAAATAAGTGATACTGCAGTTATGAGGGGGTGTTTAAGCTTATCGATTTTAACTTTCTCCAGCAGCTTCCTTTATCTGCCAAAAAGAACCAAAGAGTTTCTGTATGGCCAATTGGCTTGCCACACACAGCTAGTAAGATTAGTGTAAGTAAAATTGTTTACTAAAAAAAAACTCCATTCTCATCAGGCTAGCCCAGAATTTGTTTTAATAACTGAGCATCTAACTATTCTTTGTATTAGAGTATCAATTCAAATAAAAGCTTATCTTAGGTACCATTCAGGAGTGTGTTACACTTACTGCTGCTTCTCCCCTCATCTGATTTTTGCTTTGGAAAAGACTCAATAAACATTTGTTTGACAACTAAGTGCAAGGTACTATGCTGGGCACTAACAAGGGTACCATGGGATACAACTTGAGGTTTGGGAGCTTCAGGAACTTTCATGAAATGATGAAGTAAGCTGGAAGTTAAACTGGACTAGAAGTCAGGCGATCCAGGCTGTAGTCTGGATTAGCCCACTAGCACTTCTTTGGGCAAGCCAGCCTGTCTCTCTGAGCGTCACCTCTTTGTGTGACAGCAAAGGGGAGGCCCCTCCAGTTTCTTCCATTTTACCCATCTATGATGCTATTATCAAAGGCTGTGAACTTGTTCCTGCTGTGCGCCAGGCAATTTACTAGTTCTTAGGATTACAAAAACAAAAAAGATATGGCCCCTCCTCTAAGCAGGTCATACAATTGAGAATAAACAAAGTAGAAATAATCACAATAATAGTATATTTTTATAGTTTATATAGTATTATGACCCCCATTTCATTGAGAAATATCCAAGGAGCTTAAACAAATGTTGTTGTTTTTCCCCTCACAGCAGGTGGATGGTGTAAGTCAGAAGGTCATCTAAGACTACAGGAGAGACAAAACCCATCATAGTTGTGCTGAGTAATTTTGACTCAAGTTATAAAGTTGGACATTGATGCCACTCCCTGTTCATCAACTATCATCTAAGGAATATAAAAAGACTTTGTTCAAGCACGTATACCCTGCTATTTTTCCTCGAATTTCTGTCATTAAAATCACTCTGAGGCAACATAACCATAAACCTTTGACAATTTTACCTGAAAAGGATAATTATTCATGAAGTCGTTTTTGCATCATGATAAATAACCTTACCAAATACATGATAGGTAAGTTTTATCAACCTAAGAAAAGGATATATGACATCTTTTTAGCCCTTCTTCTCAAATTACCACCAACAAGATTCCCACCAGACCCTCCAGGTGAACATTTTAAAATCCAAGTCATCATCTCCACTAAACCTTTCTACCCCAACCACCCAAACCAACCTTCTCCACCCAATTTCTCCCTCACTACTAATGTTGCCATTTTTCTCTGTCAGTCATATAAGCTTAAAATCTTAAAGCTAAGTTTGATCCCTCTTTTTCATCTCCACTGCTCAAGTTCTATGGACACACGCTGGCATATCTCTTTCTCTCTCCCTTTTAAAATTGTGATAAAATATGCATAATATAAAATGTATCATCTTAACCATTAGAAGTGTACAGTTCAGTATTGTTAAGTATGCGCAACCAATCTCCAAAACTATTTTCATGTTATGAAACTCCAGACCCATTAAACAACCCCACATTTTGTCCTCAACCCAGACTGTGAACCACCATTCTATGTTCTGTCTCTATGAATTTGACCATTCTATAGATACCTCATATTAATGAATAACACAATATTTGCTTTTTTCTGACTGACTTCTTTTGTTTAGCTTAATGTCCTCAAGGTTCCTCCAAGTTGTAGCATGTGCTAGAGTTCCCTTCCTTTTTAAGGCTGAAAAAATATTTCACTGTGTGTATACACCACATTTTGTTTATCCATTTATCTATCAACGGACATTTGGGTTGCTTCTGCCTTTGGGCTATTGTGAATAATGCTGCTATGAACATGGGAATACAAATACTCCTTAGAAACTCTGCTTTCAGTTCTTTTGGGTATATACTGAGAAGTAGAATTGCCAAATCATATAGTAACTCTATTTTTAATTTTTTGAGGGACACTATACTATTTTCCATAGTCTACCAAGCCCTTTCTTCATTCCTTTTCCCATCCCCTCTGCCTTCCCAGCCACGTTAGCTCCAACCTGCTGAAACACTCTCACCTCTTAGCTTGGTATTAGCATTGCATAGTCAAAACGCTCCCTCCAAATTCAAAAGTCTATCAGCCTATGATTCATCTTCATAGCTCTTATGCATCCATATATGTGTCCTCGGAAACATGCATGTGCAATGTCTTCTTTGCTACAATGAAAAGCCTTAAAGGCAGGGCAGTGGACTATTTTATTTGCTGCTAAAATTCTAGCACTCTACATTGCTGGGCATACAATAAACAGGGAAGAATTGATTACCTTTAAATGTTGAAGGCTTCATATTTTCCTAAATATGACTTCTACTCTCACTTTTGAAATTCCAAACTCAGAATTGAATCAAGTTTATAAATAGTCCTTCTGGAGATTCTCTGAGAGCTCTTTATTTGAGCCTTTAATTTTCTAGTTTGACTGTCTGTATTGATCAGATCGAAGAGATAATGGCTAAATAGCTGCTTCTCTTGGGGCAATATAGAACCAGTCATCACTGGATCTCATATTGGACTTTCTGCAATTAGCTCTCTTTCCTTTAATTACAATCATTGTCTTCCAAATGCTCTATGCTAAGAAATAAATAATGAATATCTAATATTGTGGGAGTCTCATAGTAACAGATTCAAGGAACAGATTCAGTAGGTATAGTATTACTATCTCAGTGAGAAATTTAAAAGTTGTCTCCTTTTTAATTGGTTTGTTTTATTATTATTTTCCTGCTCTATTGGACAGATTATAATAAAAGAATCATGACTTTTGCCAAGGACAGATGACATAAAAATAAGTTAAGACAGGAGAGAATTCTACATGCATGGTACAATTTTAAAATAAAATTATAATACATAATAAAACACAAAATGAGTTGCAGCTGTGGTTTGAAAATCTTAAATAGGTCATTGAAGAGAAAATTGACTAATAAACAATCTCCCACACACTAACAAATCAGTGTACATATGCAAATAAAATTAACTCATGCTATAAAAGGCTAAAAAGAAATCCATAAAACATGTTGTAAGCTGCCATTTTTCCAGAATCGTTGGAGGAGAGAGGCAAAGGGTGGTCAGGTCCTGCTGAGTCTGGGTTAGAGAGGATAAGATCACGAAGAGAGGGAGAGGAAGGTGGGAGCAAAACCAGGAAGTGACAAAAGAGCATTGAACACTTGGTTCTGAGAATTCTAAGTTTCTCTGGCTGCCTTGATACGTCTTACCAGGCCAGAAGCAGCATCTTAAAGAGCCAAACCATGCTGCACATACCTATCTTTTATCTCCTATATGTAAGCTTTTTGAGGCCTCTGTGTATTAGATTCATGTTTGTACACACTAACAAAGAACTAACACACCACAAAAAGGTTAGTGCATGCTTAAGACAAAGAGTGAAATACTATGATATCTTAGAGTCTATGTTAAATTATTAATTAAGATTTTTCTGTGATCTATAACCAGGGTCTTCATATATTTCACTTTGCCTGGAACGTCCCAGTTAACACTACAGTCCAAGCATAGTTCTCTCTTTCACTCTCAAAAGTGCTCAGGTTTGGAAGATAAATTTCATAAGGAATCGATATAGTCATCTAGTTTATGGCAGTCTGAAAGTTGATTTCTAGAATTCCCTTTCGTCAACTTGTTTACTGGCCATTGTCTCTTCCTCATCAAAGCAGAATAGATTATGCAAGTTAACACTGAAAAGACTATTAACTCTGGATTCCAGGTAAACAAATTTAGTTATGATTCTAACATTAGCAGTTTTCTCTAGAAAAATCATTTTCTAAAGTCAAAGAATATTTAAAGCAACATAACATTTTATATAATTAATTTCTTCCCAATATGAATGTATAGCAGAAATGTTACTACCTTCAACCTTCTGGCATATCATTAAATATGGGGCAACAGCCATATTGAAAATTAATTCACTCCATATATGTGTTTATGTGTGTGTATACATATGTGTGTATTTGGGAGAATGGAAACATTTCTGATGCTCTTAGGAACATAAGAGACTTTGGGTTATGGTTGCCATACTTGGCAATGACTTCATTGTTGGATTTGTATAAAAAGATAAATGAGGGGCAATTTTTATCTTTTGTAGAAAAAATTTTTAATTGCTTTAATGCATCTTACTATGGCTGCTTGTGCCATGTGGTTTGTAGGAAATAGGAAAAAGTCACCTCTCTGGATGGACCATATAGAAAAAGGAGTGTTCCTTTCTCCATGCTGGACCAGGGCTAGATCATAGGCTGGATTGAACCGCTTTTCACTGAGAGAGGCAGCCCTGATTGTAAAACTAATTTTTTCTACCTGACAAAATAGATACAGTCCCATAAAGGCTGCCTGTGAAGCGAGTCACCATATTTTACATCCTACTTTTTCACTAGAATTTTTCAAAGGTGTCCATCTAAGAGGGAAAAAAACGCAGCCTTTATAATGCATGATAGTGGTAGAGGGAGGCAGGGGGATTCCACTTTAGCATGCAGAGAAGCTTTGGAAATCTCAAAGTTTAAAGAAACGTAACAAACACTTGATAAAAATCTTAAATCTACAATTCAAATAAGTAAAAATCTATGAATTAAAAATAGCTAGAATGCTTTTATTTTGAGGATTTTACTGCCAAAACCCAAAAGATTAAAAGAACAGATCAAACTGAGCTTAAAAGTCCCTGGTTTTTAATTAAACTTCTAAAATACTAAAACATGCAAACATGCTGTTATCTCATATGAATCTCAGATAAATAATCATCAAGATGATGACAATGATGAATATTAATAACAGAGCTAGAGAGGAACAAAAACACAAATACATGAGAGGGTGAGATTCAGAAAGTGGCAAAAAGCGGAAGATAAAAGAGATACAGCACAGACTCTAGAATCCACACAATTGTCACAGTCATAATGGAGCTACCTATTCACACACACACAAACACACACACACACACACACAAAATCTATGGCTGAGGAGGTCCAAAAATTCTGAAAGCAAGCCTTGGTAAAAAGTATCACAAACCATGTAGGAGTCCATTTCTGAGCATCCAATACCTGAGTAAGGAGACATACTGGTAGCTCTAAATTTTACCTCAAGCTCTAATTGCAATATAAAAATAAAACTACATATACAATCATGTCATCTGCAAACAGGGACAATTTGACTTCTTCTTTTCCTAACTGAATACCCTTGATTTCTTTCTCTTGCCTAATTGCCCTAGCCAGAACTTCCAACACTATGTTGAATAGGAGTGGTGAGAGAGGGCATCCCTGTCTTGTGCCAGTTTTCAAAG
>NW_012107631.1:1497478-1553248 GCF_000951045.1 Mandrillus leucophaeus
ATAATAAAAAATAATAATAATAAAAAAATAAAACTACCAGACTGGTTTTTGTATAGATGTTGCAACTGCAATGGTGCTGCATAAACAGTATTTTTATGTATTCTGAATTTATCTGTCTGTTCTCCATTTCTGCTATCACAGTGGTGCCCAAATCTAAATAATATAAATGTTTAAAGTGGTATTTTTTAAATCAAAATATCTGCAGTTTCCTAGAATAAGAGAAAACTTTCATATTTTGATGTAACATTTTTAATCACTGACAAACCAAACAATATCCACTGCACTGATCTGTTCAGAACTGAATCCAGAGAGTACAATTCTTAAACATTGCTGGTTGAACTATAAAGAAATCACATCATTAATTGTTTGTTCTCATCATGAGATTTTCTCTATCTGACTTTTCCATGTACAATCAACCTGAGATTTATTGACTTAACAGTATTTTAAACAGATTTGTTAAGAAAAATAAATAGGCAGTTTGCTTATACTAGTGCTTCCCAATCTCTTTCCATTAAAGATTCTTTTTATGTTTTAATATATCTTACAGTTGACATGCACAGATTTTCCATTTCCTTTAGTGTTTCGTCTCTGCATTCAAGTATGTTGTTTTGAGACTTTACAGTAAGTTTATAGTTTTCCTTCTCTACCTTCATGTCTGCCACTATTCAAACAACCATTGTGCCCAAATCTATTGATACATGTGCTTTTCTCCAAAAAAATACTGCAGCTCAAGTCTTGAATCTTTAAGTTAAAACTAAGCTTCCCATCCCCTCAGCCCACACAAGGCCTCAGCATCCAGTCTGGGCCCTGGTTTGGTTCCTTGCAATGTTAAAGTCACACTACAGGTAGCTTGGACTCATTCTCTGTGAAATAATTCCTAGAGTGATTGAAAAGAGCACATCCTCAGAAACATTGGTACCAAAAATATATAAGAGATCAAAGGTGCTTTTTAAAAGACCAAGAAAGAAAAGGAATAGCATAAAAATAAAGTACTAAAATATTTTGTTTAGATATCCTCTAATCTCTATGAGGGGTCTTAGAGAATGGGGCAGATGAGTTAAAGTTAAAGGAAAAGGAATAGAGGTACCTGCAAAATGTTGCTCTGTGCCTGGGATCTGTAAGTGTGGCCTATCACTCCTACCAGAGACCAAAGGCATCCATGTTCTGTGCTCAGAGGAGCACAGTAGCACTTCAGCTAGCAGACCCTCTGAAGTAAAACACCTTCCTAGAAGAGACATTGCTTATTAAAACAAGCAAGCAAAAAAGGTAGCATTATTTAAGAGACGTAATGTTGGCTTTCATCTTTTGTTTTAGGATTCTCCTTATAATATGCCAGTATGAGTGTCACAACCAAAATGTCACTCACAGAGCACAGGGTCAATCTTTTAAATTTAATTTTCATTGAAAATAAAGTGTATGCATTCAGTTGATAACTAAACCAAAAGTTTTTTTAAGCAAGTGCCTATGTGTTAATGATTGCTTCCTTATATGTCAGATAAGTTAATGAAGGCATGAATAACTTTTTGAAATTAGAATGATAGATACATGCTGGCTGAAAGTGAAAACAAATAATAAAATAGCACCATTCACAAACTGTGTCTTTGTGGAACCACTAGGCTAAAGATTCAACACAAGAGTTCATAGTTTTCCCATATCTGCTGCCTCAAAAGCAAATGCTCAAATTACAAAAGCTCAATCCAAGGAATCCTTCTGACAAGCAGAAATATTACCTTTGTGCTCTCCAAGACCCTATTAAAGCTACCAGAAGCAGAACAGCAAGGAAACAGTAAAAAGTTTCTGCAATAATAACATCAGTGATCTTGATAGAGCGTTATATTAGGTGTCCCTTTGGAAGAAGTAAGAAAAGATTATTAAGAATAACAACCACCAAGGATGACCAGATTCACTGGCTCCTTGTGAGTGAAAGCCCCAGGCAGTTCCTGAGCCTATTAGAAAGTCTGAGACAGCCAGGCCAACAGAAGATCAAATTGTATCCAGAAGCCAATAAGTAGGCAATAACATAAATGCGTGGGTTAGGTTTGCCATCTTGCTGTTCTGGGGTTTCTCGGCAAATTTGGTTTATTAGTATGAGGATGAACACTCTTTAATGAAACCAAGGTTTATTGACAAACTGTGCACAACCCATGAAAGCATCCCTGAGAAAAAAGGCCCTTTTCCTCCCCTGAAGATCCCCCACAGTTCTGTGATGGTTTTGTTTATTTTTCTAACCAGAAATGCTCTTTTAATAAATAATGTGTCATTTATTATCTCCAGAAGTCACATGTTTTACAAGCAATCTGTTCTCTCTCCTTTACTCGTCTCTTAATCGAATTCTTTTGCTGTGGAGACTTTGGCATTGAACTATACTGAAAACCGTTACATTTATCTATTCATCATAGGTGATAAGATTAATTCCACTTCTAAAAGATTGCTTTGGACAGCCCAAGACATGAAACAGAACTAGAAGCATATTTAATGTCACTAACCTTAGTGACAGGGCATTCAATACAATTCATTAAGCATAATTGAAAAAGAAATCCTACAATGAAAATGTAACAAGAAACGTTGTGTAAATTAACTTTTTGAAGTATGTTCTTCCCGCAGTGCACATAGTCAGCTCTCATTAATTTTAATGGACATAACTTGCTCATATATCAACTGAAGAATTTCACCTGCTTCTTGTAAAACTGGCTGCATAAAGAAAAAGGTGCCCACAAACAAAAATGGACATTGTTGCTAAAGACTGCGTAAATAATAAAGTCTAAAGGCACTATAGTTAATTAAATGCAAGTTGTTGCATAGACTCATGAATGAGGAATTATGACATTAAGTAAATTGTTTTTTTTTTTTAAAGAAAGCACCCGGGAAAATAATGTTGAGGTCAGACCACATGTATTGTTGACTGCTTTTCCACTCAAAATATAATTCTCCCACCAATATGAACTGTGCGTTTGAGGGTAGAGATAGTGTCTTACTCTCCAGCACTACACACAGCATGCACCTACCACGCAAAGGGTGCTTTGTAGATGGCTGAATTGAAATGCACTGACTATTCATTGTTTCCTAAATTCTCTCCAAACTTTCACACCTCTGGACCTCAGCTCATACTGATCCCTCTGTCTAGAACATCCTCTTATATTCCCAACCCTAATCGTCAATTGCTAAATCCCCAGTCAAGCCACAAAAGCTCTATCAAATGCTGGGAAGTTTTTCCTGATCCTCCCAAATGAAGATTGTTGGATCAGCATAATCTCATAATGCTGTTACGTTCTTAAAACTTACTGAAGACCCCAAAAGGGTTTTATTTACATTAATCATACCTATCAAAATTTACCATATTAGAAATTAAAATGGAAAAATAATTTAAGTATCTATTAATTTACTAAAATAAAAATATACTCATTTCATATTGGCATAAATAACATATTTTTATAAAAATAAATCCATATTTTCTCCTCAAATGTGAACAGATATTATTTAGCATTTTGCAAATCTTTTTAATTTTTTTTTTTTTTTGGTTGTTGTTGATATGATGTCTCTCTCTGTAGCCCAAGCTAGAGTTCATTGGCACAATATGGGCTCACTGCAACCTCTGCCTCCAGGTTCAAGTGATTCTCCTGCCTCAGTCTCCTGAGTAGCTGGGATTACAAGCATGCACCGCCATGTCCAGCTAATTTTTGTATTTTTAGTAGAGATGGAGTTTCACCATGTTGGCCAGGCTGGTCTCGAACTTCTGACCTCAAGTAATCTGCCCGCCTCAGCCTCCCAAAGTGCTGGGATTACAGGCATAAGCCACCGCACCCAGCCAGATCTCTTTAATTTCTGCTTTAAAACAGAACACTAGATTCTTATATCCATTTCTGCATTTGATACGTTGCAATAAATTGTTGGGTTGAAACATTTGAAGAAAAATTGGCCCACGTGACATGTAGTTGGAAAAGAAAGGAGTATTTTCAGTTAGTTGTGGGTGTTCTTGATATTACACCAAAATTCTACAAATGGTAGTTTCTTAAATGTTAGTTGTGATATGCAATCTGAAAAAATATTAATGAACTTTGTATATTTTGTTACATTATATTATTTGTTCTATTTTGTATTTTGAATAAATGTTTTTACCTATGCATGGTTTGTAATATTATGCATCTTTTTTTTTTTTGAAACACTTCAGATTATTCCAATGTGCAGCCATATTTGAAAACTATTGCTCTAGAATTTATGATCAGAGCCATAAGGAATTAGAATGTGTTTCCTTACTTCCAGTAATGCTGGCCATAATAATACCTCCTCTCTGTTATTCTGGATATAACACACACACACACACACACACACACACAGAGAGAGAGAGAGAGAGAGAGAGAGAGAGACAGAGAGAGACAGAGAGAAAGAGAGAGAATGAGAATTTGAAGATTAGGAGAAGGAGGAAAACCAGATGAAGATAGGAAAGGTATGTGAATCATAACATACCTATTATTTTGTGAGTGCCTAGTGTGCACTATACACACACAAAAATGCATTTTTTTCAGAACCATGTAAGATTATATTGCAATGCCTCCTTACTTTGCAATGCCAAATACTTTCATGTATGTTTCTTAGAAACAATGACTACACAGCTATTAGAATGGCTAAAATCCAAAACACTGACAACACCAAATGCTGATGAGTATGTGGAGCAACAGAAACTCTCATTCATTGTTCCTGGGAATGCAAAATGGAAAAGATACCTTGGGAGATCATTTGCCAGTTTCTTACAATACTGAATATACTTTTATCACGTGATCTTGCAATCATACTCCTTGATATTTACCCAAATGAGTTGAAAACTTTTATGTCCACATAAAAACTGGGACATTAATGTTTATGGCAACTTTATTACAATTGCCAAAACTTTGAAGCAACCAAGATGTCCTTCAGTAGGTGAATATGTAAATAAACTGTTGTACATTCAGACAATGGAACATTATTTAACACTAAAAATAAATGAGCTGTCAAGCCTCAAAAAGACATAGAGGAACCTTAAATCCACATTGCTATGTGAAAGAAGCCAATCCGAAAAGGCTAACATACTGTATGATTCCAACAACATAACATTCTGAAAGAGGCAAAACTATGGAGACAGTAAAAAGCTGAGTGGTTACCAGGGGTTTGGAGGAAGAAGGCAAAAATAGGCAGAGCATATAGGATTTAGGGCCTATGATGGTGAATACATGTCATTACACATTTGTCAAAACTCATAGAATGTACAACATTGACAGTGAACCCTAACGTAAACTACGAGCTTTGAGAGTGAACCCTAACGTAAACTACGAGCTTTGGGTGACAATGGTATGTCAATACAGGTTCATTGATTGTAAGAAATATACCACTGTGGTGTAAGATGTCAATAGTGGTGGAGGCTGTACATATGTGAGGACAGGGGTATGTGTCCTATCTGCTCAACTGCACTGTGAAACTAAAACTAAAATAAAGTTTATTAATTAGAAAACAAGGGCAAGGGCATTCTTTTACAAAGCACAGTTTAATTATCAAAATCAAGAACTTACTATTTATGTGACTATTATCTAATCTACGGAATTTAGTTAAATTTCACTAATTATTTCACTAATGTCCTTGATAGCAAAAGGAAGAAAATGTCTTTTTTTTTTCTGATCCAGAATTATACATTGCATTTAATTGTCATGTCTCTTTATCACCTTATAATTCCTCAGTCTTTCTTTGTCTTTCATGACCTCGACATTCAAAATGTATACAAGCCCTTAGTTTGGGTTTATCTGATGTTTCCTCATAAATAGATTTAGATTATGTATTTTTGGAAGGATTAGCTCAGAAGTAAAGTGTTGTGTCCTTTTCAGAGCATAATAAGAAGCACATGATATCTCTGTCTCATTATTAGTGGCATTTATTTTGATCACTTACTTAAGGTGATTTCTGCCATGTTTCCTCAGTGTAAATCTTTTTTCCCTTTATAATTAATAAATACCTTCTGGAGACCTACTTTGACGTGATGTAAATGTCCTATTTTTCATCAAATTTTCAACTGCTAGTTTCTTTCTTGGTTCTTGGCTAAAATTATTATTACTACAGTGACTGCCAACTGGTGATGTGTCTACTTTTTAATTCCTTTCAAGTTCTCCCTTCTCTTTCAGCAACATCAAATATTTCTGTTATTCTGGGAGTGACATAACACTAACTAAGCAGCAGCATTGCTTAATTGCATTCTCAGAACTGATCAGATTCTAATCAGTCTAATTAGGTTTGTGTCATTCAGTACAATCTAGGGCATTGCTAGTGGGGCTGCCATTAAGCAGATACCTGAAAAATCCCTGGCTGGCATGTCTCTTCTAGGCTTACTGAAGATTTCCAACTGTTGTTTAGCAGAGGTAAGAACACTAAAAACTCGCTGAATTTTCCTGAGTTTTAAGATCCTTGACCCAGAAAAAGAGTGGATTCCTGGGGTCGTTGAAAGGGTAATTGGAAGCCAGGCACGGTGGCTCACATCTGTAATCCTAGCACTTTGGGAGGCTGAGGTGGGTGGATCACGAGGTCAAGAGTTCAAGACCAGCCTGGCCAACATGGCGAAACCCCATCTCTACTAAAAATACAAAAATTAGCTGGGCATAGTGGCAGGCACCTGTAATCCCAGCTATTTGGGAGGCTGTGGCAGGAGAATTGCTTGAATCCGGGTGACAAAGGTTGCAGTGAGCCGAGATCACACCACTGCACTCCGGCCTGGGTGACAGAGTGAGACTCCATCTCAAAAAAAAAAAAAAAAAAAAAGATAAAAAGATAATTGGAAAGTCTTTAGACCAGCCATAATTGTCATTTCTAAGGTTTGAACTAGGAATCATACAACCAAATCACCTCATTGAATTCAAATGATCTAGCTTCAGAATAAAATGACTTTTTCTCCTATCATATGCATTCTTCTTTTAAGCCTATGCAGTGGAATTTTTAAACTTCAGAGAATGTATTCTTCAGTTCTATAATTCCCATTTGATTCCTTTTTATAATTTATATATTTCTATTAAGAATTATTCCCTTTTATTATATGGGAAAATTTTCCTTTATGTACTCGAAAATAGGTGTAATTGTTTCTTTAAAATCTGCATCTGCTAATTCCAACATTTGGACTATCTCAGGGTCAGTCTCTCTTTTGTCTTTTTTCATGAGAATGGTCTATTGGTTACGTTTTCTTGTTTCTTTGTATGGCAAGTACTTTTTCATTATATCTTGAGCATTGTGAATAATGTGTTACACAGACTCTGGATTCTGTTATGTTCCTTTGAAGCGTATTAATTTTGTTGTTAGAGCAGTCAGTTAAATTGGCTGAACTCAGATTGAAAACTCTATATTTTCTATGGTGAATGGCAGCTCAAATTCCTTTACCAGTTCAATTCCTTTACCATAGCTGAGCTGCTAGGAGTCTGTCCCACATGCATGATTTGAGACCACCCATAAATTTGAAAAGAGTTTATGAACAGCATTGTGGACTCCCAATCTCTGGCTCTCTCCTCTACAAGATTTCTCCTTCGCTTTCCAGTGGCTGTGGTTTCTCTGAACTCTGTGATTTACTTCTTTTAAACAGTAAGACTGTATGAAGTACTTTAATAGCTACGTTGTATAGCACACTGGGACCTGTACTCAGGCAAAAAGAAAAAATATCACTAATTTATATTTATTTCATTTAGTGTCACTTCCCCTCCAGTATTTGCCTGCTTTTGTTCACTTTCCAGTGCCATCGGGCAAATAATTTTTTTAAATATTTTTTCTAGAATTTTTAATTCTCTGCAGAAGTATTGTAAGTATTTTGCCAATTAGCAAAGACAGAACAAATCATCTTATTGATAGTTATTTGAGATAGTGGATTCCTCTTTATCAAAAGCATGGTTATATTTAACTTAATTTCCTTTTCATTGATTCATCCCTTCTTTGCTTAACAGATTCACTGTGTTGAGTGTTGTCATGAAACCAAAAAATGAGAAAGCATGACCTCTGCCCTTGGAGAATTTGAAATTTTGTTGGAAAGAGGAAACATAAACTTATGAAACTAAATAACATACATTATTGCTTGCATGTAATCTAGTATCAAGTGAGTGTTACCAGTAAGAGTGTTCTTGTTACTCAAAGTGTGCTCCCTGGATAAGCAGCAGGGTAACCCCTGGGAGCTTTTGAAAACTCAAAATCTTGGGTCCCACTCCAGACCTAGTGAATCAGAATCTGCATTTTATAAGAGCCCCAGATGACACGAATGAACATTAAAGTTTGAGCAGCACTTTTCTAGATGTTCAGAAGAGAGGGCTCCCAAAGGAAGTTTTAGGGAAAGTTTCATACATACTGTGAGATTTCAGAGATACATACATACAGAGATTTCAGGCTCTGGATGATCCAAGAAGACAAGAAGAGCATTTTAGGTGGATAATACAAGGCAAAATTGGGAATAAGTTCAAACTGGGGAATAGTTAAATATAATCCTGAAAAAAATAAAGTTGACACTTGTGGCAATCAGAGTGCTTTCATCTGCAAATTAGAGAAATCACAACCAGAAGAGGTTTATAAGGACACTATTATCTCACATAACTAGGTCAGTTTTAGGGATGGGTAATCAAATAGTTCAATGAGGTCATCACAAAAGCAGATTCCTTTCATTTTCTGCTGTGCCATCTGCTGATCTCCAGGATATTGACTCTTAGGCTGACTCCCCTCATAGCCTCCAGATATCTGACTCAGTTTCAAGTATTCCTTGAGGATACATCTACCCTGTCTTTGGTTGTTTTATATATATATATATGTATATGTGTGTATATATACATATATATGTATATGTATATATACACACACATATACATACACACACACATACATACATACACACACACACACACAGAGATATATACACACACACATACACACAAACACACACACACAGTGATAAAAACCTTCCCAGAGGCTCTCGGGAGATTTCCTTTCACGTTTTCTTGGCCAAAACTTTGTAAATTACACATGGCTTCACCAATTACTTGGAAAAAAAATAATGAGACAACTGTAATTAGCTTAAAACAATTAAGAGTTACCTCTTTGGTTGGGGAAGAGTCAAGCTATCCTTGAAAGAGATGCTCATAGGAGGAGAGTAAATAAAAACCAGGGTTCTATTTTCAAAGAAGGCGAATGGCCATTGATTAAACCTAAAGTGTTGCTGCCTTTCAAAATTTCACTTTGTCACACTGAGTCTTACTCTATAATATCACCCTTATTTGAAGAAAGGAGCAATTTAGGAATAAACTATAGTCACTAAATTGATCGGTAAATAGACAGAAAAATATATAACTATCTAGCTTTTCATTAGCATACTGCTCATTTCACCCATAAGAAGTCCTTTTCTGTGCCACATTTTAAAGAACTTATTTTAGTTTGAAGAGCATCATTGTCAATAATAACTCTAAATTATGCCAAATGAATAACTTTAAAATCCAGCCCCCACCCGTCACTTTTTTTTTTCTTTACTGGTTTGCATTTGCTTTTCTGATACTAGGAATAACACTTAGGAATTATTGAGTGACATCTGGTTTATTATACGTCTGTTTCCTCTTGCTTGTTAAGGGGATCATAACACAGAAAGACAAAATTGGGAGAATAAAAGTACAACTAAAGAGTAGGACTAACCTCAAAACTCACCATAATTAAAAATAAAGAGAAATATGCTGAGAAAATTGCTTGCCTTCATCTGGACATCTGTCTGCACATTTGAAACCTTATTCTGGAAATCTCCATTTTACTTTTCTCCATTTTTGTATGTGACTGAAAGTTTCGCTTTCCATGGACATCTCTTTTGCACATCTTTTTACATTCAGCCTTCAAGAAATCTCACCTCTTAAAAGACTAGGAGGTACCTCCTCCCTGCCTTTAGACATCAGCATTTACCCCATGCTTAAGTCTAGCGCTGTCACCAGTAAATAACTGGAATCAACTAGTAGAGGACGCTCTGCCGGACAATAGTTGTTGTTGTTGGTGGTGGTGGTGGTGGTGATGGTACTGGTGGTGGTGGAGGGAAGTGATTTGAGGCTCTGGAACCCTTCCAACTGGTATGAATGGTTAGAAAAAATACTTCCCATATGTTTATAACCACGTTTTGTGTTTTCCTCATTTCTAAGTGAGGAAACGACTCCTTCTTGTCTTTCCCAAAAGCCTACAGACCAAATTTAGAGGCAGCGTAACCAAATGATTTGTGTGTCCTAAACACTTGGTTTGCCTTGAAGAAAGGAGAAGGTAATTTTAAGGGGATTATTAGAAGGACCTCACATCTTCCTCTAACCAAGAGCTGTACTTAACTGTTCCAAACTAGCAATGTGGATTAATAGCTCAGCACCTCAGTTTGAGTCTTGAATTCAGCATTTCTAAGGATACAACACTAAGCACATCAATTACACTCTTTTAGTATCATTTTTCTCATAATAAAAATGATAATTATGGTAATTGGACCTGTTTATGGTGAAGATTAAATGAGAAAACATTTGTTAAATGCCTGCCTCCTAGAAATGGCATCTGTTATTATTTCCTTCTGTTTAGTCAAGACTGTGACATAATGTATAAAAAAGTCTCAAATCACCAAAAAAGTCACTTGCATTTTTTTCTTTATATTGATATCCCAAATAATGAAAAGAAACCTCTAAGATCACTGATACTTGTAGTGTTTTTTTTTTGTTTGTTTTTTTGTTTTTCCTAAGTAAACTGAGTTCATCACTGGCTTGGCAATAAAAAGACTGGCTCTAAGTCTGACTCCTCTACCAAGCGCCTGGGGTTTACAAAATGGCACTTAATTTCTCTGGATCAGAGTTTCTTGAGAAACTTGGATGAGATGATAACCCATATCATAAGACTTATGACAAACAAAAGGAGTCCCTACTTTATGTCGTTCACTGATAAGATGATTTATAGATATCGTCAACAAAAAAGAAAAAAGCTAACTCATTAAGATAGCCTCAACTGAAATACTTTTGGTTTTTCCCATGACAGTGTCTAAACTTTCTAATTTCTTTAAATTCTATTTCATATTCAAGGCTCATTTCATATTCACTACCTTCATGAAGCCTTCTCCAATCCTACCAACTCAGGGCATCATCTTCTCCTTTGAACTCCCATGACACATTGCTTTCATTTCCCTCATATCATCATGTTCAGGTTAGTGTCAAAATTTATTTTGTTTCTGTCTTGACTCTCCCACACTCACCACAACAGAGTGATAAGTTCTTCATTGAACTGCTTATACTTTATGTGTAATTATTGCTCCTTGAAAGCAGGACGCTGCTTTGCTCATAATATTCCCTGCAGCTCTCAGCATAGCATCCTCTACAGTGCACACACAATCAGTAGTAATGGTTGAATTGAACTGAATTAAATTAAACGAAAGTTTTCTTTAATGAAAATATTTTCTATAATGAGGAGTCATTGTATTGCTAAGTTTCTATGTCATTAAAACTTCATCTTACCTTAGAAATAAAAGTATAAGAATATAACATACTTTGGGGTTAGAAGATAAAATGCCTGAAGAGAAAAATTGTTAATAAAACATTTAAAAGGACCCTATCATTTCAGAATTTATGAGAACAAATGTTTTAGATTTTAACATTTCTCTTGTTTGGAGACTCCAGATGAAATAATAGTTGTGCAAATACTTTGTAAAAAGTAAATCATTATGTAAACATCATATTTTGGAAGTATTTACTAGTATAATATAAAACATTATTTTCTTGACTTGAAATAATAAAAGAAAAATTTCACCACTGAGAATAAAGAAATAAAATCAATTTTTGTACTTATCAAATTTGACAGATTCATGACACATCAATAAGAAATATTTTAAAACCCATTTTATTGTAACAAAGATGAACCACACTTTTGAAAGATTCAGTTTTTAACAGCTAGAAAGGCACATCAGTATTTTAATTTCTGTAATTCATTTTTGATTCCCAAAGTGATGACTGTAAGATCAGTAATGGGCACACAATCACACAGCCTGAGAATGTACTAATTCAAACTATTGCACTAGTTTCATCTGGTCAGTCAGTTTGTTATTATCCAAATCAAAGTAGCCTGATAAGGCTGTTTATTTCACAAGTCATTCATTATAAAATAAGAATAAGTTTCAAAACTATATCAAATGTTGTAGGAATATACCACAAAAAATAGGCTAAGTTTCTCCACATGATCCCCCAGTCTCTCCCTTTAATCCAGGTAAGCATTTTTTTCTGAAATTTTCTTTATTTAATTTCAATATCTCTGTTAGAGATTTCCATGTTAGCTTGCATATATCTTCTTTGCTCATTTCATGTATTCTTATCTAATTTAACTTAACCTAACCCAGGTAGCTTCCTTCTCAAAGCCTTTCTCCAGTAGTGTTTGGGTTTCTAAATACCCTTTCAACCCTAACTATTATGAGATGACAAAAGATGGGCAGTAAATATGTTCCCAACAGAAACAGGTGTTGGCAACCTAATGGATTAAAAAGTCCCAAACTGGAGATACCACCAAGACCCAACTTGAAAGTATAATGTTTCCATTTATTACAACAAAAGCAAAGATAAATAGATGGGACTTAAACTAAAAAGCTTCTGCACAGCAAAAGAAATAATCAGCAGAGTTAACAGACAACCCACAGAATGAGAGAAAAACTTCACAATCTATACATCTGACAAAGGACTAATATCTAGAATCTACAAAGAACTCAAACAAATTAGCAAGAAAAAACAATCCCATCAAAAATTGTACTAAGGACATGAATAGACAATTCTAAAAAGAAGATATACAAATGGCCAACAAACATATAAAAAATGCTCAACATCACTAATGATCAGGGAAATGGAATCAAAACCACAATGCAATATCACCTTAATTCTTCAAGAATTGTCATAATCAAAAAATAAAAAAAAATAGATGTTGGCATGGATGTGGTGAAAAGGGAACACTTTTACACTGTTGGTGGGAATGTAAACTGGTACAACCACTATGGAAAATAGCGTGGGGATTCCTTAAAGAACTAAAAGCAGATCTAACATTTGATCCAGCAATTCCACTACTGGGGATCTACCCAGAGGAAAAGAAGTTATTATATGAAAAAGATATTAATACTTGCACACATATGCTTATAGCAGCACAATTTGTAGTTGCAAAAATATGGAACCAGCCCAAATGCCCATCTATCAACAAATGGATAAAGAAAATGTGGTGTATATATACCATGGACTACTACTCAGCCAGAAAAAGGCATGAAGTAATGGCACTCCCAGCAACTTGGATGAAATTGGAGACCATTATTCTAAATGAAGTAACAGAAATGGAAAACCAAGCATCGTGTGTTCTCACTCATAAGTGGGAGCTAAGCTATGAGGACACAAGGCATAAGAATGATACAACAAACTTTGGGGACTCGGGGGAGAGGGTGGGAGGAGGTGAGGGATAAAAGACTACACACTGGGTACAGTGTACACTGCTTGGGTGATGGGTGCACCGGAATCTCAGAAATCACCACTAAACAACTTATTTGTGTAACTACACACCACCTGTTCCCCCAAAACCTATTGAAATAAAAAATAAAGAAAAGAAACAAATAAATCATAATAAAGCTTTCCTGAAGACCAAAAAAACTAAATATAAAAAATAAAATCTCTAGAAATAAACCTAGACAGATATGTGATGAGAAAAAAAAAAGAAAATTAATGTTGCCATTTATAATTACCCAATGTCATTCACCAGTCTAGCTGGCTATTGCTTTAGACAAAATGATCACTAATTACAGCAAAAGGCTATGAGCCACATTTTCAAAAAAAGTTTCAAGGAATTATTTCTTAGCATCATAGTCCCATCTTATATACCATATTGTATCAATACTTTACATTACTGCAAACTTTAGAGGTGTTCTTCGGCCTCTTTTCAATGGTTTCCTTTCATTTGTTAATGTTATCCCTTTATCTGTCTGCACTAACGGTAGCATCACACCCCCACATCTGATATAGTTATAGCACCCAGAGCAGAACTTACAATGGAGAACATGATCAATTCTTCCAAAAGCACTGTAGGCCTACCCAGAAGCACAGTCATTATCTTAGGTGCTTCTGTCTAATGATAGAAAAAACTTTTTATAATATGTTTGCATTAGCATTTTTCCAAAAAACCTGAAATTTATTTTACTCCAGAAAGACATTAAGTTGTTTCTGCATTCAAAAAACTCTTAATGCAATAGTTCAGTATACCCAAAACTTATGCTATCTCACTTCAGTATCATTCACCTTGGTTTTTGTTACTCCCAAAGGATAAAATCTCATTTGTGCAAATTTACAAAATATCTTTTTATAAAAATCTTTTTTTGCAAATAAGTAATGAGTAGAGCTAAAGTTCCCAAGGGGTTTCTGTTTTACACAAAAACAAAATTTGTAGTACTGAAATATTGAATGACTAAAATCTATATTTACCTGTTTAATCACTTGCCTTCATAAATCCTCTAGACCTGATATCCCTAATTAACATTCATAGCATCCCAGGTGTTCACAGATGTGTTAACTGCTAATGCATACTTAGCTAATTCAACGAATTAAGAAAACATGCTGAGGGTTTTATTTTGCAGTGTGGCCAAATTATGCTTTGCTGTTTACATCATTGAAAGAACTAAAAGGGTTTTCCTATCTGAGATTAAGCCCCAATATCTCATTTGAACCCATAATAAATAGAAACTAGGGAGATAAGAAAATCTTATACTGGGATTGAACAAATGAGTAAATTGACAGTGGATAGTGGAATCCAGGTTTCTCTCTGCTGAGAGGTTATAGATAAGTTGGAAGTCAGAATGAAACATGTGGTATGGGCTTGGGGTCAAAGACATCAGTGTGAATTCATGTTTAACTTAAAATATATACAGATAGATAAATACAGAAATGATTTTGTATATGTGTGAACACATGGGTTAGTATACATACATATATGTCCTAGCTCTGTCCTCTGAGAGGGCCTTCTAGAAGCCATAACATCCCAGGATGAATGAGCACACCCAATGCCCAGATCTTGGTTTCTAACACCATTCTCCAATGAAAGGAACTGGGGCTCCTTGAGAAATGACTGACTCTAAGGCTGAGACAGAAAATATACAAATGACCCTGGAACATCACGTAGTACCAGAAAGTAAGGAAGTGCTAAGTAAACAAAATGATGGGGACCTGCCAAAGGTATACATGAATTAACCTGAGATTATTCAAAGGGGGAGAAGAGACAAATCTCCCATGTAGAAAAATTCCAAATAATTTACATAGATACTTACCCCTCAAGGAAGCAGAGTTTAACTTCCCATCCCTTGAATATGGGCTGCACTTACTAACTTGCTTTCAAGTACTGGGGAGTAGGGAGACTAAATTTACAGTAGAGAAACTTGGCAAACACTACCTTGACAGGTGGTCAGGGTTAACATCATCATTGACCAGTCATGTTGATAGCATCTACACTTGATGTTATGTGATAAGAAGGACACTTTATCTCTGTGGTATTATTTCTAAAATCTCATAATCCGAGACTGATTGTAAAAAGAAAACATCAGACAAACCCAAATTTAGATAGTTTCACAAAATATCCAACCAGTACTCCTCAAAATTATCAAAGTCATCAAAAATTTTTTGTAATCTAAGAAACTTATCACAGACAAGCAAAGTCTAAAGAGACATAATAACTAAATGTAATGTGTTTTCCATGTAATGTGTTGCCTATGTAATGAGATCCTGGAAGAGAGAAAAAAAGGACTGGATCCTGGAAAAGAAAAGTCTGTTAGGAAAAAAATAGTTAAATCCAAATAAAGTGTGACATTCATCATACTCACCAATGCTGGTTCCTTAGTTGTGACAAATATACCATACAGAACAGGGGAAACTGGATGAGGAGTACATGTAAACCATCTGTACTATCTGATACTATCTTTGCAACTTTTCTGTAAACCTAAAACTATTCTAAAAGAAAATTTTATTTAATTTTGTTCATGTGAGAGCAAGTTTCAGTATGTTTCCTAAAATAAGAAACTTTGAATTAAAAGTTGTTTTGCTCTGGGAAAATCAATACAATAGACATCTTAGTTATGCAAATATAATACAAGTACGTATTTTTCATTTTTGCGGAAGACCTAAGTGCACTGAAATAACCCAAATGTTAGCTATTTCAGAGGAAGAAGGTTAGCAGTCTGTTTGGTTAGGTAAGCTGACTATGTAATAAGTTTTGCCAACTTATGACTATGCAGCCTTTGTTTTTTTTTTAATTTGCAAAGAATATGTATGAGTGGTTTAAATTATTGGGTGTCCAGTACAGATGAGAAGTCAAGCTGAAGAAGACCTCAGGAAGAACACATAAATAATTGTAGATCAACTGCCACATACTACACCATCATAGACTGGACTAGTGAAGGCTGTGGCAACATCTAACTATAGTTGACTGTTTAGGAAATTAAAACATACTCTTCAAATACTTATTTCTCCTCACATAATTGGGAAGAGACATGTCCTTCTGCATTTTCATTCAAATTCTCCTCCAAAGCCAAGCAAAACTGACTCTGTTCTTATATACGGGTGCTGAGATCTGAAAAGACCACAAGATAAATGTGTTGATCAAATCTAAATTTATTAGCTGATCTTTGGAGAAGTAGACAGTCAAGAGTCTGGTTATTTATTCTGAAGAAAATAGTTTTGGCTAATGTTGCTCTTGATAAGAATTAAGTCTGTAAATATGAAATAATGAGTTACAAACTCAAGTGTCTATCAGGTTGAAGCAAATATCACAAAACAGGAATCAAGGAAAATAGAAATCAAGTTTAGACAGACCCTGTTTAAAAGTAGTGGTGACCATTAGCACCAATCAACTGCTACCTTGTGAAAATGTAATGGGTATTTTTTTTTTATTATTATACTTTAAGTTCTAGGGTACATGTGCATAACGTGCAGGTTTGTTACATATGTATACTTGTGCCATGTTGGTGTGCGGCACCCATCAACTCGTCATTTACATCAGGTATAACTCCCAATGCAATCCCTCCCCCCACCCCCCTCCCCGTGATAAGCCCCGGTGTGTGATGTTCCCCTTCCAGAATCCAAGTGATCTCATTGTTCAGTCCCCACCTATGAGTGAGAACATGCGGTGTTTGGTTTTCTGTTCTTGTGATAGTTTGCTGAGAATGATGGTTTCCAGCTGCATCCATGTCCCTACAAAGGACACAAACTCATCCTTTTTTATGGATGCATAGTATTCCATGGTGTTTATGTGCCACATTTTCTTAATCCAGTCTGTCACTGATGGACATTTGGGTTGATTCCAAGTCTTTGCTATTGTGAATAGTGCCGCAATAAACATACGTGTGCATGTGTCTTTATAGCAGCATGATTTATAATCCTTTGGGTATATACCCAGTAATGGGATGGTTGGGTCATATGGTACTTCTAGTTCTAGATCCTTGAGGAATCGCCATACTGTTTTCCATAATGGTTTTTAAGAAAAAGAAGAAAAGCCTGATTTTTGTCATGAAGGTTTTGAAATATTAGCCTTCGTTTAAAAAAATGTAAAACACTGCATGGGCCAAATGAAATATATTTGTGATATTAATTTGTACTAAAGGCAATTAATTTATAATTTCTGACCTAATTATACCAGTATAATTCTGGATTTTTATTGTTTATTGTTGTGAGGCTTTACCCAGGATGTTCAAATATACAATTAACATACATGTGTCTTCAGTGTGATGAAAGAATCAAATTCAGAAAAGGTTGTTGTAGAATTGTTACCAAAACACGAGTGGTCCTGTCTAGGTCCTGCTGTTCATCAGACAGAAAGCCAATCACTGAGCCAACAAGTATTTTCAGGGAAGAAGGCTTTAATCAGGTGCTGCAGCTGAAGAGATGGGAGATCAGTCTCAAATCCATCTCCATGACTGATTAAAATTGGGGGTTTATATGCAGGAAATAAGTGTAACCCTGTGTGGCAAAACAGAAATTAGGAAGGGGTAAGGAAGAGGAGTTGGTCAACAGGAAGCAAGTGGCCCATTAGGCAATCACGCTGAGTGAGGGGTCTGGCATCTTATTGTCCAGATGTGACAGCCTAAAATAGGTTCATTTCCACTGTGACTGCCTCAGCTTATCTCCTAATCAGTTTCTCTGTCATTCCTATGTACATATCCGGCTTCTGTCTCACTGCCTTCGTGTCATCCTCCACCACAGTGCTTCTCCAGTGATGTTTCTAGTGGTGTACCAATGGCAGGACAGTGGGAGCAATTCACCCCAGTGCAAGCCATAAGGTGGGCAAATACAAAGGGAATTTAAAACAATAATAAAACTAAAAGTCAGTCTGCCTTTTATCATATCCACGGGTATGTGAGTCTAAACAACATCAATGATATGTTACTACTCCCCCCAAAATATTTTCTTGGCCTAAGTTCTAAACAATTGTGATTACTAATGAGTTTTAACATTATATACATCAGCTTCAAATTAGCACATTATAAATTGTGTATTTAGTAGACAATTTACTTTCATAGACATTTTTTACAGAGAAAGTAATCAGAGAATTTCCAGTTGTACAGTCAACACCTTAAAATGTGTTTCCCTCATCAGCTTGTAACAATTCAAGTATTTTTCAAGCTCCTTTCAAGAGCAGTTTTTATGTCTAGACTCTTAGGTGTCATACATTCCCACTTTTAAATACAGGCAGTCCTTGGTTTGCACAGCACTGTGGAACTGAAAAAATTGTCATGTAAGCGGAAACCATGCAAAAAGATCTTTATCATCAAAAGGTAGAAGTAAGATTCTTCTGTGACTCCTAAACTTTTTGGTTGAGACATTAAAAGTTCTTTTACTCTCAGTTCTAAATGAATAGAGAAATGAAAAAGAGTAAAACTGATATTTTTTTAGTACACTGTAATTTAAAGCATTGGAAACATTGTGAATTAGTGTTTTATTTCTTTGTTTAAAAAAAACTTACCAAGAGTAGTTTGAATGGTGTTTTCTTTCTTCTTCTCCTATAACTTATTTTTGGAATGAGCTTTTTCTTTCTATCCCTTGACAAATTGTTATCCCACTTTGAAGTTTGAATCAGGTTCCAAAATTTTATCCTTTGCATTTTCAACATCATGAAATATCTCCAAGAGTTCCCTTCATGTGAAGTCCCTAGTGCCACTTCCTCAGGAACATCTTTATATTTTTTGTCACATCCACTCGCCTAATTTATGTCCATAAATTCACCTTCACCAAGTTCCTCTGGCTGCATATCTTAAGTCTCAAATGATGGTTGTGTCAGCATTCCCAGGGTCAGCTATTTCTTCTAAAACTCCATTCATGTTTGATATCAGTTTCATTTCTAGCATTATCATTTTTGTTCCTTTGTTACACTTTCATCTTTGTTGACCAATATACTGTTTTGACTATCCATTTTTGTAAAAATATCTTGTGGACTATCACTGGACAACAAGGATGCAACACAACTACACACTGTACTATCTGTGCATATACTGCATAACAGATGCTTGGTGATCAGTCACGAACAGACTCTTAAAGAAGTGTCATGATTGGTCACCAATCATGATGTGCATCTTTTATTTATGTAGTGATTTGTGAGCTGAAGAGCTGGCTGTAAAGTGTATTTCATGCAATTACTCACAGTTAATAAACTGAACTGGTAATTGAAATGTGAAACCTTGTTGTTGCAGGACTGGTGCTATTTAACTAAACTGTGATAACTGAAATTCTTGTCCATCAGAACTGTACAACACAAGGACTGCTAAAGGAGATTCACAACAAACAATGACAGTATAGGGATTTCAAGATGAATAAACAGAACTCGAGTTACTTCTGTTAGTCATTCTAACTGACCACTTGGAGTTTGGATTTGTGTTTAATGTTTCAAACAGTGAAAAGAGTACAGACACTGAGGTTTTGTTTCGTAGGTGTACATTTTAAGCTCATACAGAAACTATTTTATTGAATTTGAATAATATCTTTAAAATTAAAATTTATTCTTATTTTCCTGATTTTTAAAAAAATCAGAAAAATATTACTAAAATTAATGTTGTCATATAGAGGAGGCAGTTGTTAAAAAATGATGTATTCTGTGCATTAAATGTGATAGGCACACAACTGGATCTTTCTAAAAGACAGATCTGATTTTGTCATTCCCCTGACCAAAAGTTTTCACTATCTTATCATCTGTATGATTAATTCTTAACCAATATCACTTGCAAAACTTCTCAAAAATACAGATTCCTGGGATTTAACACATAGATTCCAAAGCAGTGGGTCTGGGCTAGGGTCTGAGAAACTGTTATTAAAGCCCATGGGTGGCTCATACAGGTGCTGATTCACTGACATACAGGATTAATTCTAAATTCCTTAGCATGGAAAAAAAGGATGGATCCTTAAGATCTGGCCCCTGTATACTTGTATAGAGTTGTCTCCTGCTACTGGTTTCTCCCTCACATTTTATCGCTTACAACTGTTTATAGCTACTGAGCCAGCCCTGTGTACGTTTTGTTCCAGCTTCCATGGACTGCTCTAGTCCCCAACCTCATGCCAAGGTCCACTTAGAAAATACTCATTTCCATGTAAGGGTCAGCTCAAGGCTTATGTCTTTCAAGCATGTCTTCTGTTGGGCACCTTTGGGGCCTCGTCTATACTCTGTAGCAATTACATCATCACACTGTACTAACTGAATAGTTCTGTGCTAAACTTCTTGAAATGGCATATCTTTATCATTTATCTATTTCCAGCATTTAGCCCATTGCTGTTTATTTCTGGGTGTGTCTTTTAGGAATGCTGTCCACTAAAAGAAACAGAAAGCTAACACAGGCTTAAACAAATAGAGGTTTGTAATTATCATATAAAAAGTCTTGAGGGAAGTGGCTACTGGTGGGGTTTCATTAGCTCAACAATGTCAAGGCTGGCTTCTCTGTGACTCTCTTGGCCTCTCTCTCATACCTGGGGGGCATCATGGTTGTAAGATAGTGGTTGCAGCTCTGCACATCGCAGTCACAGGAAGGAGGAGGAAGGTAGTTGTACAAATTGTGCATATGCTGTTTAATCATTATAGCAAATTTTTTCAGAATTCTCCCAGCAAACTTCCACTAAGAGGTGTCATTTGCCAGAACTGGGCCACATGGCCACCACTAGCTAGAAGGAAGGCTGGGAAAGGAGAGGATGGGATTGATGTGATTCACCTAGAACAGGATTCCCATGATTAAGTTAAAACGTTAGATCAATCATGACCCATGGCCTCAGGTGGCACATCATTGCTGTGAATAAACTTGCAATTCAATTGGCAAAAAAAAAAAAAAGTGGAAATGAATGAGTATACAATTACCAGCTCTGCCACAGTAGGTATTCTATAAACTTTATAAGTATAAATGAGTGAATAAACAAATGCATGAAGCATGAAGAAGTAAATATTAATCTTTGCAATAAGGACAGGTAGGTAGTTCTTGTAACTGATTAGGGTAGAAAAGGCAAGAGTAAATACAGATGCAGAGTGATACAAATAAAAGAAAACTCAACTCTACAACTTAAGGCAAAACAAAACAAATAAAGGACATAATTTATGAGTCTATATAGCTTCATTCACTGACAGAAGCATCGGGCAGCTCCAGGCTTATATCCTCACAGGTTCAAGTTCAGGGGAAAGAAAGCACCACAGGAGCCACAAAGAAAGGCATAAGTTTACGGTCAGACTACAGTCACGTGGCTACCCTGAATCCAGGGGTCAGGACTAGTCACAGTCAAGACTCACAGACCAAGTAGGAGAAGGGTGGAGAAAAAACAGGAGCTATTATCAGCAGAAGAAAGGATGGACTGGATGATTGGCAGCCAAAAAGAATAGATGCCACCTCAAACAGAACCCACAAACGAGGACCAGGCATTCAGAAATGAGCATGAGAAGTTAGCAAGGCAGGTGTATGGGTTCAGAGTCAACACGATTTGACGTCACTGCCCTCCATGTGACACTCCCACATCACTTAGTAGAGGAGCTGGCAGCACCTAGAATATATCCTCTCAGCTTATCTTTCCTTGAGTGGTTACCTTTACAAAGCAGCAGTAAGAGGATAGATTAAATTAATCCTTCTCAACTTTTCATCAGAATATTCCCTACAGCCATGAAGGGTGAGCACTCTGGAATTTGGGGCAGAAGGTGGTGAAACGGAAGGCTGGTAGAATATTTTGGAGCTGTCTGCTGCAAAACTAAAATTTATTTGAAGTCTTGTGCTTTTTACTTAAGATGTTTAACTTTGAATTTTATTCCATAGAATATCCATGTTATTTTTTAAATGTTTTAAATTACTAATAACTTAATAGTTTCTCATTTTTTTTTCCCAAATAAAATTGACCTCCTAAATGACATACCAGTTCGTTCACTTTGGCACACAGCTATTTACCCCTGGACTACACATATCACAGTTCAAGAATCATGGGATTAAGTAAACTCTGCACATTGTTTCCAGCCTGTTTCTCAGGTAGCTGTTTCTGGCAGTGGCATCCACCTATTAAAGCTCTCATTAGCCATAAATGTTAATACAGATGGTTCCCAAGTTAGGATTTTTCAACTTTAAGATGGTGTGAAAGCGATAGGCATTCAGTATACCCCTCAGGTTATCCAGATAAACCCATGGTAGGTCAAGGAACATCTGTAAAACTGCCATCTATTGAATACCTACCACATTCAAAGCAATTTTATATATTTTCTCATTTAATTTTCCCAATAATTCTGAAAAGCAAATATCATCTCCAAATACACAAGGTGAAAGTCACAGAAGTTCACTAACACTGAGAGTTAGACATTTAGATAATAGGATCAAAACTCAGGACTCTGACTCTAAAGCCTGAGTCTCTTCCATGTCTTTCTTCCTCTCCCTTCGAATTGCTTCTTTACGCTTGAGGAACATCAACTTTGAATAAGAAACAATCTACAAATTTAAGCAGTATACAGAATAACTAATAATGCATTATCCTACACACTCTGAGGCCTCCTGCACTAGGGCAGTGTGGAATAGTGTAGTAGACCTGGAATCAGGAATCCTAGGTTCTCTTGTCAACCCCACCTATAGCAAACTGTGGGGCTTTGGAAAAATACTTCTCTGGACCTGAGGCTCTTGATCTGCAAAATGACAGTGGGACCTGGTCATTTTTGCAGTCATATTCAGCTCCAGAGTGCTAACCTTTCAACATCAGTTCCTCAAGATTCAGTCGTCTAAGTGCAGACTAACCAAGTCTTATATGCCTATTAAATGTAATATGCCCTCCAAAAGAGACCAGAAAGATCTAATTATAGACACACTCTCAAAAACGGTATCAGATGAATGCGAACTCCAACCCAAACTTCTGAGAAAATAATCATAACAGTACTAGGATGATAATAACTACTTATTGATTGTTAATCACATCCCAGTTACTGTTCTAATGCAAGTACTATCTCCTTTAACCTTTGTAACAACCCTACACAAAGTAGATCCCATTATCATTCCCATTTTACAGGTGAAGAAATGTACGGTACATTTAAGTAACTGCCCAAGATCACATAATTAATGGCAAACTCAGCCATTATTTGTGTAATTATGTGTAATGGCAAACCCAGCAGTCAGACTCCGCAGTCTGAAGCGAGATGATCATGAAACACTGTCTCCCTCCTGACCAGGCTGTTCTCATTGAGAAATGTGCACTTGAAAAGCTTCCTGGAGACAAAAGACCTTATCACTAATGCTGCACCGCAGATTGATTTAAAACACCAAGTGTTTTATTATGCCAGCAGATGCATGCCAGAGTTATGACAATGTCAATTAATGTCTCACTGGCTTTGTTAACCTTGCTGGAGTCTGTGGAGATTACAATGGTGAGGTCTGAGAGAAAGACTGAGCTGGTGGGAAGGAGTCTGGTTGCAGTTAGGAGGCAGGCACAAGGATTCCCTGCATCGTAACCATATGAAGGCTGATGGGAAAGTAAATTACTATTAGTATTCATCAGCACCAGTCAGACATGCCTAAAGATTGGCTTCCAGGTTAAGTAGAGAATACTAAACTTACTCAATAATATTCATTCAGTAGTTGTATTCACACATTTTTACACTGCTGTAAGAAACTGCCCAAGACTAGGAAATTTATAAAGGAAAGAGGTTTAATTGACTCACAGTTCCACATGGCTGGGAAGGCCTCAGGAAACTTACAATCATAGCAGAAGGCAAAGGGGAAGGAAGGCTTGTCTTACATGGCAGCAGGTCAGAGAGAGAAAGAAAGAGAGAAGCGGGGGGAAGAGCCCCACACTTACTAAACAATCAGATTTTGTAAGAACTCTTATCACGAGAATAGCAAGGGTAAAGTCTGCTGCCATGATCCAATTACCTCCCACCAGGTCCCTGCCTTAACATGTAAGGATTACAATTCAAGTTGAGACTTGGGTGGGGACACAGGGCCAAACCATATCAGTAGTGCTTTGCAAGCTCAGTTGAGTAATGTATTTTTTCATGGAGACTGTTTTGGGATGGTGTGCTATGGAATACATTTTGGAAAATTCTGCTCCATTGAATATAGCAAGCTTTAGCCAGTGGACCACCCAAAAATGAACAAGTGCAATAAAGAGTTCTTAGCTTTCTATGCTACCCATCCAGGAGGCCCTGGTGCCCCAGACAGCTGAAGCATTTAAGAGAAAGTAGATCCTCATGTTTGTTGAACCTCACTCATACCAAGGGCAAGACAGAAATGTCTCCATCAATATGCAAAACTTTTTACTTTTAATTTCACATTTATTATAGATAAGACATTCTGATAGGCACTTTATACACCTTAAATTGTTTCAAGTTTAAGCACCTATATAATTTTTAGATGTATAAAAGATAATTTTTAAAAATAGAACACTTGCTGGTAGCCAACTTAGTGTTAAGATTATTTTCTTAAATTCAACTAGTTGATTAAAATTAGGTGGAGGGAATGAGGGATTGACATGAGGTGATGTATTTTAATGTACCTACTTAATAGAATTGAAAGATCCCAACAGGTTCTTCCTGCTCAATACACAAACAAAGACCACAGCATTACAGTAAAGAAAAAGTTTAATTGACACAAGGCTGGCCATGCCATGTGGGAGACAGTTATTACTGAAATCAATCTCTTCTTAAGTTAGGGGTTTTCCAAAGGTAGTTTGGGGGAAGAGGTGGAGGTGGCTAGGCAATGGGTACTTACTGCTGATTAGTTAGGGGAGCAGTCATAGGGATATAGGAAATTATCCTCCTGCTGGCTGAAGTGCTTCTGGGTGGAGACACAGGAGTGGTTGGCAGGTCCAGGTAGAGCCATCATTGGTGTCGGACAAGCAAAAAACCTGAAAAGTTATCTCCAAAGGGCAATCTTAGATTCTACAATAATGATGTTATCTGCAGAAGTAATTGAGAAAGTTGCATATCTTGTGATCTCCAGAAAAAATGGCTGGCAATGCTCATATGTTAGCAGAATCCAGGCTTCTCTATCTTCCTAACCTGGTGGTCTCTCATTAAGCTTTACAAAGATGGTTGTGTTTGGGGGAATGGCTATAATCATATAAACTATAAATATCTCCCACAGCTAGCCCAGCCTATGCCTATTAACAATTAAGGCAGCTCAAAGGATAAAGGCAAGAGGGGATTGTCTAGATCATATCTCCTCCACTGTCATAATTTTCTTACTGTTATAATTTTTGCAAGGGCAGTTTCTGAATTGTCACAAACATCCTACCCAAAGCAAAGAACTTGCTATTTTCTATTTTTATCTTTCTTTTAAAAAATAATTTCAGATTTTGATTCAAAGATAGAGCTCATTTTTGCCACCGAATTCTGTAAGAATTTCTGTCAACGAGGAAGTCTTCATTAGATCAGTGAATCTCAGATATTTATAGTCCTTGGAAGAAACAGGTTATCAAAAAAAGAGAGAAAATGAAAGATGGTTCCTTTAGGAAATGAACAAAGAAGGAAGATATGTCCCAACCACAAAAAGCAAATGGAAGGAAATGGCTGGCTTCCGAATGTTAATATCATCACTGCAAATTCGTTTTCATATAAGTAATTAATCAACTTTTGTCACTTTTTGCGATTCATTGTGAACATTCTGCATGAGGTCCGTCCTTCACTGTGCTACTTCAAGTTTAAAAGCCTGAGGCTTTTAGAACTTGCCTTATGACATTGTCAAGGCCCTTTTTATAGACTAATTAACATGCCAAGAATTTCAAGTCAACAAAAGATACCATTTTTTAGTTTTCAAGAACTTTTTCATGCCCACTTCAAGCACTTCTTGCATTTCTGGCCCTCTCTGCTGATACCAGCCTCACTGGAGGGACTGCCTTTAAGTTTCACGGAGGGCCCCACCCTTCCTGTTCACTCAGTGGGACCATTCATGAAGGGAAATAATGACATTACATTATGCAAGTTTCCCTATGTGTAACTTTTCCTAATAGAGCCTTTTTGATGGAATTTTTAGGATCCACGCTCACCGAGATTAAGCTACATATTCTAAGCTAAGGACCACACTAGACTGGAGCAAATATAACAGATCTCAGCATGGATTGCCTTGGTACCAGAGTCCCTAACAAGCCCACATGCTGCCAGTCACATTGTTCACACAGACTCTTGGGGAAACTGGAACACTCCATCCTGGCTTTAAGTTACCACCACTATCAAACTACCACCCTTTTCTATTAAGGCTTAAATTGCCAATATAACAATACAGAAGAACTTATACTCACAAGCATTAACTTCTGTTTAAAGGGATATTTACAAACAACAGGATTTCTTGTTTCTTGAACCTAACTTAGCAGAAGATGAGTTCTCACCCAGGGGAGAAATTTTATATACAGTTTATTAGTAGTTCTATTACATATGTAAATGTACCCATTATAGAATATAAAGAGAAATAGAAAAGAGTAAAAATAATCACTCATAAATACCAATATTAACAATTTAAATAGGCTTCTTTTCACCTTTTCTCTCCTATAACTTGTATTATAGGAAAATGAAAGTAGTTGAAACTGTAAGTGAATTCTGGCCAAATGTTTTTCCTAAATAAGCCAGCCAAAAGATGCCCTCCCCCAAGTCCTCTGAGATCTAATGCTGGACGAGAGGTACTGCACCCCACCCCAACCACCCACATGGAAGCAGGACTCAAGAAGTCATGAGCTGTACATTTCTGATTTTGCTCACAGTCAAGCTGCGCAGGCAGAAGGGGTGAGGATTATTAATCAGATAAAGTGAGATGAACTACCAGCTCTCTCTCCTCTGCTCCTCAAAGAATTCCTTCACTTCCTCTGCCTGTTTCCTGTCCTCACCCAGGGTGGCCCATGTTCTCCCATGGCGCTCTCCTCTGCTACTCGGCTGCTCCCCTGAAGGGCATGCCCAGAGCCTCCCGGTGCCCACAGCATCTGGTGCTGCTTCAAAGCCAATCACTAAACCAGCCAACTATCTGCCCTTGCGGTTTGCCCAGGCGAATCTTCCAAGGCCATTCGTGTCAAACTGGAAGCTCCCGGAACCTCTGTGCAAATGAATTCTAAAATCCTCCGTACCTTTACAGCAATCTCACAGAGATTTATCTTGTCACAAAGAGGAAAACATAAACCTTCCTGCCATCACTGAGGTACCCCAAGTGTGACTGCCTTTACTGCACCACTCAAAGAGTGAACTCTGCATGAAAAATAAAATTTCAGTCTTAACATTAGCTTCACTGTGAAATGGGTTGGAATTCTTCAAGAGACTAATTTAAAAATGAACTCTGAGAATCTGAATAAGCAGTATCTGAAAGGGAAACCTTAAATGATACATAAATAGGTGAAAATACGTTCAACCTCATTAACAATCAAAGGTATGCTAAACAAAACATACATGTTTTTGCTTATCTAACTAGAAATGATTTTTTAAAGTTATATTTGATGTCAGTGTAGAATGTCGGGAAACTTGTTAGTCAGGTTTCCCTGTTCGTCAGGTTTCCCCACATTCTCCTGGTGGGAGATTGGTAAAAGCAAATTGGGGAACTTGTATTAACAATGTGGAAACTATGCATAACCTCTCAGTAAGCAATTCTACTTATGATCCTAAGGATAAAATTAGTAGTATGCAAGAAGATTTGATAATAGCAAAAACTGGAAAAATATACAAGAATAAGTAGTTATTAAATACGGTATCTTCACTTGACAGAATACTCTGCAGCCATTAACAAGGAGCTGAAGGAAGAGGTTTACACATGAGAAGCAAACTAGTTATGAAACAACACATACAACATAGCCCCAGTTTAGTGGAAATACATACACCTAGAAAAGGGTTTAGAGAGGAGTCATCAGTGGTTATCTCACAGTGGGGTGGACACAAGGCTAGCAGGATGGCATGCAGTTAAGAGTAAGGGGATTGAACATACTTGGATGCATATCCTAACTTTACCACTCTGGGAACTGGGGCAATTTTCTCACAGACTCCTTATTTGTAAAATGGGGATAATGTGACTTCTTAGGGCTTGTTAAAGGATTAAAAGAAATGGTGTTAATAAAGTACATAGCACAATATTTGGTACAAACAAAAACTAACTTATAGATCTACAGATTTTTTATCTGTAATTCCAATTTTCTAAGATAAATACATATTTTATAGTGAAAGTCATTTCAAAAAATGTAAACAAATATAGAATTCTAATTAATAATATACACATTTAAGTGATTAGAAGGGAAGTATACTAATGTTTACAATTTACTTTGAAATACATCAAAACAGAAGATGGATTAATGGTAGGTATACAAAAGTTTACTGCAAAATTCTTTCAACTTTGTGGTGTGTTTGAAAATATAAAATGTTGGTAAAAATGAATATCACTTTAAATGTATTATCTTTTTTATTTATATAAGTAAGATGACCAGGCACATTGGTTCACTCCTGTAATCCCAGCACTTTGGGACGCCAAGGCAGGTGCATTGCTTGAGGCCAGGAGTTCAAGACCAGCCTAGGCAACATGGCAAAATCCCATCTCTCTACTAAAAATTTAAAAAAAATAAAAGAAAGAAAGAAACAAAAAAGAAAATTAGCTGGCCCTGGTGGTGCATGCCTGTAGTCCCAGCTACTGGGGAGGCTGAGATGGGAGAATCACCTGAACCCGGGAGGTTGAGGCTTCAGTGAGCCAAGATCACACCACTGCAGTCCAGCCTGAGCGACCAGAGTGAGACCCTATCTCAGAAAAAAAAAAAAAAAAAAGGAAAAGATGTTCATTTTAAGAGAGCATGAAATAAACACATTAAGAAAAAGTTAGTAATTTCTCTGACATACTCCTCACCAATTCCACTCTGCTGGGAAGGTATTTTTTGTATCTTTCCACATTTTTATGATCATAAATTTAAAGGAAACTGTTTTTTCATAAGATTTTATCATCCATATTACTTGACAACCCCTGTTTTTTACACTTGGAAAGGTAATTTTTGTTTAAAAAATAAAGAATGACATCTACCTCTTACTAATGAACCTATAAGTCACAAATAAATTTTCTTTATAGATAAGATAGAACATAGCTTTTTCCCATATGTGATTTTTATTATTACTCAAAATTTTAGGAGCCTTCATAGCAAGAAATAAAATACTTTGGTTTTTAAAATACTTTCATTATTTTTATATTAAAATGCAACACAGCTTGGTGCCTGTGTGTCCTACTGTGAGCTAGTATTTATTACCATCTCCTCCCACGGATTCCAAGTCCACTCACCTCTGTCTTTGGTGGTGTAATTGCTACCATTACACTTGAGGTCACTTTCTGCAGCCTAAGTTAAAGATAAAAATGTACCTGAGATTCACAGCATCTGAATATGCAGGACCACAATTCCTATTCACATATGTACATTCAATGTAAAGAAAACAAAACAAAATAACAACAGTGACAAAACTGTACCAGAATAGCTTGTGTAAGGGGTTGTTACCTACCCCACAGAAGCAGACTGGACTCTACTCCAGATTTTCAAGGAAACTATCTTTTGTTAATGCTTTGAAAATGTCTTGTCATTTTCTCTGCTTTTTCTTTATGAAACTCCTATTTTCTTAGGATACTGAACCTCCTAGATTAAGCCTCTAATTATCTTAGCTTTTCTCCCTTATTATCCATTTCTTTAACGTTACTTCTTACTGGGTGTTTTCCTTGACTTCATCTTCCTGAATGAGGAGCATTATTAATTTCAACTATAATTTTTAATTTATAAGTGCTTTTTGCTCTGACTAGACTGGTTTCATTAATTTGCATTCTTATTTTATGTCACTAAACATATTAAATAGCAATACTTTATAGCATTTTTTCCATTCCTTGATTTGCCTCTGTTAACTCTTAGTGTCTTTTTATTATTATCTTTTGGGGCAGGGGTTGGTTTGTACCTGTACTTTTCATGTTGAAGGTTTTCCTTAAATATCTGGTCAATTTCTCCTATTTAAAAACAAGACATTAAAATGCTGACTGGAGGTCCCACT
The DNA here is from genome assembly GCF_000951045.1 of Mandrillus leucophaeus. Lineage (NCBI taxonomy): Eukaryota > Metazoa > Chordata > Mammalia > Primates > Cercopithecidae > Mandrillus > Mandrillus leucophaeus. The sequence continues at coordinate 1,527,950 of NW_012107631.1, forward strand.
CTATTGGTGGCATCTTAGTTCATTTTGTGCTGTTAGAACAAAATGCCACTGACTAATTTAGAGCGAGCAGAAATGTATTCTCTCACAATTTAGATGGCAGGGAAGACCAAGATCAAGGCAGTGGCATCAGGTGTGGGACTTCTTACTGCATCCTTACATGATAAAAGGCAGAAGGGCAGCAGGGAACCAGCTCCCTCTGTCAAGGCCCTTTATCAGAGCACTAATCCCATTCATGAGGGAGGAGCCCTTGCAGTCTAATCATCTTCTAAAGGCTCACCTCTTAATACCATCACATTGGTAACACCTGGATTTTGGAGGGGACACATTCAAACCACAGCAGTAGGGCTTGACAACTAGTGAATCTCACTGTACAGCATTGGGCAGGCATCCAGGTTTTAATTTTTTAGGTTTTTAGGTTTTTATTTGTAGGTCTGGTCAGTTCCTGAGTTTCCTAAGAGAAGAATCCTCCAATCTTGTCCTTGGGATAGAAGGCTGGCTACTAGTATGTTCAGCTTAGATGATGGAAGACCTCCTCATTAGATACAACGTGTTTCTTGTATTTCCCTGGTTTTCTATCCAGCACCGAAGCACTTCTCTCCTCTGTGCTTGGTATCCACAACTCCAAAAACTGTTTCTGCAATTCCTCTAAGAAATGGATCTCTCAGCTCTCTTAGGGCACAAAGAAGAGTAGTCATCTAATTTCTCGGAATGAAGGTGGGCATTGGCATCCAATTGCTCCTTAAACAAATAGTCTTCTTGTTCTCAGCCTCCTCTCCTCCAGGCTTTGGGCTTCCATTTCTGAGAATTCCTGGAATTTGGCAGGGTAAACTACCAAGCTTCTCAGTGGTAACCTCCATCCTCCCCTCCACATACACACTTGTAAATTTGACCTTTGATCTGCCCAATGGTTGAAATTCACCCAACCATGTGCAATCTTCATATATTATAGTTTGAAGTTTTAGGTGTTTCCTGGTTTCATTAAAGATAAAGTTGAGCACCTGTAAGTGTGCTGTGGTTGTTACTGTTCTTGTTATTTTGTGGTAACTTCTGAGAGAAGAATTGGGCAGAGACATCGTTACTTTTACCTCCCATCTTATAACTGATAGAGCTTCTTATTAGTAGAGGAAAGATTCTTGTTTATTTTCTTAGGTGAGAATAGAAAATTACTCTCTTCTAGTTGGAAAAAGCCTGTCATATGTATATTTCTTCATATTCTCAGCATGAATTCTAACCTAAATGATTTCTTTCTTTAGATGCCTAATACATACAAAGTTAGGAAAGCAAAGGCAGGAAGCCAAAATGAAACACTTTTCTTTTTCTCCCTGGCAGTCCCTTAACATTTTGGGCTTCATACAGTATCTCCACTAAATAACAGAGGGAGAAACTGAGATAGAAAGCGAATCCCAAAGTGTTGAAGGTGATTATGCCATCGAAAGCTAATGTCTGCCTGTAAGACGGGGATTTCAACCCCAAGTTTTCTTTCTAGAACACTAAGGGCAGGCAGGAAAATTATGAGGAAAGAAAATACTTAGGATTTAGTAAAACAGATACCAAACTTTACATATGAGTTTATTTCTTCACAATATTTTCTATGTCATATTCTAAGAACGAAAGCACACAATCTTCTCCTGGGTAAGAAGCAGCTTCTGTTTGACACACATGGCTAGCATGTGGATAATACCACCACCATCTTTCTAATTGGACTGGAGTTCATATCTTTTCTCATTTGGCTGCCATTCATCCAAACCACCTCCCACTCTTCCTTTTGTGTCCAGAATTGCGAGCAGTGAACCCTCGCAGTGAGTGTTACGGTTCTTTAAAATGGTGTGTCCAGAGTCTGTTCCTTCAGATGTTCAGATGTGTCTGGAGGTTCTTCCTTCTGGTGGGTTCATGGTCTTGCTGACAGGAGTGAAGCCGCAGATCTTCGCGGTGAGTGTTACAGCTCTTAAAGGCAGCATGGACCCAAACAGTGAGCAGCAGCAAGATTTATTGCAAAGAGCTAAAGAACTAAGCTTCCACAGTGTGGAAGAGGTTCCCAGCGGGTTGCCGCTAGCTGGGGCAGCCTGCTTTTTGTCCCTTATCTGGTCCCACCCACATCTTGCTGATTGGTCCATTTTACAGAGAGCTGATTGGTCCATTTTACAGAGAGCTGATTGGTCCGTTTTGACAGAGTGTAATTGCTGCGTTTACAATCCCGAGTTAGACACAGAGTGCTAGACAGAAAAGTTCTCGAAGTCCCCACTAGGTTAGCTAGATGCAGAGTACTGATTAGTGTATTTACAAACCTTGAACTAGACACAGGGTGCTGGTTGGTGTATTTACAATCCCTTAGCTGGACTTAAAGTTGTTTTCCAAGTCCCCACTAGACCCAGGAGCCCAGCTGGCTTCACCTAATGGATCCCGTACTGGGGCTGCAGATGGAGCTGCCTGCCAGTCCTGTGCTGTGCGCCTGCACTCCTCAGCCCTTGAGTGGTTGATGGGACCGGGTGCCACAGAGCAGGGGGCAGCACCCATCGGATGGCATGGGAGCCCTCTGCAGAGGTGGGGGCTCGGGCATGGCGGGCTGCAGGTCCCGAGAGCCCTACCCCCTGGGGAGGCAGCTGAGGCCTGGTGAGAATTTGAACCCAGTGCATGCAGGCTGGCAGTGCTGGGGGACCCAGCACAACCTCTACAGCTGCTGGCCTGGCTGCTAAGCCCCTCACTGCCCTGGGCCGGAGGCACCAGCTGGCCACTCCAAGTGCGGGGCCTGCCAAGCCTGCACCCATGCCCGCCAGAACTCGCGATGGCCTGTGAGTGCTGCGCACAGCCCCGGTTCCTGCCGGCGCCTCTCCCTCCTCACCTCCCACCAACAGAGGGAGCCGGCTCCAGCCTCGGCCAGCCCAGAAAGGGGCTCCCACAGTGCATAGCTCCTCAAGCGCCATCAGAGTGGACACGGAAGCCGAGGAGGCACTGAGAATGAGGGCTACTAGCACATTGTCACTTCACACTTTGTCTAAGAAATTTCCCACTTTGAAAGTCCTGTTTGGAAGGAGAGTTATTTCTCACTACATAGGCTGAGATGCTGAGGCTGTCAGATTCACAATTTCCCAAGTCAACCTTGCAGGTAGAGTGCCGGTGAGAGGTGACAATGTGCCAGCAGCTCTTGCTTGCTCTCGGCACCTCCTCGGCCTCTGTGTCCACTCTGGCCATGCTTGAAGAGCCCTTTAGCCCACCGCTGCACTGTGGGAGCCCCTCTCTGGGCTGGCCGAGGCTGGAGCCGGCTCCCTCTGCTTGCGGGAAAGTGTGGAGGGAAAGGCCTGGGCAGGAACCAGGCTGCGCTGCCCTTGCTCACACTCAGAGTGGCCAGCCTGCGCTGCTGACCCCTGGCAGTGAGGGGCTTAGCACCCTGGCCAGCAGCTGCAGAGGGTGTGCCGGGTCCCCCAGCACTGCCAGCCCATCCGTGATGTGCTGGAATTCTCGCTGGGCCTCCGACGCCTACCTGCAGGGCAGGGCTTGGGACCTGCAGCCGGCCATGCCCGAGTCTCTCCCCATGCCTCCCCCACCCCCATGGGCTCCCGGGCAGCCTGGGCCTCCTCAATTGTGCCGCCCCCTGCTCCGCAGCATCTGGTCCCATGGACGGCCCAAGGGCTGACGAATGTGGGTGCGTGGCGCAGGACTGGCGGTCACCTCTGCCCACAGCCCCAGCAAGGGATCCACTAGGAGAAGCCCCCTGGGCTCCTGAGTGGTGTGGGGACTTGGAGAACTTCTATGCCTAAAGGATTGTAAATGCACCAATCAGCACCCTGTGTCTAGCTCAAGGTTTGTAAATGCACCAATCAGTGCCCCACGTCTAGCTAATCTAGTGGGGACTTGGAGAATTTTTATGTCTAACTAAAGGATTGTATTATGTCTAGCTCAAAGTTTTTAAATGCACCAATCAGCACCCTGTCAAAAAGGACCAATCAGCTCTCTGTAAAATGGACCAATCAGCAGGATGTGGGTGGGGTCAGATAAGGGAGTAAAAGCACACTGCCCAAGCTGCAGCGGAAATCCACTTAGGTCCCCTATCACAGGGTGGAAGCTTTGTTCTTTCCCTCTTTACAATAAATCTTGCCGCTGCTCACTGTTTGGGTCCACACTGCTTTTATGAGCTGTAACACTCGCTGCGAGGGTCTGCAGCTTCACTCCTAAAGTCAGCGAGACCACGAATCCACCAAAAGGAAGAAACTGCGGACACACCATCTTTGATAACTGTAACACTCACTGCAACGGTCCACAGCTTCATTATTGAAGTCAACGAGACCAAGAACCCTCCAATTCTGGACACAATATGACAACAAATACCGTAGGGGTAAGAATATCTAGCCATACAAACACTACAGGTAAGCAGATATTTCCTTAGGTACCCACACATTTTTTGTTAGTTTGAACAATATAATCCTGTTTTCAGAGTCCTACTCCAAGAAAAAGGTGCTAATATTCTTTTAATCTTGCAAATTGCATGGACCAGACAAGACTCAAGGTTCTTGGTGACTCCACTAGAAACTGAGACAATGTGAAACCCCAAATGAGGAAGCTAGCTATTCCTACTCATCATAACTGCCTAACTCATCCTACAGACACCAGTGTGTTCCAGGAGCTCCTCTGGGTCTATACACCTAAAATGCATATTCAGGTCAAAAGGAGAGAGAGAGTTTGTGCACAGATGAAATTAGTATCTGTGAAAATCATGTTTGAGCACTCTTTTAATTAAGCAAGGCTAATGAGAGTACCCATGCCCTTTTTTGTTTAGTAGTGGTATCCAGGTGGTGGTTTTAGGTATAATTATTATAAATAACGCCAGTTTAAGCTTCAGATAATCAAAGGTAAATTCCTGAGAGAATTTTATTTTCTCAGGATTTAAATAAACAACTGAAAAAGAAAAGAGAGGCAAAGGAGAATGTTTTCAATAATAAAAAAATAGCTATTTTATAGGAGAAAGTCTAAACAAAATATTAAGAATCAACCTAATGCAATGCAGCAAATACTTTTGAGAAATTATACCATGTTAGGTGCTGAAGAGTTATAGAGATAAAAAGAATTTGGGCCTACCCTTAACTAAAGCTGACAACTTCAGTGAGAGGTAGCAAAAAGTGGAAAAAATACTCAAATATCAGAAGACATTTCAGCATGACAAAAGGCAGAATGGGATCAACCAGAAGAGATGTAGCAAGAATCATATTTTTCATTTGTTTTCCAACGTCTCTATTCTTTTTTTATTTCCAAAGTTGCCTTCTTGTGAATTTCCACACACCGAGGCTGAGATGCTCATCATTTTCAGGGAGAAGGTAGATCTGCCTAGAATAAACAAGACACAGGCACATTACGATTTTTGTACATTTAGAGGGTTCACAATAGACAGAAAACCCTCTGGCTTTCAATAGAAAGAGCTGAATGCTTGAAAGAGAAAGCCAGTTTCTCAAGAATCTCAAAGATGGGCTTTGAAATTCCAATTGGCCAAGCCTAGAAGACTGGATTGTAGAGTTCTAACTGTAAACACAGAGTATGGAAGTGCAGATTAGGGAATGGGACAGGAATTTGAGGAAGCCCAACCTGTGGCTGTGGGAGGAGCCCAGAAAATTGAGATGCTTGTCTGGGGTCACCTTGGGGTTGAGAGACTTGTGGGGTCGGGGGATGTAGAACACAGGTTGACTGGGAATCCAGAGTGTAGGAGGCTTGAGTATCAGTTCCCTTCAGGACCTCTTGGAGGGGACCTCTTCGCAAATTAACTGAGCCACCCTGTGCCACAGTCAAGTAGAACTGCGTTTAGGCTGAGAGGGTCTGAGAGAGATCCCTACTCTTTACTCCAGCACAAAGTGAAACCAATCCAGAAAATCCCTGGAGTCATTGCAGAGGGGCAAGAAAGACATCTGAGAAACAAACGAACGAACAAAAAACAGAATGTGATGAGTCCTCATGCCTGCTTGAAGAATGCTGCATCATAGGGAAAGGGGACCACTCACAGAGGCTGCAAGGTAAACAGCTCAAAGCCAGAAGACAGATGGGTCCATCAGTGAACCTCACAGGGTCAGCAGTACTGATGAGAGCAGAGTTGAGGGAGGAGAGAACAGAAAGGGACCGGGGTTGTGCCAAGAGAACAGAGGACAAGCTACGCCAGCCAGAGAAGCCTTCAAAACAGACACAAAGAGACTTCATACAAAGCCAGCCAGGCCCACCTGCCTGCCCCTGCCACGAGAAGCCCGTGCTTCATTTCCATGTGCTGGAAGAAGCAAGAAGGGAGAACACCTATGAGGAGACACCGATCCTAGTGGGGAACATGAACCTTGATTGACTAAATTTAAGTCCTGATTTCACTAATGATTACGTAAACTTGAGGCAATATCACATGTTTTCTAGAGCTAATTGGTGGCTGATGAGTAAGTTAGCCCCATTTATAGGAAACCGCTTCTATTTCTACACACGAGTCAGTGTGTACATGGTGCGCACAACACAAAAGATACACACCAAATATGGGAACACCGAAAGAAGGAGACATTGTATTAAGTTGGGGGAGAAGAGCGATTGGGCCACCACTGGATGTTTTGGACTATGCCTTAGTGAATTTTTGGGATTCTGACACATAGAAATGAGGTGAAGGCATTCCAGGTGGCAGAAAAATCTCTATCAAAGTCTAGGAAATCAGAGTAGGTAGGAAATGATAAGGAAAAAAATAATGGTCCAATTTGGCTGGAAAATACAGTCCTTATAAAATTCTATATACACTCTGCCAGAGTCTGTGCTTTGTCCCTAAGTGCTGGGAAGAGTTTTGTAAACATTTACAGAATAAAATATACTCTGAGCAGAGTGATGCCTGGAAACTTATACCCATTACTTAAAAACCCCGCTGTCTCTGGTTCTTGTTCCTTACTGCAACTGTAGTAGACAAGCTTGCCACCAAATATTGCCTCCAGTGGAATACTTCTGTATTCAGCCTCAGCCCACAGAGAAGGAATCTTCCATCAATATTTTGTCCTTTCATCAGATGCTAGGAAAGTTTGCACCATTCTGCCCATCCCTACTCCTTGGATGGAAGCATGGCTAATACAAGGAGTGTGGTGGTTCCATGTATATGAGGTGGGGTTCAAGCAGTTTTATTTTGACGAATCTCCAAAGGTGATCTAGATATACAATCTTGATCTCTGCTTTTTCTATCGCTGTCTTTGTCTCGTATTTCTTCATACCAATTTGGAAGAATATCTGCTACATAGTTGGTTTCAATGAATATTTGTTGAATAAATGGACAGACACACCCACCCATTTCTTTTCTCCTTTTTTTTTTTTTTTTTTTTCCTTGAGAAGGAGTCTCACCCTGTCACCAGGCTGGAGTGCAGTGGCACAATCTCGGCTCACTGCAACCTCCAACTCCCTGGCTCAAGTGATTCTCCTGCCTCAGTCTCCTGAGTAGCTGGGATTGCAGGCACGCACCACCATGCCCAGTTAATTTTTGTATTTGTAGTAGAGACAGGGTTTCACCATGTTGGCCAGGATGGTCTCAATCTCCTGACCTTGTGATCCACCTGCCTCAGCCTCCCATAGTGCTGGGGTTACAGGTGTGAGCCACTGCACCCAACCCCATTTCTTAAACTTTAGCATGCAATGGAATCACTTAGTAGGCTTGTTAAAACAGACTGTGGAGGTCCACCTGAAGAGTTTCTGATTGAGTAGGTCTAGGGCAGGGGCTAAGAATCCACATTTCTAACCACTTCCCAGGTGATGACAATGCTATTGTTAGAAGGGGCTATACTTTGAGATTCAGTGGTCTAGATAAATATGGAAACCCCCTGAATACTTTAAATATAACCCCAAACTTAATGGGACCTTTGAATGGTTTGCCTACCATTTTTCTGGGAGCTTTTAGAAAAGATGTTTCCCTATGTTTCATTACATAAGTTATAGGAGCAACTTAATAGCATAAATTATAGGCATTGAAAACTGTTGCTGAAACATATGGAATTTTTATTAAGAATACAGGAATCAGAGAGTTCTGAATAAAATGTGAGTCATCATTTTCTATTCAAAGTTTGATATTATAATCTAAAATAGGATTTTTTAAAAGTCATAGGATTTCTAATTTTTTTACCCTAAACTGACCTCCTTTAATATTAAACCAAATCAAAAATCAGGCTCCCCTTCTGGAGTGATTGAAAATTAGATAAAGAGGACTGTATTTCTGTCCATTATCTGGAGGAGAATCCATGTGAGAATTTGGGACTGTCTTGCTATCTTTTTAACCCTACAGAAGAAACAAAACAAAACACCATTTTCACATTCTGCCAAGTACCCACAAAGGACCAGGTTTCTGTCTTGTTTTGTAGACACTATAAAAATATCAGAGCTGCTTAATTTTTAAAACTTCTGTAAAAATTTAAGGTTTTTAAACTTTTGAACACTAATACTTAAGATTTATATTAAGTTATAGCTTTCCTTGGTAAGATTACTCTTGAACTTCCCTTAATTTGTAGTTTCAATTCTATTAGTTGTCTGTAGAGTCAAAGATTTTGTTTGATCACCATAAATAATGTGTTTACTTTATAATGGTGTATATTGTTTTTATCATGTGGACTCTCACTACTTAGAAGTTTAAGTGGTCAAATACCCTTGTTTCTGTAAGCCACCTAAGAACCATAACTCCAATTATACCTAATTGGAAATATATACATATGTATATAGATAGATGCATATATATATATGTGCATATATATATAATGGAGTTCAGATAAATGATATTGGAGCTAAAAAGGCTCTCTTAGAGAGCCAGACTGCACATGAAATTCCCAGTAAAATGTCTGACACAGCTCTGAACTACAGGGCTCCTCAACTTTATCCACAACGCTGAACTTTTGATATAGTCCTACAGTGGACAGACATGCTGCTCATAAGGGCAGAAAATAACAGTCTGAAGAAGTGTTCCCAGATCTGGCTTTTTTATTAAAAACCTCACTTATCCAAAGACTGATGCTTATTAAGCTTGACATAACTCCTCTCAGACCTGAGACTTCAACTTCAGATTGATTTTCCTTGTTGTATTTTATAAGACACGAAAAATTAAACACTCTCATATGTCATTATTATTTGTAATTGCAGGTTGTATTTTGCAGGCTGACTGCTCCCTGCTGCCCCTGTGTTCTATGAGTACATGTAATTTTGCGCATTAGAGAATTTTCTATTTGTCTGCCAATGGGCTCTTTTGCCAAGACGTAGGCAGGCGTAGATATCAAAAGCCTTCATAGCAATAGCATAAACAGAAGCTTGACTCAAATCACTTTTATGAAAGGAAACTCTTTTTTTCACATAATTTGGTAGGAATTCATCACTGTGCTACAGAGTGAGTGGAGGCTAACAGAAGCAAGAAGGGTCAAAAGAGGAAATAGATGAAGAACATGGGCTTGAGAGTGGAGGGCATAGAACAGACGAGTCTCAAAATAGATAAAGAAGATTTTGGCAAGTAAGAATCAAGAGCAAGAATGGCAGAAGAGAGTTGGCAAGTTTGGGAAACAAGAGTACAAAATGAGTGAGGGCACCAAGGAAGTCAAGGTGCCAGGTGAGAATGCCTAGAGAGGATGGCATTGGTGAAATTGGCATTGGTGAAATTGACAGAACTATGTAGGAAGCAGGTCAGACTCAAACAAAACTGAGACCAGCAGCCAACGCTATGACTATAAGACTAATGGAAATGCAAGAGAGTGAGATGGAAGCAAAACAGACAATGAATTTTGACTATTCTAATGAGCCTTAATTAACTACTTTGGCTGAAAACCTCCCATGACAGAACACAGCAGCCTCCAGAGCAGCTTAAAGAAACGGTCAGGATGTACATGAGCTGTTAACAGAACTCCTCACTTTAGTTTTCTTTAGCCAGTTGTTTTCTTCCATATGGGTGAATGGTCAAAGGTGTGAATCTGAATTCACCAAACAAGATGCAAAAAAAAAGTTATGAACTCTATTTATGTTACTAGCAGCAACCTTCCTGAGGATATCATTAATATTTCAGGAGATCCACTTAATAAGAACCATTTCCACATAAAATTTTGAATTCCTTAGGCAAGCTACCAGGCTAGATAAAGAAACCCACCAGATGCCTTTTAAGTTGTATTATCCTGTTATCCTTAGAAATGAATGGATATTGAATTCAACCCCTTAGTCAGTGGTTCCCACTCCAGATAGCACATTAGAATTTACATGGGGAAATGCTGATTAGCCTGGGGTGGAACATGAGTTTCTTAGGAGCTTCCTGCATGATTGTAAGGACTGAGAACTATTGCTATATGGAAGAGACTCAATGAGGAAAACACAGCTCACTACCACAATATTAACAATATGTTTTAAGATGTAGCCAGAATCTCCTAGAATGTCATGCAACCTTTGCTTCTACTTCTTTGGGTAAAAGAAGGCATGTTGTGACTTTAGCCAATCTCAATGTCATGGGCTCATCTCCTGAGGTTACTATGCCTCTTTTTTCTTTCAAGAAAAAGAAACAACAGCATGTTGCTTAATCATGCTTACTTAATTTGTGCATATGTCCAATAAATTTCAATTGCTTTATAAGATAATATTGATGGGTCCTGTTCCTTTTCTGTCCATTATAATTTGTGCAGCCTAATTTATCCTTTCAGTTTCTGAGTATGTATTCACTGCATTTAAGTGACAGACAGAGGGGAAATGTCTGTAGTATTTCAAATAGAGATCTAAAGCAACAGAATGGTTTAACCAAGACAACTGCTAAAAAGCAAGTAGATGGCTTCAGTCCCAAAAGAAATAGATATTATATCAAAAGAATGCTGTCGAAAAAGTAATATTTGGAAATGAAGATAAACACAAACTTTGGAAGACTCAAGAATGTCATTTTGATACAGGAACAATGTCTAATGAAAATTTAGAAATCATTGGTTAACAAGAAACATATAAGTGTATAAGTATGGCCAGACTTAACTAACTTAGGGGTTATATATGCACATTAATTGACAGGCATTAGCCATGACCTGTAAGTTTAAATGAAAATTAAAATTCTACTAAATGTTAGATAAGAAAAAATCTGAAGTCTTATAAAGCACTATAGGTATATGAAGAGAGTAGTACTATAATGTTAGCATATTATTCATTTTGACTTCTAAGTTAAATTGTCCCCTGGTCTAGGGTTATATTCAAAAGCAAAGAAGCATTCAAATTCATCTAAGGTGTAAATGCAAGAACAAAGGCCCAGCAAATTGAGGTCATTCAAATATATTTCAATAAGCACCATAAATTAAGCAAGAATTCTCACGGAAAGATTAGACTTTCTTGCCCTACATAAAAATCTTTGAAACACTTAGTAAAAATAATTCAAGTGGCAAAGTACAAACTGAAGGTCTTTTAGGGAAGCTTAGCAATGGAAGGGCCAAGGAAGGATGAGAGGAGCATAGGGTCAGCCAGCATGAGTCAAGGAAAGATCGTAAGTAGTCAGAAAAATCAAAGAAGCATCCAATTTTTATTTTGATCTGGTTTCAGCATTGCAAGACATGAACATTTTCTCACTGGAGCATAATAATAAGGATTTTGAGGATGAAATCTAGATTTCTTTTGGAAAGTCATTTCACATTGAAATGTCAGTTTTATTTATGTGAATATGAATTTGAATATGTGCATTTGTTTTCTATTGCTGCTGTAACAAATTATGAAAATTTAGTTGTTTGAAACAACATAAATTTATTATATTATACTTCCATAGGTTGGAAGTCCAGTACAGGTCTTATGAACTAAAATCAAGTTGTTGACAGGGCTGTATTTCTTTTTGGAGGCTTCGGGGAAAAACCTGTTTCCTTGCCTCGTCTAGCTTCTAGAAGCTGCCAGCATCCCTTGGCTGATGGCCCCTTCCTGCATCTTTTTTCTTTTTGAGACAGGGTCTCTCTCTGTCACCCAGACTGGAGCACAGTGGTGCAATCACAGCTCACTGCAGCCTTGAACTTGGGCTCAAGTGATCCTCCCACCTCAGCCTACCAAGTAGCTGGGACTAAAGGCATGCACCACCACACCAGCTATTTTTTTAATCTTTAATAGAGACAAGGTCTCACCATATTACCCAGGCTGGTATTGAACTCCTGGCCTCAAGTGATCCTCATGGCTCAGCCTTGCAAAGTGCCAAGATTGCAGGTATGAGCCACCATGCCCAGCCCTGCTTTCTGTATATTGAAAGTCAGCATTGTCTCATCACCCTGACCATTCTTCTGTGATCATAAATTTTTCTCTGATCACAGCTCAGAAATGTTCTCTGATTTCTCATCTCTGATGTCGAGAAATTAGATTCATGTGATTAGACTGGGCCTATCCGGATAATCTGAAATAATCTCCCCATCTCTAGGTCCTTAACCTTAATCACATCTGCATAAGCCCCTTTTGGCAGGTAAGGTAACATATTCACAGGTTCCAGGAATTAGGGTATGGACATCTTTGGGAAGACTATTATTCTGCCTACCACCATTAAAATATAATAGTAACTAGATCTTCTTCAAAATGAGTCAGATCTTCAAAATGAGTTAAAGCCACATCTGTCTTCAAGTCTTCCAGATGTCATCAGATGCCCAAGCCGCCTTCTTCCCAAATTGATGAGGCTTCACCCTTTCCCCTTGTGGTTCATAAATTCTGATGTCCTTCATGCTGTACTCTTTGATTTACTATAGGAGATGGCACCTTTTCCCTTCCACTACATAAAAAATTCACTCAGAATCACCCATTTACTATTTCTTATAACTCAATTTAAATATTATAATTTAAGAACTTGTTTTTTGCCCTTTATCTGTACATGCAACTGCTACACCAAACAAATTCCCAGAGGCAGGTTCAGTATATTTAACTCTCTTCAGATGATTTCCACACAGCACCATGGAGATAAAGAATTTTATTGATGCTTTTATCATTTAACAAGCACATGGCAAAACAAGTGTATATTTTATAGATAGAAAACCACAGATAAGTGGTTAAAGTCAAGCTATCAAAGCACATCAAATTAGGTGAGGTTGAAGAAAAGAACTTTCCAAAACAAGTCACTAAAAATTTCTTTCAGAAACCATTTTCGGCAGGTTCAAAACACAGTTTTCTGGACACATGCTTTTTATACTTAAAATGAGGCACCCAGTTAATGATCTCTTTTTGTTCTCTTCCCAAGATAGTCCCATCATAGATGCTATGGGACATTAGGACTAGAAGGAAACAGAACTATCTAGTTTCTCCATTTATGGATGAGAAAACAGAGGCCCAGTAAGGTGAAACAAATAAAAGCATGAGAACTATTTGACATCATAGGTGAAAGCACAGGCTTGGATTGCTTGTGAACATTATTCAGAATTAGGAGAAAAAGGGAAAGATTCTCACACTCTCAGACTTCCAAATGACAACACTCTTATTCATAGCTTCACCATAGCTTCACCTTGAGAATGGATAATAGCCACGAGCCAGTGGAGCGGAAGGCCAGAGGAGAGAAGGGTGTCACTCACGCTGACGAAGTACACCGGCAGTAGTGAGAAAATGCACACTGTCCCTTGAGCAATGATAGTTCAGCTTGGTTTCCCTCAAACAGTCTAAGTTTTAGTTTAAACATTTTCCGCCACAGCTTGCTTGATTTTTAATACACAGGCAAGTTGATAATCTTTCTTCTGAGAATTTTATCTCTGGTGCTAAAGCAAATTTAAATCAGCATGCTGTGTAATTGTATATTTTTAGCAGATGCAAAAACATGCAGTAGCAAATAGCTAACCTCCTCCCATAACCTTTACCCCACCCTTGTCTCTTCCTCTCCCTTCTTTCCACCTGTGTGATGCTGTGAAGACATGCTAGACAGCGTTTCAGGCACGTCTCATTCATTCCACGAGCCTTCCCTCTCTGAAATCTCTGTTTCCGCACAATCTCCCTCCTCAGATCTATAGCTGAAGACAATGGGAGAATTGGAGAAAATGCAAGGGCTCATTAAACAAACGTAACACTCCATCACATGCAGTGATGAAAGTTTAATTCCATTTTAACTCCAGGGGCCTCCAAGCAAAACTTTCACAAAGAACTCACTCCCATGTCATCTGTCTCCCACTGCCACCATCACAGGAAAAGGCTCCAGAGAGTTTTTGTTGTGTTCTCTGAGCATCTCTTTATTTCCTGGGTCCTTCTCACCAACAAAGGCTTTAGAAAGCCTCAAAAAGTATACTGGCATTACAAAGAGGTTTACAGACAGTGATGTTTATTCAATAAATGCTGCCTGCTTGCTGCTGCCAGTACTACATCTCAGAACTGTGATGAGTGTTGGGATACAACAGTGAAGACACAAATCTGGTCCCTGGAGCTCTGATTCTAGTGACAATTGACTAATACTAAATCTCCTAATGAAAAGAAATGGATTGGATTTAAAGTTCAAACAAATTTTATCACCTGGTCTGGATTAGAGGTTCAGATAAACCTCATTACCTGGCATGAACCAGAGTTTGCTCATGGACATACGTTCATTGGATTAGAATGTCTTCTTTTCCTGTTCCCTGCTTCCTCTATAGAAAGGCTGGAGGTGTCTTGATCATCTGGCTAACTTCCTGCACCTAAGGCAAGACGAGAAATATAGTATGTATTCAATAAATTCTTGATGTGTGAACAAATTAAAAAATAGCTTCAGCCTTAGGATTCATGTTTTTAATTTCATCCAGGAAGTTCCAGGATAAAGATAGTAAAGCCCTTCAAGATAATAAAGACAAACAAGATTGGCAAGCAAAATGTAGTTGTGTCAAAGGAACAATCCTGGAAAAGACACATAGATGATCAGGTCACTAGAACTTTGATTAAGGAGAGTGAATCAGGTGATAAACAAGCCATGGTAAGAAATGGAATCAACATGATGAGTCATCAGTTCCTAGCAGTGGTGCTTCAGAGAATCAGATTTCAAGAGGAAAAATAAGTTCAAAACCAGCAAGCTTTCATAAAGAAGCAAAGTGACAGAAACCAAGAGTGAGTGATGGACCTGTGGTAGGATATTTTTGCCCTCAGCTTTATTAAGGTATAATGACAAATGAAAACTAGATATTTATGGCATACAATCATAAATATAGTTACACATATTTATTAGTTCGTTTTCACGCTGCTGATAAAGACATACCCAGGACTAGGCAATTTACAAAAGAGAGAGGTTTAATTGGATTCACAGTTCCACATGACTGGGGAGGCCTCAGAATCATGGTGGAAGACAAGGAGGAGCAAGTCACATCTTACATTGACAGCAGAGGGCAAAGAAAGCAAGTTTGTGCAGGGAAACTCCCCCTTATCATACTGTCAGATCTCGTGAGACTTATTCACTATCATAAGAACAGCATGGGAAAGACCCACCCCCATGATTCAATTATCTCCCACCGGGTCCCTCTCACAACATGTGGGAATTATGGGAGCTACAAGACCAGATTTGGGTGGAGACACAGAGCCAAACTATATCATTCCACCCCTCCCAAATCTCACGGCTTCACATTTCAAAACCAATCATGTCTTCCCAACAGTTCCCCAAAGTCTTAATTCATTTCCATATTAACTCAAAGTCCATAGTCCAATGTCTCATCTGAGACAAGTCAAGTTCCTTCTGCCTATGAGCCTGTAAAATTCAAAAGCAAGTTAGTTACTTCCTAGATACAGTGGGGGTACGGGCATTGGATAAATACAGCCATTCCAAATGTGAACATTTGGCCAAACCAAAGGGACTATGGGCCCCATGCAAGTTCAAATCCAGCAGGGCAGTCAAATCTCAAAGCTCCAAAATGATCTCATTTGACTCCATATCTCACATCCAGGTCACACTGATGCAAGAGGTAAGTTCCCATGGTCTTGGGCAACTCCATCCCTGTGGCTGTACAGGGTACAGCCTCCCTCCTAGCTGCTTTCATGGGCTGGTGTTGAGTGTCTGTGGCTTTTCCAGGCATGCGGTACAAGCTGTTGATGGGTCTACCACTCTAGGGTCTGGGGGACAGTGGCCCTCTTTTCACAGCTCCACTAGGCAGTGCCCCAGTAGGGACTCTGTGTGGGGGCTCTGACCCCACATTTCCTTTCCACACTGACCTAGCAGAGGTTCTCCATGAGAGCCCGCCCCTGCAGCAAACTTCTGCCTGGACATCCACACATTTCCATACATCCTGTGAAATCTAGAGAGAGGTTCCCAAACCTCAATTCTTGACTTCTGTGCACTTGCAGGCTCAACACCACATGGAAGCTGCCAAGGGTTGGGGCTTGCACCTTCTGAATCCATGGCCCAAGCTGTACCTTGGCCCCTTTTAGTCATGGATGGAGTGGCTGGAATGCAGGGCAGTTAAGTCCCTGGACTGCACACAGCATGGGAACCTGGGCCTGGGCCACAAAACCATTTTTTCCTCCTACGCCTCTGGGTCTGTGATGGGAAAGCATGACATGAAGACCTCTGGCACACCCTAGAGACATTTTCCCCATTGTCTTGGGAATTAATATTTTGCTCTTCATTACTTATGCAAATTTATGCAGCTGGCTTGAATTTCTCCTCAGAAAACAGGACTTCCTTTTCTATCACATTGTCAGGCTGCAGATTTTCTGCACTTTTATGCTGTGCCTCCCTTATAAAACTGAATGACTTTAACAGCACCCAAGTCACATCTTGAAAGCTTTGCTGCTTAGAAATTTTTATGCCAGATACTCTAAATCATCTATTTCAAGTTCCAAGTTCCATAAATCTCTAGGGCAGGGGCAAAATGCTGCCAGTCTCTTTGCTAAAACGTAACAAGAGTCACCTTTGCTCCAGTTCCCAACAAGTTCCCTATTTCCATCTGAGACCACCTCAACATGGATTTCATTGTCTATATCGCTATCAGCATTTTGGGCAAAGCCATTCAACAAATCTCTAGGAAGTTCCAAAGTTTCCCACATTTTCCAACCCCTGCCTGTTACTCAGTTCCAAAGTCACTTCCACATTTTTGGGTATCTTTTCAGCAGCTCCCCACTCTACTGGTACCAAGTTACTGTATTAGTCTGTTTTCACACGCTGATAAAGGCATACCCAAGACTGGGCAATTTATGAAAGAGAGATGTTTAATTGGACTCATAGTTCCACATGGCTGGGGAGACCTCAGAATCATGGCGGAAGGCAAGAAGGAGCAAGTCACATCTTATATTGGTGACAGCAGGCAAAGAGAGAGAGCTGTACAGGGAAATTCCCCCTTATAATACCATCAGATCTTATGGGACTTACTGGCTATCACAAGAACAGCATGGGAAAGACCCACCCCCATGA
Organism: Mandrillus leucophaeus; assembly: GCF_000951045.1. Lineage (NCBI taxonomy): Eukaryota > Metazoa > Chordata > Mammalia > Primates > Cercopithecidae > Mandrillus > Mandrillus leucophaeus. The sequence goes on from NW_012107631.1 coordinate 1,545,210, forward strand.
TTAAATTATCTCCCACCAGGTCCCTCCCACAACACACGGGAATTATGGGAGCTACAAGATGAGATTTGGGTGGGAACACAGAGCCAAACCTTATCAACATATATTTATGTATATAATCATTTTGGTACATGTATACATTGTGCAATGATTAAATAAAACTAATTAACATATTCATCACTTTACGTACTTACCACTTTTTGGTGGTAAAACATTTAAAACATACCTTCTTAGTAATGTTCAATTATATAACACATTACTATTAGCTATAGTCACCATGCTGTACACTAGATCTCTAGAACATATTTCGCCAATCTAACAAACTATGTACCCACTGACTAACATCACCCCATTTCTACTCCTTTCTCCCTCCCAGCCCCTGAAAATCACCATTCTATTGTCCGCTTTTATGAGTTTTACGATTTTCGATTGCACATTTAAGTGAGATCATATAGTATTTATCTTTCTGTGCCTGGCTTATTTCGCTTAGCATAATGTCCCCCAAGTTCATTTATGTTGTTGCAAATGACAGAATTTCCTTCTTTTTGTAAGGCTGAATAATATCCCATTGTATGTATGCATATAAGTCTATACTACATTTGCTTCATCCATTCATCCATCGATGGGCACTTGGGTTGATTCCATATTTTGGCTACTGTGAATAATGCTTCAGTGAACATGGGTATGCAGATCTCTCTTCAACATACTGATTTCGGTTCCTTTGGATATATACCCAGATATGGGATTGCTGGATCATATGATTGTTCTATATTTAATGTTTGAAAGAACTTCCTCACCATTTTCCATAACTGCAGTAATTTACATTCCCACTAACAATGTGCAAGGGTTTTCTTTTCTCTACTTCCTCACCAGCACTTGCTATCTCTTGTCTTTTTATTAATAGCCATTCTAAAAGTGTGAGGTGATAGCTCATTGTGGTTTTAATTTGCATTTCTCTGATAACTAGTGATGGTGAACATTTTTTCATACACTTGTCAGCTATGTGTATGTCTTCTTTTGAGAAATGTCTTTTCGGGTCTTATGCCCATTTTTAAATCAGGTTGTTTTCTTGCTATTGAGTTGTTTGGGTTCTTGTATATTTTGGATATTAACCATTTATCAGGTATTTGGCTTGTCAACATTTTCTTCTATTCTGTAAGCTGCCTCTTCACTTTGTTGTTTCCTTTGCTTTGCAGAAGTTTTTCTATTTGATGCAATCCCATTCATCTGTTTTTGCTTTTGCTGCCTGTGCGTTTGAAGTCATATCCAAAAAATCATTGCCCAGACCAGTATCAAGAAACTTTTTCTTGGCTGGGTGTGGGGCTCACACCTGTAATCCCAGCTCTTTGGGAGGCCGAGGTCAGGAGTTCAAGACGTGCCTGGCCAACATGGCAAAACCCCATCTCTACTAAAAATATAAAAAATTAGCTGGGTGTGGTGGCACACACCTGTAGTCCCAGCTACTACGGAGTTGTGGCATGGGAATCACCTGAACCCAGGAAGCGGAGGTTGCAATGAGCTGAGATAGAGCCACTGCACTCCAGCCTGGGAGACAGAGTAAGACTCCATCTAAAAAAAAAAAAAGCGTTTTCTCTTTTTTTTTTTCTAACAGTTTTACAGTTTCAGGTCATATATTTAAGCCTTTAATTCATTTTCATTTGATAGTATGAGAGATGGGCTCACTTTCATTCTTCTGCATGTGGATATCTAGTTTTCCCAACACTATTTATTAAAGAAACTGTCCTTTCCCCATTCTCTGTTCTTTACGCCTTTGTAAAATGTCAATTGACCATAACTGCAAGGATTTATTTTTGAGGTTTCTATTCTGTTCCATTGGTCTATATGTCTGTTTTTATGCCAGTACCATGCTGTTTTGATTACTGTGGCTTTTTACTATGTATTTTGAAAGTCAGGTATTGTTATGCCTCCAGCTTTGTTCTTTTTGGTCAAAATTGCTTTGATTATGAGGGGCCTTTGTGGCTCCATATGAATTTCTATTTCTGTTTTAAAATGTCACTGGAATACTGATAGGAACCTCATTGAATCTGTAGATCACTTTGGGTAGTATGAAGATTTTTAACAACATTAATTTTTTCAATCCATGAATACAGGATACCTTTCCATTTATATGTGTCTTCTTCAATTTTCTTCATCAATACTTTATAGTTTTCAGTGTATACATCTTCTGCTTTCTTAGTTAAATTTATTCTTAAGTTGGTTTTTAAAAAATTATAAATGAAATTGTTTTCTTAATTTCTTTTCCTGATGGTTCATAGTTAGTGTATTGAAATGTAACTGATTTTTGCATGTCGATTTTTGTACCCTATAACTTTACTGAATTTGTTTATTAGTTCTAACAGGTTTTATTTTGGTGGTGTCTAGGTTTTCAAGATCGCATCATTTACAAACAGAGACAATTTTTCTTCTTCATTTTCAATTTGAGTTCCTTCTATTTCTTTTTATTGCCTAATTGCTTTGGCTAGGAATTGCACTACTACAATGAATAAAAATGGTGAGAGTGGGCATCCTTGTCTTATTCAAGATCTTAGTTAAATATGATGTTAATTATAAGCCTGTCATATATGGCCTTTCTTATGTCATGAAAGAATGTTGAATTTTGTCAAATGCTTCTACTGCATCTATTAAGATGATCATATGATTTTCATATTTTATTCTGCTAATGTGGTATATCACATTGGTTGGTTTGTGTATGTCGAGTCATCTTGCATCCCAGGGATAAATACCACTTGATCATGGTGTATGATCCTTTTAATGTGTGGCTGAAGTCAGTTTTCAGTTTTACCTTGTTGAGGACTTTTGCATCTATGTTCATCAGGGATATTGGACTGTAATTTTTTTTTTTTTTTTTCTAGTGTCCTTGTCTGGCCTTGGTATCAGGGTAATGCTAGCCTTGTAAAATGAGTTTGGAAATATTCCCTTCTCTTCAATTTTTTTAGGAGAGCTTGAGAAGCCTTGTCATTAATTCTCCTTTAAATGTTTGGTAGAATTTGCCCCCAAAACCAAGCCACAGGATCTTTTTGAAGGTCCACAGCCCCATTCCCTAGTACGTGACTTAACAGTAGTATTGACTCCTGGATGGGAGCAGTGGCTAATGCCTGTAATCTCAGCACTTTGGGAGGCCAAGGCAGGCAGGTCACGAGGTCAGGAGATTGAGACCATCCTGGCTAACACGGTGAAACCCCATCTCTATTAAATATACAAAAAAAAATTAGCTGGGCATGGTGGCAGGTGCCTGTAGTCCCAGCTACTTGTTAAGCTGAGGCAGGAGAATGACGTGAACCTGGAGCTTGCAGTGAGCTGAGATTGTGCCACTGCACTCCAGCCTGGGCAACAGAGCGAGACTCTGAGACTCCATCTCAAAGAAACAAAACAAAACAAAACAAAAAAACAGTAGTATTGACTCCTTACTAAGGCTGCTACATATACCATTTGGTCTGCGAAGACTCTGAACCCCTCTTTTCTAGGCCCTTGGGACCTTTCCTAATCTTTTGGAATTAATTTATTGTTCATTTAATTCATACATTCCAGTACTCCTCTTTCAATTCTGTCTAGGTCATCACTCAAGCCCAGACATCCTTGTCAGACCTCTCCTTGATGGCATGGACCTCCCTTCACATGAAAACGACACTAAAATCATGAAAAGCAATAGGAGAGGGAAACGGAGGCAAGAAAAGAGACAGCAAAGAAATAGTCATAAAGGTAAGAGAAATAAGACATGTCCTATTGTGAAGTGCAAGGGATGTTTTGTTAAAGGGGTGGGCGCAGGGTTCCAATTATGGTGCAAGTGGTTAAAAGCAGGAGCTTTGGGGACAGAGTGACAGATTTGAGTCCAGCACTGCTGTTTACCAACTAGGTAAACTTAGGACAATTACTTAACCACTCTGGGCTCAGTTTCAACAGATGAATAATAATACCACTTACCCTCATAACAGTTTGTGAAGACTAAGTATGTTAATTCATATCAATGCCTGGCACATAGTATGTACACAGTTAATGTTGGCTAATATAATGAGAATAATGTCATTTGGACTCCTGACTCTTACAAATATTTTAAACATATGCAAAATGGCTTAAAGTTGGCATGTATATGTGCTAAATTAGTGTGTTTATTCTCCTCAGGGAACAAAAAACGGGAGGGGATCGGCCCGGGAAGAGAATATATAGGAAAAGAGCCTCCTTGAGCCTCTTCATTCATAGTAACCCAAGTTTATTGTCTGGAAGGAAAGAGTCTGACAGATTATGACATATAGTTACTGTCAGGAGTGAAAAACAACCTTGCAGTAAGTCTCTTTTTAATTTGTGTTTTTGAAAAGTTGGGACTACCCTTTAAAATTCCCTGATTATTCAGTGGTGAGGATGCAATTACAGGAGCATGAAGCTTCCCCTGTCCTCAGAGGCAGCAACTCCCCAAAACAGAGCAAGCAGGCCTCCACCCTGTGTTGAGGATGGGGATTGTGGAGCCTCCTCCTGCAGTCCCTACGCTGTGAAGGCTTCTGCTCAGCAAAGTCACCGCTGTGGCATTAAAAGCAGCATTCCCAGGGTTCCTCCTCACAGCAGCCTGTGCTGAGCATGCCCAGCTGCTTCCTCCACCCTCACATCCTCTCCTCTGCTCAGCTCATGCCCTGGATGATGAGAACAAAAATAACATGAGAATTGAAAAGAATTTGGTGTAACGGATGGGGATTTATCAAACGGAATTGGGTTTTTGATTTTTCAAAGCTAATGCCAATGTCAGTAACAAGAAAAGACCAGAAGATGGGTGCCTGGGAGAGGCGACTCTCTGCGCAGGGTGCAAGAATCTTGAATGGGAGCCTAGAGCCTCAGATGGTGGGAGTGCCAAGAAGAGGATTAAAGATGAAAGGAAACACAGAGTTCTGGTCAGGAAGCCAGGCCACCAAAAGCACGAAGAAAGACTGAGTGACAGTCTTTGTTAAGAGAGCAGAATCACTATGACTCTAGTACAGGCTGTGCACCCAGAAAGTCTGCTTCAGGGAATTACTGTTGGTAGACATAAGGACCTCCGGGGCCAGGTGTCTAATCTGTTTTCACCAGGAGTCAAATAGAGAAGGGATCTTGCTTGTCAGGTAAGCAGAAGAGCAGTGTGTGAGCCCTGGGCAGAGTGGATGCTATCAGCTCTCAGTCCTGCAGCTAATCCCTCCTTCTTCCTTCCTAACAGGGTCCGGATTTCTTTCTATGCAGTTTGCCTTCCCCTATCTAGCCTATGGGGCTCAGGAAAAGCTGACCCCATGCCCAGTTCTAAGGGTGTGTTTCAGTAGTTTAAAAGAAATCCTGTCCTCCTTTCCAGACCTTGATAAATTTTCACATGACCATTGAGACCAAGGAGAGACTTCCTACAGCTTCTGCAGAAGTTCTTCCCCACCTTCTAGAAGAGATTCTGGAAATTCCTCAGTGTTCTTTATGATGCAAGCCCAGAACTGCTGCCAGCCTAGGAATGCAGCCCACTAAGGAGAAAAGAGCCACAGAAACACAAAAACAAGGCCATGAGATTGTGTCACTCAGAAACCATTCAACCTTGGACTTCCAGTTTCACAGGCCAGTAAAATCCTTATAGTTGAAGCCAATTTGAGTTAGATACTTTTGTCACGTAGCTGAAATATCCTGGAGAAAAGAAGGAAGGTGGGGAGGAGGGTGAGGAGAAGAAGGAAGAAGAGAAAGAGAAGGAGGGGGACAAGAAGAAATGAAAAGTTTCTATTACAAGTAAGACTCAGAAAAATTAAGTAACTTGTAATGAATCAGTACTCCAGCTTGGGTCTGGCTGATTTTGAAAGTCCATCTTTTTCCATTCTTATCTCATGCGGCCTCTCCACAGTGAATAGCAGGAAGGAGCACTCTTGACTACCTGCCTGAGTAGGGTGTGCCCTGCATCTCCACATCAGCTGGTAAAGAGCTTTTGCTTGAGAAACAGAGGGCTGTATAAAAGAGAAAGAGAAAGGGTCCTAACCATGGAACCCAGACTTTAAAGGAGAAATCCAGATCCTATGGAGGTAGAGGAGGCAGGAACTGCTGGCTCTCCTGTTCTGTGGCTTTCCTGGGCCATGTTTTATAACAAGGAAAATTCTAGAGGTAAATGGGAAGGAAACTGTCAGCAACTCCCATTCTCAAGGGCTTAACGGAAAGAAAAGGTTGATTGATGGAGAGAATAAAATACTATAAGTGGAGTCAAATATATGTTAAAAATCAGCACAAGAGAAAAGAAAGTCACACACAACTACTTTATTTGTTTTTATTTTCCTTCCTTTGAGGCAAGTGAAAGAGCTCCCCATTTAGGTCATGAGAATTCATCACACATTGGATACAAGTGTTGAAATATCACATGCACCCCATAAACATGTATAATGATTATGTATCAGTAAAAAAGGAAATTCCATATGAACATGATTTGTCATGGACTAAGTACTTTTTTCTTGGAGAATGTTTTATTAAATGCATAAATGCTGTGATTATCAAAAAGGATACATTCAATAGAAGACTCCATCGTCAGAAATGTAGTCACCTAAGATGGAATTAGCATAGGTAATATAGTTACCTAAGAATAAAAATTGGTTGATATCCAGGTGTGGTGACTCATGCCTGTAATCCCAGCTACGTGGGAGGCTGAGGCTGGAGAATCCCTTGAGCCCTGGAGGCAGAGGTTGCAGTGAGCCAAGATCACTGGGATCACAGAGTGACAGACAGAGTGAGTGAGACTCCATCTCAAAATAAATAATTAAATTAAATTAAATAATAAACATTGGTGGAAGGAGGCATGGAGATCTATTCTGGAGTACAGATTTCCTCCCTGCCCCATCTCAGAAGGACACTCTCTCGCCTCAAGGCAATGCAGGGTGAAAGTATTCAGTCCTCTGGCTCCTAAACAAGAAGAAAGGAGAACTGGGGTAGTGGAGGGAAGGGAGGGCTCTCCTGCCTCTCCTACAGTGCATCTTCTGCCACTTCCCAGTAACAGAGGAACTGCATGACCAAAGGCCTATGCCTCTCCAAAGGCTGTAACAGTGGGTAGGTAAAATCACATGAGAAACATTATCATACACCTCAATTTCCTTGCCTCTCCTTCCTTTGTACTCACCTCAAATATCCAACCCTGATTACACTCAACCATTCTTCTACTCTCCATTCATGTTCAAGCAGTTGTCTGGTCTCACTTTGAATTTGTGATAACAAATCTCAAGTGGGCCTTCAGTGCTGCCTGGCAATCCTGCTATATTCTCCTAATCAGTTTCGTTTATTACTCTCCCAATTATTCACATGTTTGCCCTCCTTAAACCTCCAACATTCCCTGCCCTCCTTATTCTCAACCAATGGCTTCGCTTCTCATTTCAATGAGGAAATGGGTGCCATCAGGAGAGAATTCCACATCCTCCCATCATCAAATTTATCAATTTTTTGTACAAACCAGCTGACCTTGTTTTTATCTCACAATTTCTCCCTTTGTATATGGGATCTCAATTCTTCTCATCTACTCAAGTGAAAAGTTTCTTAATTGTGAAAAAAGCCTCAAGAGCTGATGAGATTCCTATAAAGATATGCAAAATGTCATGTGTATTCACATTTCTAAGGAAATATCTATAGCTTTTACAAAAGTCTCAGACAAAACAAAAAAATTTAGCCCCATTATTCTAAGAGCTAATAATAATAGCCATCCTTTATTAAGCATTTGTCATGTGCCTAGTACTAGCATAAATGAGTTCAATTTTCAACACAATTGTATGATAAAAGTATTATCATAGATAATGATACAAGAAGTACCTATATCACAGATGGACTGTATTAGTCATTTTCATTGCTGTAAAAGAATACCTGAGACTGGGTAATTTATCATGAAAAGAGCTTATTTGGTTTATTGTTCTGCAGACTGTGCATGAAGCATAGAGCCAGAATCTACTCCTGGTGAGGGCCTCAGGAAGCTTACACTCATGGCAAAAATTGATGGGGAGCCCGTATTTCACATAGTGAGAAAGGAAGCCAGAGAGAGGAGGAGGAGGAGCCAGGCTGTTTTAAAGAAC
>NW_012107631.1:1553298-1561050 GCF_000951045.1 Mandrillus leucophaeus
CCATATGAACATGATTTGTCATGGACTAAGTACTTTTTTCTTGGAGAATGTTTTATTAAATGCATAAATGCTGTGATTATCAAAAAGGATACATTCAATAGAAGACTCCATCATCAGAAATGTAGTCACCTAAGATGGAATTAGCATAGGTAATATAGTTACCTAAGAATAAAAATTGGTTGATATCCAGGTGTGGTGACTCATGCCTGTAATCCCAGCTACGTGGGAGGCTGAGGCTGGAGAATCCCTTGAGCCCTGGAGGCAGAGGTTGCAGTGAGCCAAGATCACTGGGATCACAGAGTGACAGACAGAGTGAGTGAGACTCCATCTCAAAATAAATAATTAAATTAAATTAAATAATAAACATTGGTGGAAGGAGGCATGGAGATCTATTCTGGAGTACAGATTTCCTCCCTGCCCCATCTCAGAAGGACACTCTCTCGCCTCAAGGCAATGCAGGGTGAAAGTATTCAGTCCTCTGGCTCCTAAACAAGAAGAAAGGAGAACTGGGGTAGTGGAGGGAAGGGAGGGCTCTCCTGCCTCTCCTACAGTGCATCTTCTGCCACTTCCCAGTAACAGAGGAACTGCATGACCAAAGGCCTATGCCTCTCCAAAGGCTGTAACAGTGGGTAGGTAAAATCACATGAGAAACATTATCATACACCTCAATTTCCTTGCCTCTCCTTCCTTTGTACTCACCTCAAATATCCAACCCTGATTACACTCAACCATTCTTCTACTCTCCATTCATGTTCAAGCAGTTGTCTGGTCTCACTTTGAATTTGTGATAACAAATCTCAAGTGGGCCTTCAGTGCTGCCTGGCAATCCTGCTATATTCTCCTAATCAGTTTCGTTTATTACTCTCCCAATTATTCACATGTTTGCCCTCCTTAAACCTCCAACATTCCCTGCCCTCCTTATTCTCAACCAATGGCTTCGCTTCTCATTTCAATGAGGAAATGGGTGCCATCAGGAGAGAATTCCACATCCTCCCATCATCAAATTTATCAATTTTTTGTACAAACCAGCTGACCTTGTTTTTATCTCACAATTTCTCCCTTTGTATATGGGATCTCAATTCTTCTCATCTACTCAAGTGAAAAGTTTCTTAATTGTGAAAAAAGCCTCAAGAGCTGATGAGATTCCTATAAAGATATGCAAAATGTCATGTGTATTCACATTTCTAAGGAAATATCTATAGCTTTTACAAAAGTCTCAGACAAAACAAAAAAATTTAGCCCCATTATTCTAAGAGCTAATAATAATAGCCATCCTTTATTAAGCATTTGTCATGTGCCTAGTACTAGCATAAATGAGTTCAATTTTCAACACAATTGTATGATAAAAGTATTATCATAGATAATGATACAAGAAGTACCTATATCACAGATGGACTGTATTAGTCATTTTCATTGCTGTAAAAGAATACCTGAGACTGGGTAATTTATCATGAAAAGAGCTTATTTGGTTTATTGTTCTGCAGACTGTGCATGAAGCATAGAGCCAGAATCTACTCCTGGTGAGGGCCTCAGGAAGCTTACACTCATGGCAAAAATTGATGGGGAGCCCGTATTTCACATAGTGAGAAAGGAAGCCAGAGAGAGGAGGAGGAGGAGCCAGGCTGTTTTAAAGAACCAGATCTCATGTGAACACATAGAGTGAGAACTCACTCATTATTGTAATGACAGCACCAAGCCATTCATGAAGGATCTACCACCATGACCCAAACGTCTTCCACCAGGCCCCACCTCAAACACTGGGGATCACATTTCAACATGAGATTTCGAGGGGACAAATATTCAAACCATATCATGGGCAAACTGATGCTCAGATGCCCACAGAGTTTAGATAACTTGCTGAAGTTTGCAGGAGTGGGATTTGAGCCCAGACAGATGCTCACGACCATCAAACTAATTTTGCCTCCATGTTGTCACCAAGAACTGGCCACTTGAAGGATAGAGAATTTAGAATTATTTATTCATTGTCCTCATATCATCTTTGGAAAACTAATACACAAACACATGTACAAATTCTCTGAAGAAAAATGTTATTTTACAACCAAATTGGCTCTAATAAAACAAGGCTGGGGGAAGCAAATGGCTTTACTCATACGTAATTTAAATGATATATTGCTTTTTATATTGTGCGTCATTTTTTAATAAACTATTATGAGGTATTATGCAAATTAAAAGTTATCAGCCTTCTGTAAATAACAAAAAGTACTTAAAATATTTACTAAGTGATTTATAACTGTTCAAGTGATCGAAGAAGGTAATTTAGCCTGTTCCTTGAACCCTGCATATTTAGACAATTAAAAACTTGCTTGGTTTACATTTTAAAATGCCAAAATGTGAGTCACTATCATACATCCTCGCTTGTTATATATTGGCTACTATTTCATTTTCACTTCTTTGTGCCTGGCATAACCCATGCACCAGATCAAGGGAATAGCACTTAGGATACTAAGCTGCCCCACTTTGAAGCTCATTTATCTTGGTACTCAGTAAAGAAAAACAAAACAAAACTGTCAAGATGTAGCCACCGTTCCATGGTTTCTTCACACTGCCTCTTCTTTGTTTCTTCATTTGCAAAAGTTGCAGGCAACATATTCAGATCTTTGGAATACATGAAAGCACTTTCTTGAGTTTCTGCAGTCTGTCAGAAAGTACAAAATCCTTGGGAATTCTCATTTTGCCCCATACTAGGTACGTTCCTAGCTACAGGATGCTGAGATGGGGATTCACCAAGGAAAACCAAACTAGGAAGAAATCTCAACTCTCACCTGCCCCTCTTCTGCAGGCAGGTTTATATATATAGGACATATGTGGCCAAAAATCCCTGAGCAGGGGTGTTTTTCCATCTCTAGCCACTACTTAAGCCAAAATCCTAAAGATGGGGGCCAAATCTGTGCCACATTTTCCAAAATTTACAATAAGATCCCCTTAACCCTTTTAGTCCCTGCTCCAACTGTACTGAGCTTTGTCATCTTGCAAAATCATTCTCTGTTGATACTTGCTGCTGCCTCAACCCAAAATACCCTCCCCTTCCTCTTATTCCTCCTTCCTTAACCAATTCTTCATCTTTCAAATCTCAGCACAGTGATACTTTCCTTGAGCACCCTTATCCCAGCTTTAGAATAGGTGGCATTCTATGGCTCCCCCAGTGCCCTGTTTACCCTTACCTTAGTACACACCAAACTCTGTTGTTCTGGCTTATTATCTGTCTCCCTTGCTAGATTCTACCATCTTTGGGACAAAGAACTGTGTCTGCCTTGTTAAAAGTTGCATCACTTATCATAATCTAGATTAGAATCGATAATAAAAATTACATGTTAAAGGAATGAATGACAGTCATCATTTATCGTATCCTCTATTTGGGGCTATGTGCCCATACATGCATGTAGAAAAGAGATGCATGGAAGAAAGTGGTAAAAAGACACAGAATAAAGGGAGTGGAGCAGGGAACAAAAATCATACCACCCTATTATGTGAAAAAAAATCCATCACACAAAAGTTGCCCTCCAAGGATGACCCCTTTTCTCTTCATCTTTATTTCCATTCCTCCTTCCAAACTTCTACCTCACTGGTCCTTTCAATATGCCCTCCTTCTTTATCATCATTTTATTTTTGCCATATCCTCTTCTTCCAACCTCTGACTATCTAACAACTTGCCTTTCTCTCTGCTGTCTTCCAGTGATCATGTGCATCTGATTCGAGTGATTTTATATTTTTACATTTCAACATCAAACCAACAGAAAAATGGAATCTATTTGTAAATAAACGTGGTATATAGTACATGCCTCACATTGATTTATGCATGACAATACATATTAAGATTAAAAGATATGCTTTCTAGGTATGAGCAGTGTATCTCATCTTACTATTATATGTCAAAAGATCAATAACAGACTTCTGCTTCTGGCCAAGATGAAATAACAGAGAATGAATTTATAATTGAAATGGAAACAACCAAGAAACTGCAGAACATATATGAAACAACAGTTTTTCAAAGTACTGAATATCAGTCTATTAAGGTTAGTGATCCCTGAAAGATAGGAAACAAACAAGGTAAGCCCTGTGATTGTCCCAACTTACAGGCTTGAGAGAATTTCCAGGATGTGGCACAGGGAGAGGGAACCTAAGTGGAGTCCGATAGACTCCCTGAGTTTAAGAAATAGACCTAGGAGTCCAGGGAGACAGAAGATCCTAGAGTTTACAGGAAAGAGTACCAGTGAAGAGAGAGCTTCACAGATACAGAAGTCTAAAATCTCAACTATTAACCTGATTTTGATTCTGCTCATACATGTCAGAAAAACAACGGTAAAAGAAACAACTGAGACTGGGCACGGTGGCTCACGCCTGTAATCCCAGCATTTTGGGAGGCCAAGGCGGGTGGATCACCTGAGGTCAGGAGTTCGAGATCAGTCTGGTCAACATGGTGAAACCCCATGTCTACTAAAAATACAAAAAATTAGCTAGGCATGGTGACAGGCGCTTATAATCCCAGCTACGCAGGAGGCTGAGACAGGAGAATCACTTGAACCCGGGAGGTGGAGGTTGCAGTGAGCCGAGTTGTGCCATTGCACTCCAGCCGGGGCAACAAGAGTAAGACTCCATCTCAAAACAAACCAAAACCAAAACCAAAACAAAAACAAAAACAAACAGCTGAAAGAATTAGAGGAAATGTACCTAACACAGGACCAGGAATAATGGTCATTCCCACAAATCAAATTGGAAAACCTCATAACTCACAGGGAATTGGTAAAGTATTTAGAAGGGTCTTGCCTCTAAATGGAGAATGATTAGCCCCAAACTAAACACAATTCTGCTTCCACCTAAAATTCGTTATGTCTGGCATCTAATAAAAAATTACAAGGCACAAAAATAAACAGGAAAATGCAACCCACAATGGGGTTCTAGAATAATCAAGCAAATGAAACTGACCCAGGAATGACATAGACATTAGAACTAGCAGACAAGGACATTAAAATGGTTATAAGCCCTCCCTATGTTCAAAAAGTTAATTACAGACATGAAAGACTTTTTTAAAGATTCAAATTAAACTTCTAGAGATAAAAATTACAGTGTCTGATGTATTGATTTTCTACTGATACGTAACAAGTTATCACAAACTTGGCAGCTTAAAACAACACCCATTTATTAGTACACAGTTCCATATGTCAGAAGTCCGAGAGGGCTTGCCTGAGGTCTATGATTAGGATCCTACAAGGCTGAAATTATGTCATTCACTGGTCTGGGTTCTTACCGAGTGGCTTTGAAAAAAAATTAACTTCTAGGCCAAACACAGTGGCTCATGCCTGTAATCCCGTTGCTTTAGAAGTTTGAGGCAGAAGTATTGCTTGAGGCCAGAAGTTCAAGACCAGTCTGGGCAACATAGTGAGACCCTGTCTCTACAAAAATATAGATATAATTTTTTTAATTAACTTGCAAGCTCACTGTAGCTGTTAGTAAAATCTAGTTTATTGTGGCTATAGGACTGAAGTCCCCATTTTCTGGCTGACTAGTAACCAGGGGTCACTCTCAGCACCTGGAGGCCATTGTCAGATCTTTTTCATGAGGCTCCCTCTATCTTAAAGTCAGCAATAGCTTAAATCCTTCAGGTGCTTCAAATTTCTCTGACTTTCTCTTCTGCTACCATCCTGAAGAAACTCCTCTTAAGGGCCCACCCAGTTAATAGCCCTTTTGATTCATCCAAATTCAACTGACTAGTAAGCTAAATTACTAAAATTAATTAAATCTGAAAAATTCATTTTGCCAAAAACATTACAAAATTGGGGATTATATCTCATTATAGTCATAATTCTGAATTAGGGTAAAAAAATTTGGGAGGTCATTTTAGAATTCTACCTACCAGGTATGAAATGAAAAAATATGAAGATTAGTGAACTTGAAACATAACAACAGAAAATATCCAAAATGAAATACACAGAGAAAAATATATAATCATAAAAAACACACCGTGTGAGCATCAGTGAGCTCCTGGACAACCTCAAGGAGGCAGGGTGTATTTGAAAGAATAATGGCTCAAAAAATCCAAAGTTGATGAAAACTATAAACCCACAGTAGCAAGAAGATCAATGAATCCCAGGTACAAGAAATATGATAAAACTATACCAAGGCATATCATAATCAAATTGTTCAAAACTAGTGATGAGGAGACAATCTTAAAAGCAGACAGAGAAAAAAGATACATTATTTATAGAGACAGATACAGATGAGAGCAATTTTCTCATTGGAAACAATGTAAACAGAAAGATAGTAAAGCAACATCTTTAAAACACAAGGGGGAAAAGTCAATCTAGAATGGTATACCCAGCAAAAATTACTTTCAAGAATTAAAGCAATGACACCTTAGGTGAAGTAGTGAACTATCTCATAATGCTCCCAGGGCACATAGTATCACAAGCACAGTGATATCTAAGGATGGAAAAATTGCTAAATTAACTGCTGACTTCAGAGCCATGTAGTAACTGCTCAATCCACACCAGCAATATGGATGGTTCATGTACAACTGCGTCTTTCTCCACTTAACTCAGTTCTGAATTACAGTCTCCTATATATGCACCTGATTGGAACAACATAAATTGCATCTAAAAGCCTAACAGCAAGAGTTAAAAAAATGTAATTAACATTCCAGCCTTTGCAGTCAAGAAATACAAAATTAAATTTCAAACAGATATTGACCAGATACCATCTACTTTATGTTCCATATCAGCAAAAATGTATACTAGGAACTTCCTAGTATATATGTTCCTATATCAGTGTTAATGTCCCTTTGTGCCCACCAGCATATCTTTTTTAGCACATACTAGAATCTGGATTCTATTTTTATCCATTGGCCTGTTGGCCTCTCCCACCTAGACAGATAACCGTATCTTATTGTTGTTGCTGTTGTTGTTGTTGTTGTTGTTTTTCATGGCCTGAAGAACTTTCTACAATGTCTCCAAAATAGTAGATGTTCCAAATATATTCATGGAATTAAACTACATTTGTTGATTAGTTCGTTTAATAAATATTTTTTAAGCTCTTACTATGTCTAGGTGCCAAGAACTGTTCTACAAATTTGAAATAGAGCAGTGAACAAATTAGAAAAATTTACTGGCCTCATGGATTTAGCATTCTAGTGGTGAGCAGAATAAACATAAATAAATAATTGTCATATATTATTAAGACTACCCATAAGAAATCTGAAATAGAACAAGGAGAGCAAGATGAGGGCTGCTCACCTATTTTAGATAAGATGGTCAGGAAAGGCCTCTTTGAGAAGGCGACATTTGAGCAGAAATCTGAATATAGTGAGTGACCCACCCATTTAGCCGGCTGCAAAGGTCCTGAGCCATGGCATCTTTGGCAAACTCTAGGAACAAGGAAGTCAATATGGCAGATCAGAGAGAACAAAGGGGAGAGTGGTAGGCACTGGGGTTGGAGAGGTAGCCAGAGAAGGCTCTCAGTCTTTACTTTGCCTCTGGAACACCTGAGGAGTTTCGACAATCCACAAATGTTCAGGTCCCAAACCCAAAGATTTGATTTGAGTTGGTCAGGGGTGGTATCCAAGCAACAGTAATTTTTTAATCCTCCCCAGATGATTCTAATATATACACATGTTTAGAACCATTGCTGCAGAGCCTTGTAGACCATAACGCTTTGTATTAAGAGTGATGGGATGCCATGGTGGGTTTGAGCAGGGGGTGAAATTATCTGACATATATATGTGTGTGTGTGTATATATAT
>NW_012107631.1:1562975-1565330 GCF_000951045.1 Mandrillus leucophaeus
AATCTGCTTAGAAAAATTGATTTCAATATGAGGAAATGGGGGCTACAATCAAAGCTTCAAGAAAAGAGAATGTCAAAAAGGACATTCAAGCTCCTCTTGACTCAGAGAAGAAAAAGATCAGAAATATGTTTTTCCTTTTATGATAGTGAGCTTCTGAACAGTGTTTTGCTTGCCAGAAAAATTGAAAGTAAAGGGAAAAAATATTTCAAAGTGAAAAAAAAAAAAAAGATTCCCGCCAATCTTACAGAGTAAACTGATCTGAGGCAGCAATATTTTCTTGAAGAATTCCTCTTGGCTAATACATTTACTATATTTTTCTGCTAAATCCTTTTATCTCTAGTTGTAAAAAATACTTTTGAAGCATTGCTCAGACAATTACATAAGTTGTAAAAACAATTCTCAATGTGAAAAATGATGTTTATAAAATTAAGTTGATATACACTGACTTAAGCTCAATCTTTAATAAAATTTAATGACTTATAACACCTTTCGTATAAGTACATTTATTCAAAACATGTAAAGGTCCAATTTAATGTAGTGTTGGTAAGGCACTGTAAACTTGATCATCTATATAAGCAATAGAATTTTCTAAGAAAGTGATTTCTGACAATTTATCTTCTAAAAATCCCAAGTACCATAGTAAAACATTTTTTTGTTTTAATATTTATCTATCTCTATATGTGCCAAATAATAATAATGTTTTACTTGTAGCCAATTTCTATTTTCATTTTTATCATTAAAGTTTGTTACTGGAATTTCAGAAGGAAAATTTAAGAACATGAAAGAGCTACAAATGAAGGAATACTGCTGAAAATACCTTGTCATTACAAGATCTCCCTACACACATTTTTCCCCTCATCTCTTCATTTTTCCATCTCATTTGCCCTTGACCACTTCTTTATTCTCTATATTCTCCTAGCCTTTGCCCTATCCCTAAACTGAAGAAATTAAACAAATATTTTCCCCTTAATAGTATGTGTAGAATAAAGTTTTCTGTTCTTTGCTTTTAATTTCACAATTAGGGAACTTTGTTTTTGTAGGGTTCTTTTTTATCTATTTCTTTAAAAAAATAAAATTCTTAAATTATTTTTTAGTCTATTATGGTTCTCAAATTATTTTTCTATGTGGTTGATATCCTTCAAGAAGAAAAATCTTTCTTACTATGTTCATGGATATAAGCAACATTTGATTTACTTCTAATTAAAGTCTCCCAAGAATATGCGATTTCATCAACTCAACAAACATTTATTAAGCACATAATATGTATCAGGGACTGTGTTGGATAAAATAAAGTCATAATATTCTTACAGTAAGCTTACAGTACCAAGAGAATAAAGATGGACAAATTGGAATGGGTCATGCGGGAATGAACATTCTTTCCAGTGTTGTCTGGTAAGGGATCACAAAATGTATCCACAAAAGTTGAGATTTAAAAGCTGAGTAGAAATTTGTCAGGAGTCAAGTACAGAAGGGCATTCTGGAGGAAAGCATACATGAAATAAAGTAGATAGGATAGAAACTCTAGCAGATGTGTTGAACTACATAGATTCTGTATTCTCAAAGCTTAAAATGCAAGACAAGGAATAAGAGGAGAAGCATCTTTTGGGAGGCAAACCAGTCAGATGGTGAAGGTCCTAGTAAGCTATTCTATGTCTAGATGTTACCCTCTACAGCAGTGGCCTCCAAGTCAGTTATTCCAAAAATAGTTAAGATCATCATTGAGAGGCTTATGAAAGAAAACTTTAGAACTTCTATTTTTCCCAACATTATATTATGAAAAATTTTAAGCACACAAAATGTTAAAAGAATTGAACAGATAATTCCCATATACTCACCACCTAAATTGAACAATTAACACTTTAATATATTTGCTTTATCAAACAGCTGTTCATAGGTCTTCCATACACCAATTCCTTTTTTTACTTTTTTTTTTGTATATTTCTGTTTATATTTGTTACTCTTGAAGATATTTTTTATGGATCTAGAATTCCTGATTGACAGTCTGTTTTTACTTTCAGCAATTTAAAGGTGTCTCTCCACTGCCTTCTGGCCTCCATTCTTTCTGATAAGAAAAGTGAGCATTCTTCCAGGTGTAATGTGTCATTCTTCTCTCTCCACTTTCACGATATTCTATCCATCTTTGCTTCCCAGCAGTTTGACTGTGATGCATCTATTTGCAGTTTTCTTTGTATTTATCCTCCCAGGGATTCACTGAGATACTTGAATTCATGAACTTATGTCTTTCAACAAATTTGAGAAATTTTTAGCCATTAGGTCTTAAAAATTTTGGGGGGGTGCGAGCAAGATGGCTGAATAGGAACAGCTCCAGCCTCCAGCTCCCAGCGTGAGCGACAC
>NW_012107631.1:1567355-1569840 GCF_000951045.1 Mandrillus leucophaeus
TTTTTTTTATTTTTAGTAGAGATGGGGTTTCACTGTGTTAGCCAGGATGGTCTCGATCTCCTGACCTTGTGATTCACCCGACTCGGCCTCCCAAAGTGCTGGGATTACAGGTGTAAGCCAACGCACCCAGCCCTGACTTACATTTTAAAAGATCACTCTGACTGCTGTGTGGCTCCAGAAAGCAAGTATAGAATCAAGAACAGAAATAGAAAATGCCAGTTAGGTCTCTATTACAACAGTCCTTGTGAAAGAGTAAGGAGGTGGAGGTG
The DNA here is from genome assembly GCF_000951045.1 of Mandrillus leucophaeus. Taxonomy (NCBI): domain Eukaryota; kingdom Metazoa; phylum Chordata; class Mammalia; order Primates; family Cercopithecidae; genus Mandrillus; species Mandrillus leucophaeus. Next base: position 1,567,625 of record NW_012107631.1, read on the forward strand.
GAAAGGATGAGAAATTACCAAATTTGTGATAAATTACAAATGCAGTGTCAACAGAATCTGCTAGTGAATTGCATGTAGGATGTGAAAGATTCTATGTCTCAAAAAAAATGATGATTCAGTTTTGGGTCTGAGCAACTAGATGAAAAGTATTAGTGGGATAGGGACCACCAGTGGGGGGATGGAGAGAGAGAAGCATGTTTCAGGAGAGAAATCAGAAGTTGATATAAAATAACAATAAAAATGCTGATATCAGTACATTTCTACATCTCTGCCTTCTTCCTTCTTTACTTAACCTCCATCTGGCCATGTCCTGACTCCTACCCTCTCTGAACTATATATTGCTTCTCATCACTTTTGTGGCTCCAAAGCCCAGAATGTTTCTCTGCAAAAATACTATGTCACTATAAGAATATGTATCTAAATAGGAATTTTAAAGATCTTATGAAAAACACATCTGGGTAAACCTACAACTCCTGAAACAGATATTACAAACATATCCACAAGGAAAGTTTTGGCTTTTGTCAATGTACTCCTAGGTGCAGGTTGGAGGTTAAAATTCAGTTCAGCCAAATTCCTGAGAAAGCATAGGTCTTAGAGCTTGTAAGGGTCAGGCCAACTGAATTTGAAGAGGTGATCAATCTTCTCTATTAGCATTCTTGCATATAAAATGATTGCCTTAGATTTTGCAACATTCATTTGCATTTATTTATTCATATATTATATGCAAATACTCATTAGATGTTCCTTTCATGTAAAATTTTTTTAATATTCCAATTTTAAAAATGAGTTAAATGTCTGACTCCTTTGGTCATTTTAGCATGATATTTTATCAGATTTCTATAAAGTAATACTAAATGTTTAAGTTTTTCTAGTGGCTGATTTTTCTATTCTGTAATTAACCCAGCATGTCTGTTTGAAAATACTCTTCTCTCTGCAAAACATGTTACAATGGCTTTCCTTTCCTTAATTCTAAGATGGCACTGGATTACAAATGCTTTAATATTACTCATTTCTTTTGAAAAGAGTTATATTACTTAAGAGAAAATGTTTATCAAATTTTCTTTACCAAAACAAAAAATTTGTTTAAAGCTGAAAAATAAAGAATTTAAAGGAATCTTTAAAATAACAAAAATATAAAGGCTAAATATTAAAATTTTATATATATACAATGATAGGACAGCTAGCTGTAAACATCACTTTTTATGTTTTAAAGATGGTTCTTCTTAATTAAACAATAAAAGTTAGCAATATCACTGCTAATTTATTGGACTAAATTATTTCAGAATAAAGGTAAAGGCCCACCACGCTAGATTTTTAACTTAATGGGAGAGTTGGGAGGTGGAGCAAATACAGTATTATAAGAATGCTGGTGATAAGAGTTTGCTTTTTGTACCAAAATGTTGATGAAATGGAAAAGATTCTTCATACATTGAAAAAGTATTGAATGTGTGTAGAAATGAAAAAAACAATCTGCTTAGAAAAATTGATTTCAATATGAGGAAATGGGGGCTACAATCAAAGCTTCAAGAAAAGAGAATGTCAAAAAGGACATTCAAGCTCCTCTTGACTCAGAGAAGAAAAAGATCAGAAATATGTTTTTCCTTTTATGATAGTGAGCTTCTGAACAGTGTTTTGCTTGCCAGAAAAATTGAAAGTAAAGGGAAAAAATATTTCAAAGTGAAAAAAAAAAAAAAGATTCCCGCCAATCTTACAGAGTAAACTGATCTGAGGCAGCAATATTTTCTTGAAGAATTCCTCTTGGCTAATACATTTACTATATTTTTCTGCTAAATCCTTTTATCTCTAGTTGTAAAAAATACTTTTGAAGCATTGCTCAGACAATTACATAAGTTGTAAAAACAATTCTCAATGTGAAAAATGATGTTTATAAAATTAAGTTGATATACACTGACTTAAGCTCAATCTTTAATAAAATTTAATGACTTATAACACCTTTCGTATAAGTACATTTATTCAAAACATGTAAAGGTCCAATTTAATGTAGTGTTGGTAAGGCACTGTAAACTTGATCATCTATATAAGCAATAGAATTTTCTAAGAAAGTGATTTCTGACAATTTATCTTCTAAAAATCCCAAGTACCATAGTAAAACATTTTTTTGTTTTAATATTTATCTATCTCTATATGTGCCAAATAATAATAATGTTTTACTTGTAGCCAATTTCTATTTTCATTTTTATCATTAAAGTTTGTTA
>NW_012107632.1:0-1510 GCF_000951045.1 Mandrillus leucophaeus
GGGAGGCAGAGCTTGCAGTGAGTTGAGAGCGTGCCACTGCACTGCACTCCAGCCTGGGCGACAGAGCAAGACCCCGTGTCAAAAAAAAAAAAAAAGAAAGAAAAAAGAAAACCCCATCGTCTCAGCCCCAAATGTCCTTAAGCTGATAAACAACATCAGCAAAGTCTCAGGATATAAAAGCAATGTGCAAAAATCACAAGCATTCTTATACACCAATAACAGACAGAGAGCCAAATCATGAGTGAACTCCCATTCACAATTGCTACAAACAGAACAACATACCTAAGAATACAACTTACAAGGGATGTGAAGGACCTCTTCAAGGAGAACTACAAACCACTGCTCAAGGAAGGAAGAGAGGACACAAACAAATGGAAAAATATTCCATGCTCATGGATGGGAAGAATCAATATCATTAAAATGGTCATACTGCCCAAAGTAATTTATAGATTCAATGCTATCCACATCAAGCTAACACTGACTTTCTTCACAAAATTGCAGAAAACTACTTTAAATTTCATATGGAACCAAAAAGAGCACACATAGTCAAGACAATCCTGGGCAAAAAGAGCAAAGCTGGAGGCATCATGCTACCTGACTTCAAACTATACTACAAGGTTACAGTAACCAAAACAGCATGGTACTGGTACCAAAACAGATACATAGACCAATGGAACAGAACAGAGGCCTCAGAAATAACACCACACATCTACAACCATCTGATCTTTGACAAACCTGACAAAAACAAGCAATGGTGAAAAGATTCCCTATTTAATAAATAGAGTTGGGTTAAACTGGCTAGCCATACGCAGAAAACTGAAACTGGACCCCTTCCTTACACCTTATACAAAAATCAACTCAAGATGGATCAAAGACTTAAATGTAAGACCTAGAACCATAAAAATACTAGAAGAAAACCTGGGCAATACCATTCAGGACACAGGCATGGGCAAAGACTTCATGTCTAAAACACCTAATTAAACTAAAGAGCTTCTGCACAGCAAAAGGAGCTATCATCAGAGTGAACAGGCAACCTACAGAATGGGAGACAATTTTTGCAATCTATCCATCTGACAAAGGGCTAATACCCAGAATCTACAAAGAACTTAAACAAATTTACAAGAAACCCCATCAAAAAGTAGGCAAAGGATATGAACAGGCACTTCTCAAAAGAAGACATTTATGCAGCCAAGAGACATATGAAAAAATGCTCATCATCACTGGTCATTAGAGAAATGCAAATCAAAACCACAATGAGGTACCATCTTACGCCAGTTAGAATGGCGATCATTAAAAAGTCAGGAAACAATAGATGCTGGAGAGGATGTGGAGAAATAGGGACGCTTTTACACTGTTGGGAGTGTAAATTAGTTCAACCATTGTGGAAGACAGTGTGGCGATTCCTTAAGAATCTAGAACTAGAAATACCATTTGACCCAGCAATCCCATTACTGGGTATATACCCAAAGGATTATAAATCATTCTACTACAAAGACACATGCACACGTAT
>NW_012107633.1:0-1467 GCF_000951045.1 Mandrillus leucophaeus
TTTCGCCATGTTGGTCAGGCTGGTTTTAAATTCCTGACCTAACGTGATCTGCCAGCATGAGCTACTGTGCCCAGCCGTGATCTGCTTTCAAAAGATACAGGGCTAGCTGGGCACAGTGGCTCACGCCTCTAATCCCAGCACTTTGGGAGGCTGAGGCAGGTGGATCACAAGGTCAAGAAATCGATACCATCCTGGCTAACACCGTGAAACCCCATCTCTACTAAAAATACAAAAAAATTATCCGGGTGTGGTGGCGGGCACCTGTAGTCCCAGCTAGTCGGGAGGCTGAGGCAGGAGAATGGCATGAATCCGGGAGGCGGAGCTTGCAGTGAGCCAAGATCATGCCACTGCACTTCAGCCTGGGTGACAGAGCGAGACTTTGTCTCAAAAAAAAATTATTTCAGTTTTTCTATAAATTAAACATTAACACCAAAAACACACTGATGCAAGGCCAGCATCTGGGCCTTCCTGGAGCATTAATCTACTCTTTAACAGAAAATTGTAAAAGATTATAAAAAGTTTATGGAACTCTTACCTTATGATCAAACTGATTACATTTGGATAGATTTGTTTATAAGGTTTTATTAAAATTAGTTTTAACATTAATAATATACCATATAAAGGTAAAATTTGGTTTTCTCTTGAACAAAATGTTCATGTAAGAGATAAGAGATTTTTGAGTAAAACTACAGAAAAAGAGAGTCTCTCCCTCTTAGTTGGCCTCACGCTGTCTTTATTAGGGCTTATTGTTTGGGAAGCTGAGTCTCCTCACTATCAAAGGGTAAGCTGTTTTGTATTATCATTTTTGCTAAATGAATGGCTATTTTATAGTGACCTGTATAATCCTATTTTGTGATGTCAGGTGTCTCAAAACTTTGATCTCTGACAAACTTTCCAATGGCAAAATTTCAAGTTCTAAATTCAGTCTTTTTGACCTCAAACTAACTTTTTTGGGTGTAAGGTTCCCTGAAGTCCAAGAGAGACATATTAGGTGTATTTGGGTTGTTTGTTATGTTAGAATTATGCAGGAGGCATTGTCAATCAGAGGTGGTGTTCAGCTTCCTTTGGGATTTATTTATTTATTTATTAGATGGGTCTTGCTCTGTTGCCCAGCTGGAGTGCAGTGGCACAATCTCAGCTCACTGCAGCCTGAGCCTCCCAGGTTCAAGTGATTTTTGTGCCTCAAGCTTCCAAGTAGCTGGGATTACAGGCATGCATCACGACGTCCAACTGATTTTTGTGTTTAGTGGACGTAAGGTTTTGCCATGTTGGCCAGGCTGGTCTTGAACTCCTGACCTCAGGTGATCCACCTGCCTTGGCCTCCTGAAGTTCTGGGATGATATGAGAGTTCTAAAATTCTGATATGTCTTAATATATGTTGTCACAGTAATTATTATTATTATGTTAACTGGTATGCCACAGGAATAACAAAATACCCTCGCTAACTGTGCCTTTATGGCGGTCTTA
>NW_012107634.1:0-1439 GCF_000951045.1 Mandrillus leucophaeus
AAAACACTAGTTTTATTAATCTTTTGTATTCTTTTGCTAGTCTGTGTTTCATTTACTTCAATTCCAATCTTCATTATTTCCTTCCTTCGCCTATCTTTGTATTTAGTTTTATTTTTCTACCTCTTTGACAAATAAGATTAAGTTGTTTGAAATCTGCTTTTTAGGTAAACATTTATCATTATAAACTTTCCTCTTAGAACTTCTTTTGCTGTATTCCATAAGTTTTGGCACTTTGCATTTCCATTTTTGTTTGTCGCAAGATTTTTTTTTTTAAATTTTATTGACCCATTAGTTGTTCAGGAACATGTTGTTTAATTTATATGTATTTGTGAATTTTCTGAAATTCCTCATTGATTTCTAATTTCATAGCATTGTGAGTCAGAAAAGGTACTTGATATAACTTCAAATTTCTTGAGAAAATTCAGACTTTTGTCCTAATAGGTGATCTATCCTGGAAAACGTTCTCCGTGTGCTCAAGAATATTGTGTATGCTGTTGCTAATGGATGGAATGTTCTGTATATGTCTGTTAGGTCCATTTAATCTAATGTGTTTTCTTATTAATTTTCTGTCTGAATAATCAGTCCATTGTTAAAAGTGATATATTAAAGTCCCTTACTATTATTGTATGGCAATCTCTTTCTCTCAAGGTCATTTCTTATTTGTTTTACATTTTTAGGTGCTCCAATGTTAAGTATATGTGCACTTACTATTGTTACATCCTGTTGATAAATTGACCCCTTTATCATCATATAATGTTCTTATGTGTCTCCTATTTCAGTTTTTGAGCTTTTGTGTTTTCATCTGCGTGGAATATCTTTTTCCATCCCTTCATTTTCAGTCTGTGTGTGTCCTAAAATACAAGGTGAGGCTCCTACAGGCAGTGAATAATTAGGGCTTGTTTATCCTTTCAGTTACTCTTTTTTGGAGGATTTAATGCATTTATATTCAAGGTAATTATTGATAGGCAAGGACTTACTACTACCATTTTATTAACTGTTTTCTGGTTGTTGTGTAGATACTTTGTTTCTGCCTCTTATGCTGTCTTCCTTTATGTATTGATTTTTTTCTTAACAAGTGGTATGCTTTGACCGTTCCAATTTTTTGTCCTACTAATAATTTTTGCTTTGTGCTTCTCTGAGGTTTACATATAAGATATACATATATCAATAACCTATTTCGAACTGATAAGTTGCATACAACTCCACACTTTTGCTCCTCCCACACACATTTTACATTGTTGAGGTCAGGTCAGAATTTACATCACTTTGTAATGTGTGTCTCTTGACAATTTATTTCAGTTACAGTTTTCATCTTTTTTTTTTTCCTCCAACTTCTTGAGATAATTCAGACTTTTGTCCTAATAGATGATCTATACTTAATAGGTAGTCTCACTCTATTGCCCAGGCTGGGGTGCAGTGGCATGTTCTCGGCTTACTGC
>NW_012107635.1:0-1348 GCF_000951045.1 Mandrillus leucophaeus
TATTCTCTCTCTCTTTTTTTTTTTTTCATTATTACAGATTCTTTCCCACAGCCCTCCGCAGGAACTAACCCTATTGACTCTTTGATCTTAGGCTTCTGGCCTCTAGAACTATGGGAGAATCCATTTCTGTTGTGTAAGCAAGTCAGCTGGTTTGTGGTACTTTTTTTTTTTTTTTTTTTTTTTTTGAAACGGAGTCTCCCTCTGTTGCCTAGGCTGGAGTGCAATGGTGTGATCTTGGCTCACTGCAACCCCCACCTCTTGAGTTCAAGCGATTCTGCCTCAGCCTCCTGAGTAGCTGGGATTACAGGCACCTGCCACCACACCCAGCTCTTTTTTTAAATTTTTAGTAGAGATGGGGTTTCACCATGTTGGTCAGGCTGGTCTCGAACTCCTGACCTCAGGTGATCCACCCACCTCGGCCTCCCAAAGTGCTGAAATTATAGGCATCAGCCACGATGCCCAGCGAAAACCTTGTTTATATTAACATGCTTAATTGTTTCTTTTCCATTAGAATTTAAGTTACATGACAGCAAGAAGGACACAACTGTACCCCTATTAACACAGTGCCTAAAAACATGGTATGATGACTTGTTATACCTTGTTGAATTGACTGGCTTTCAATAATTCCACAGGTAGATCAATAACTTATATTAGAACTATATAAAAACAAACGTGTATCAGGTAGACACAGTATCAACTGATCTTGATGTTAGATGTCCTAGAACGGATCAAAATACTAAAGGGACAATACCCTTGTCAATCTTTTATTAGCTCACGCCATTAAAATGCCAAGTACCGTTTGTGGAGGACAACAATGAAGGTTACTTTCATCTTTTATGTAAAACTGTTCCAACTAATGTTAATAGATAAAATTTGTACAGTAACACCTAATTTTTTAAAATAGAACAAAGATTCTCTTTCTTTGGGTATTGCAACAACCAAAATTAAATGAAGAATTGTGCACTGCTTGGCCGGGCGTGGCAGTTCACGCCTGTAATCCCAGCACTTTGGGAGGCCGAGGCAGGCGGAGATCGAGGTCAGGAGATCGAGACCATCCTGGCTAACGCGGTGAAACCCCGTCTCTACTAAAAATACAAAAAAAACTAGCCGGGCGTGGTGGTGGGCGCCTGTAGTCCCAGCTACTCGGGAGACTGAGGCAGGAGAATGGCATGAATCCGGGAGGCTGAGCTTGCAGTGAGCCAAGATCGTGCCACTGCACTCCAGCCTGGGCAACAGAGCAAGACTCCGTCTCAAAAAAAAAAAAAAAAAAAAAAAAAAACAACAACCGAAAAAAAATACCCCATTTGATTTTAAAAAAAAAAAACATTTTCTTGTGTTATTTCGAGAG
>NW_012107636.1:0-1065 GCF_000951045.1 Mandrillus leucophaeus
TTTTTTGAGACAGAGTTTCGCTCTTGTTGTCCAGGCTGGAGTGCAGTGATGGGATCTCGGCTCACTGCAACCTTCGCCTCCTGGGTTCAAGTGATTCTCCTGCCTCAGCCTCCCAAGTAGCTGGAATTATGGGTGCTTGCCACCATGCACAGCTATTTTTTGTATTTTTTAGTAGAGATGGGGTTTCACCATGTTGGCCAGGCTGCTCTTAAACTCCTGACCTCAGGTGATTCACCCACCTTGGCCTCCCAGAGTGCTGGGATTACAGGTGTGAGCCACCAGGTCCAGCCCTAAGTCAGATAAATTTCTTTCTTTCTTTTTTTTTTTTTGAGACAGAGTCTCACTCTCGCCAGGCTGGAGTGCAGTGGCGTGATCTCAGCCCACTGCAACCTCTGACTCCCTGGTTCAAGCAATTCTCCTGCCTCAGCCTCCCAAGTAGCTGGGATTACATGCTCAGCTAATTTATGTATTTTTAGTAGAGACTGGGTTTCACCATGTTGGCCAGGATGGTCTTGATCTCCTCACCTCGTAATCTGCCCGCCTCGGCCTCCCAGAGTGCTGGGATTACAGGTGTGAGCCACCGCGCCAGGCCCCAGATAAATTTCTGATGGAGTCATTGTGCATGTTACAAGCAACAACAAAAGTAATTTAGTATACACAGAAGTGCATTCTGTTCTTTCCCTGAGATGATATGACCTCATATCAGATCTTAAAGTTGTATCCACAGTATTGGCAAATATGTATCTTTAGGGAAAACTCAGAACAAGTAATTCTGGTTGTTTCTCTTCTGGTGAGAAAGTTCTGCCATGTTTAGAAATGGAATGGAAACAAGTTTGCAAGCTCTCTAGCAGTCACAAGTAAAACAGGGGCAAAGAGAGGATTTAACAGATTTCATGGTTTGAGATTCTGCTATTTCAAAAATCAAATCTGTTTTTCAGAGACACCCTCTTCTTTTCTTTTCTTTTTCTTCTTCTTTTTCTTTTTCTTTTTGAAGTGGAGTCTCACTCTGTTGCCCAGGCTGCCAGGCTGGAGTGCAGTGGCACAATCTTGGCTCACTGCAACCTC
>NW_012107637.1:0-1346 GCF_000951045.1 Mandrillus leucophaeus
GCCAGGATGGTCTCGATCTCCTGACCTCGTGATCCACCCGTCTCGGCCTCCCAAAGTGCTGGGATTACAGGCTTGAGCCACCGCGCCCGGCCGATTCCATGACTCTTAGAGAGAGGTATGTACATGTTGGGCAGCCCCTGTGGCTCTACAGTCAGAAACCTGGCTTCAAATCCTGGCTCCTTCATGTACCCCTTGAGTGATCCTGGGCAAATCTGTTATCTTCTCTAAGTCTTGGTTTTCTGTATGTAAAATGACATTGATACTGGTACAAAGAACAAAATGGGTAATTTATAGGAAAGTACTTTTGAAACTGCTATGTGTTAGGTGAATGCTATGGTTGTTATTATTATGGTATTGGGAGTGGAGATAACCATGGTTTCTTCAGGATAACCTTAGTTTTAGAATTATTATGAGACTTATTATAAGATCGCTAATTTATAATGGTGTTTAGTCATAAGAAATGCATAATCTAGGCCGGGCACCCAGGCACGGTGGCTCACGCCTGTAATCCCAGCACTTTCGGAGGCCAAGGCGGGTGGATCACCTGAGGTCGGGAGTTTGAGACCAGTCTGATCAACATGGTGAAACCTCGTTTCTACTAAAAATACAAAAATTAGTGGGGCGTGGTAGCAGACGCCTGTAATCCCAGCTACTCAGGAGACTGAGGCAGGAGAATCACTTGAACCCAGGAGGCAGAGGTTGTGGTGAGTCGAGATTGCACCACTGTACTCCAGCCTGGGTAACAGAGCAGAACCCCATCTCAAAAAAAAAAAACCAGAAATACATAATCTAAATAAGTTCCGAAAGTTAGTTTTCCATATAACCTTCATGCAATTGTAAGTCTATACAACCTTGCCTATTAAAAAAGAATTTTAGGCAGGGCACAGTGGCTCATGCCTATAATTCCAACACTTTGGGAGGCCGAGGAGGGCAGATCACAAGGTCAGGAGTTTGAGACCAGCCTAGCCAATATGGTGAAACCCTGTCTCTACTAAAAATACAAAAAAAAATTAGCCCGGCCTGGTGGCGCATGCCTGTAATCCCAGCTACTCGGGAGGCTGAGGCAGGAGAATTGCTTGAACCCAGGAGGTGGCGGTTGCACTGAGCTGAGATTGTGCCACTGCACTCCAGCCTGGGCAACAGAGAGAGACTTTATCTCAATAAATAAATAAATAAACAAATAATTTTAAAGAGAGTAGAAAGCATGTGTTACACTAATGTTATGATGTTAAAGAACAGTAAAGGAAGGCCGGGCGCGGTGGCTCAAGCCTGTAATCCCAGCACTTTGGGAGGCCGAGGTGGGTGGATCACGAGGTCAGGAGATCGAGACCATCCTGGCTAACATG
>NW_012107638.1:0-1176 GCF_000951045.1 Mandrillus leucophaeus
CCAGTTAAGACTGGTGTCCCAAGACCCCTATAACACAGTCCTAACTCATTATTCTAGTATTCTGTCTCTTTTTTTTTTTTTTTTGAGATGGAGTTCTGCTCTTATTGCCCAGGCTGGAGTGCAATGGTGCGATCTCAACTTACTGCAACCTCTGCCTCCTGGGTTCCAGCGATTCTCCTGCCTCAGCCTCCTGAGTAGCTGGGATTACAGACGCCTGCCACCACACCTGGCTAATTTTTTTGTATTTTAAGTAGAGATGGGTTTCACCATGTTGGCGAGGCTGATCTCAAACTCCTGACCTCAGGTGATCCACCTGCCTCAGCCTCCTGAAGTGCTGAGATTATAGGCGTGGAGCCACTGCACCCGGCCTCTGTTTCACTTTTCTGCTTTCTGTGATACTGTATTTCAATCACATTGATCCTTGCTATTCCCTGAACATTAATTAATTAAACAGTTAATTCCTTTTGCTTTTCTGCTTTGACTCTGTTCATACTTCCCCTGTGCCTGGAATACCTTCCCTCCTTCCATCACTACCTTTCAAATTCCTCCTCTTCCCCCATGGTTCATTCTCAGTATAGTCTTTTTCCTAATCAGAGAGAATATGTTTTCCTTTGAAGTCCACATGTACTTTATCTTAAGATTCTTCTGTCTTCTAGTCATTTGCATACTTGCGTAGATTAAGATTTTTAGGAGATAAGATAGGGAAGTGCTAGGGTAATCTCTGTATCCTTGGGCCCCTTCAAGTGCCTACTGCAATGTTTTTGCTACCAGCTGAGCAATAAATATTTATGGAATTAAAAGTTAAGCTGTGTAACCTACAGAATTGAGATCTTCCCTTAGAATTCCTCCAAAATTCTTTTTTTTTTTAAATGAAGTCTTGCTCTGTCGCCCAGGCTGGAGTGCAGTGGCGCCATCTCGGCTCACTGCAAGCTCCGCCTCCCGGGTTCACACCATTCTCCTGCCTCAGCCTCCTGAGTAGCTGGGACTACAGGCGCCCACCACCACCATTCTCTTGCCTCAGCCTCCTGAGTAGCTGGGACTACAGGCGCCCGCCACCACGCCTGGCTAATTTTTTTATTTTTATTTTTAGTGGTGACGGGGTTTCAACACGTTAGCCAGGATGGTCTCGATCTCCTGACCTCATGATCCGCCCGCCTCGGCCTCCCACAGTGCTGG
>NW_012107639.1:0-1523 GCF_000951045.1 Mandrillus leucophaeus
AATGGAAAATGTTTTTATTTTTATTTGCTATAATTTGTTAACATGACTGATACGTAAAATTAAACTTTGGAGCACAATGAAATGCCGCTTATTTTTACCTTGTTTGGGCTTAAAGTAGGTATTTAACATTTATGTCTTCAAAATGCCTTGATAAATTAGATAACCTCTGACTTTACTGTCCATATGGAGTTTGCCATTCTTTATGGATAAGAGAATTTAAGGAAAAATTACTATTCTTTCTTCAGTCTTTTTATATCTATCTGATTTAAAATCTGTTACTTTATTAAAAGGCTTCAACAGGTTGTTAGGATGTATTCTTACGTGTAAGAATAGGATGTATTCTTACGTGTAAGAATAGGATGTATTCTTACGTGTAAGAATAGGATGTATTCTTACGTGTAAGAATAGGATGTATTCTTACATCCTAACAACCTGTTAGGTTCACATAATGACCCCATTTGAATTCAAATTTGTGTATATTCTTTTCTTATGCCAGCAGTATTTGTATACTGTTTTAACTTACGTTTGTTCTCTTGAGTATTAAAATTTAAACATATATACCAAGGTCTCAGTTTCTTTTTTGGAGTATTCTGAATACACTCTGATCACTTAATTCATGTTGGAAATTGCATATAGGAAGCATTCATAATTTGAGAAGAATACTATTTAAAATGCTTTCTTTATATTTGTGGAATTTATTTCACTGCACCCAGGAGATTATAAGGCTTTGTCATTAATCAACAGTATTTCTTCCCCAAGTTGCTGTATATGCTGGATGTTTGTTCCAGAAAGACCAGACTCAACGTTTAATAATCTTTGAGATAATAGAGATAATTTGTTGGTAGAATTCTATAGATCATACAAGCATCATGTTCACCAAAGATGACTGATAGTAGGAATTTCCGACTTTCAATTCCTGTAATCCTGTTTTAATTTCACACTTTGATACAGTGAATATATTCTTGCATACTCATCTTTTTCCTATATTCATGACCAGAGCAATTATAAAAAGCAGTTAATTCCATATATATTTCCTGTGACGTTTCCAAAAAAGGAAAGAAAAACAGCTTAGACAAAATTTTAATTATATTTTCCTAACCCTTTGTGAATGTAAAATTTTATAACCTAAAATTCATTTTATGAAATTTTGGGTAACATTGGGAAAGTTATTTATTTATTTATTTATTTATTTATTTATTTATTTTTATTGAGACGGAGTCTAGCTCTGTCACCCAGGCTGGAGTGCGATGGCACAATCTCGGCTCACTGCAACCTCCACTTCCCAGGTTCAAGTGATTCTCCTGTCTCAGCCTCCCCAGTAGCTGGGGTTAGAGGCGTGTGCCATCACGCCTGGCTAATTTTTTGTGTTTTAGTAGAGATGGGGTTTCACCATGTTGCCCAGGCTGGTCTCGAACTCCTGAGCTCAAGCAATCCACCCACCTCGGCCTCCCAAAGTGCTAGGATTACAGGCAGGAGCCATTGTGCCCAGCCTGGGAAAATATTTAAAATGTGCCAGTAAGTCT
>NW_012107640.1:0-1093 GCF_000951045.1 Mandrillus leucophaeus
AAGTGCTAGAATTACAGGCATGAGCTACCACACCCACTGGGCTAATTTTTAAGTTTTAGAGATGGATTCTCACTGTTACCCATGCTGGTCTCAAACTCCTGGCCTCAAGCAATCCTCCCATCTTGGCCTCCCAAAGTGCTTGGATTTGCAGGCATGTGCCACCACACCTAGCCAAACATTGATCTTTCATTTTAAACTTCATCTAGAGATGTGACAAAAATCAAAAGAGGTATTTGTTAAAATACTTTATAACCCTAGTACAGTAATAGAGTAATCCAACTGACAATTTCACAAAACTCAATTTTTGGCAACAAGTTCAAGGTTATACATATTAATAAAGATAACACATTTATTCAACCAGAGGAAAAAGGTCACAATAACAGAATTTATCTTTTTCTTTATTATGTTGCCTAAGCTATGGTTAAGATTTGGGGAACTAGAACCTTAAAGAACCTTCAGAAATGTCTTATTCTAGAATTTAGAAATAAACTTTATACTCTCAGGGTTGAGAGAAGCCAGGAGCAATCACCACTCCTAGTGTCCACATGCTACTCTCCAAAGGCCCTTCCCCACTAGCCACAGAAATCAGAGCTCCCTGGGAAACAGACAGTTGAGTCTCTGGAGCAGGGAGGGCCTGGCTGTGCATGCTTTAGGGAGGTGGGAGTGGGGGTGTAGAAACCAAAGAAATGAGACCAAAATGGGCCAACAGCTGGAGAAAATGTGGGCATAAAAATACATTCTATCTGATCACATAGTCTCAAATATGTACATACAGAGAAATATTTCTGTGAGGTCACAGGGGTGCTAAAAAACAAAACAAATAAGACTGGGGGGAAAAAAAGAAGAAAAGAAAGAACTCTCTTCTCCATGTTGGGCGCAATGACTCACACCTGTAGTCCCAGCACTTTGGGAGGACAAGGTGGGCAGATTGTTTGAACTCAGGTGATCGAGACCAGCCTGGGCACCACAGCGAGACTCTGTCTCTACAAAAAAATATGAGCACTAGCTGGGCATGGTGGTGCACACCTGTAGTCCCAGCTACTCAGGAGGCTGAGGTGGCCCAGGAGGCTGAGGCTGCAGTAAGCTAAGACCA
>NW_012107641.1:0-1510 GCF_000951045.1 Mandrillus leucophaeus
TGCCCGGCTAATTTTTTGTATTTTTAGTAGAGACGGGGTTTCACCGTGTTAGCCAGGATGGTCTCGATCTCCTGACCTCGTGATCCGCCTGCCTTGGCCTCCCAAAGTGCTGGGATTACAGGCATGAGCACCTGAGCCCGGCCAACAATGATTTTAAATATTTGGTTATTTCTGATTATTTTCTAAAAGAGGAAGTGAGAGGGATAATGCCAGATGAGACTTGGTTTTAAGACAGAAAACTAAAAGTAGATAAAGGATCAGACTAGAAAAAAAAAAATGAGAAGAAAGTAAACCAGGAGCAAGGCCGTTATCAGAAAGAGTAACTCTGAGCTTTACTTTCTTTCATTTAAGTTTATTTGTACTCTAAAACTCTTATCTCTAAGGGTATACTTCAGATGAAACACAGCTCTACCTGTGAAAAATTAAAGTAGGAATCAACTAGGATAGCCATAGAGTAGTTATAAGTTTCAGCCACTGGTAGTGAGAAGTTTTAATGACGTAAACCTATGCATCAATGATCCATGTAGGGATAACTCAGTTTCCAGCTGCTGTTAGCTAAACAGCAAACATTTGAATAGAATCTAATGGGTCAGAGTTGGAGCCTTTTCTGTTCCCTTTTTTGAGTTGTTAGTCATAGGGAGAAATACTCCTATGTTACCAGCTAATTATTTCACTCCTTTGTCTTATTTTCCTTGTCTGTCTTCTGGACAGATTTTTAGAGAGATTAGAGAACAGAAGAAAAGGTTTTAAATTGTTTTCTGGCCTCTGTTGGGGAACTTGGGTAGGGCATGTCTCCTGGCTCTTTTTTTTTTTTTTTTTTTGAGATGGAGTTTTGCACTGTCATCTGGGCTGGAGTGCAATGGCGCAATCTCGGCTCACTGCAACCTCTGCCTCCCGGGTTCAAGCAATTCTCCTACCTCAGCCCCCTGAGTAGCTGGGATTATAGACACGTACCATCACACCTGCCTAATTTTTGTATTTTTAGTAGTGATGGGGTTTCGCCATGTTGGCCAGGCTGGTCTCGAACTCCTGACCTCAGGTGACCCTCCGACCTTGGCCTCCCAAAGTGCTGGGATTACAGGCATGAGCCACTGCATCCCGCCAGTTTTATTTAAAATAGGGTTTTAGTCTCAGCTACTCGGGAGGCTGAGGAGGGAGAATAGCTGGAGCTCAGGAGTTCAAGGCTGCAGTGAGCTATGATTGCATCACTGCACTCCAGCTTGGGCAACAGAGTAAGACCCCATCCCAAAATAAAAGAAAAAAAAGGTGTTTTTGTTCTGTTTGCCTGTGATCTTGTTCCTTGCTTGTGTGTGTGTGTGTTTTTCTTTGAGACAGAGTCTTGCTCTGTCGTCCAGGATAGAGTGCAGTGGCGCGATCTTGGCTCACTGCAAGCTCTGCTTCCCAGGTTCAAGCAATTCTACTGCCTCAGCCTCCCAAGTAGTTGGGACTACAGGCGCCCGCCACCATGCCCCGCTAATTTTTCGTATTTTTAGTAGAGACGGGGTTTCAC
>NW_012107642.1:0-21462 GCF_000951045.1 Mandrillus leucophaeus
TTGCATTGCATTCTTTCTGCTGACGTGGGGTTTATGGAGTATAAATAAAGTGAGGCGGAGGCTCTGAGTGCGGCCGCCATGTTCTCTGTGTGTCTTTGTCTTTTGTGTGTTCTTTCATTCTCCACCACCCCCGGCACGGACTCCAACACTAATGAGTGGATGAATAAATGAATTTGCATCTTATTCAGGGCCTTTTATTAGATATTTCAACTCTATTATGTTTGAAGTTTCCTTAACTGTAATCTTAGCCATTTCTTCTTAATTTAGGGGTTTTGGCTGAAAAATCATGGGGAAGATGCCACAATAGCTTAAATTCACACTAAGAAACAAATGATGTATCAACAACTTTTTGGAAGGTATGCATTAATTGTAGGGTGGAGTCAAAGCCCATGAGGGACCTTGAGAAAATACAGAAAGCAGAGATTAAAGCCTACGTATTTACACTGTAGAATTGCCATCTAAGGCCTAACTCTGAATACCCCCATCCTTCAAGAATAGAATTCTAGCTTAACATTCCACCACCATATAAGCTTGTTATTAAACAGACCTGAAATAAGTGGAGGAAGTAGAATTCTCAGGACTATGAACCAAAGCTCAGTGATAGCATAAGAAAAACTGTGAGATAATAGCAATCATTTATCTTTCAGTTCCCACAACAAACAAATCACATTACAATAAAGGTTTAAGTATTTTTGAGTAAATTCTGTGGCCCCTACTGCTCCCATTCTGTGTTGGTTTGATGGTTTCTCCTAAAACAAAATGGCAAGAGGATGACACATGAATGTAAACTCAGGCCAGGATTGTCTGATACTGTTTTTCAACCCATAGAATTTGTTCCAAGAGACTAACTATATTTAAACGTTATCAGTCAGAAGATGACCCTCATTGAGATGACAGGAAAGAGGAGCAGGGGCTAGAAATGTCAGAATAAGTGATATGCAACTCATCTGGAATGATTTTTCCCTTAAAGTCTTCTTTAATTGGTGATATTACTGAATATCATATTTTAATTATAGAGAGTATAACATCTGTGTCAACTGAGCACCACCCACTTATGGCTCCTAGAGAAGCCATAAGTTGAGTATATCACTATGGTCCACCTGCCAAATGTCAGACCTCAGTTCTTCCCCTCTCATGGGAGTCTTCAAGAGTTCTCAGTTTCTGTCATTAGTGCACAAAAGCCCAAATGCTCCAATGCCCATCCTGCTTCGAACTTCACTAGTGGCTCCACTGACTTACCTTCCCTCACTTGCTTTGGTATTTGTGGTACCCGTTCTCCCAGCTCCAGCTTTGTAGAGTCCTCCAAGATTTTGCCTGCATTCAAGTCATCAGGGATGGTCTTCTTGTTGGCAATTTCCTTCTTCTCTCTCTCTTAATCTTCTCTTAGGAAATGATAGAAATATATTCTAGCATATGTAAACTTTCAGAGCAGAAATTTGACCACAAACTTTGGTGCATATATGTATCATGACAAGACATTGTTTAAGACGTAGAATCCTTAACCCTGCTCCAAAATATTCTGATCAATTTGGCCTGGGGTCCAGTGCCAGAATTTTCATAGAACATCCTGGTATGGAAATGTGCTCTTTTGTCCAATACTTTGAGGTATTAATTTCCCTTTTTCCCCTTGTCCCCTCCCTTTTCTCCATATTCTGTCAATCTACAATCTCTTCTCTTCTAATTTTTAAGGCGGTATTTAGCAGGGTGGAGCACAGAAAAAAAGTTAATTGTCTCACTGACTTTTGTTTTCTACAGTTTTATTTCTTAGACTCGAGCCCAACCACCAGCTGTCTCTCTATTCCAGTGTCTTGGTACTTCACAAGACCCTTCTGTTATAGCAGAAGAAAACAGACTAAGCCTTACTTTGTAATAAAATGCCATAAACTGGGTGGCTTAAACAACATACTGTTATTTTTCACAATTTTGGATGCTGCAAAGTCCAAAATCAAGGTTCTCCTGATTCAATACCTGGTGAAGTCTCTCTTCCTAGTGTGTTGACATCAATCTTCTTGTTGCTGGGTCCTCACATAGCAGGGAGAGAGAGAGAGAGAGAGAGCTAGAGAGAGAGGGAGCGAGAGCGAGCGTGCTGGTGTCTCTTTTCTTACAAGGGCACTAATTCTATCATGGTGGTTCCACTCTCATAACCTCGTCTTAACCTAATTACCTCCCAAAGGCACCATCTAATGGCACATTGTGGGATACAATGGCACGTTGTGTGTATACACACACACACACACACACACACACACACACATAAAATTCTGGAATACCTAAGTTTGTGGACTGAGACTCAGATCTCTCCTGCCAGAAAGTCCAGATACAGACACAGTGTGATGTAGATTCACCATATAATTTGTCACAGGTAAGCTGCATGCACTGGTCAGTGGCTGTCATCGGAAACTGAGGGGCAGTTGTGCCCTGGAGGTTTCCATTATGGAATTCGGGGTCTGGAATTCATTCAATCCACTACCAGTTTTGGTTTAATCTCCAGTTTGTAGAATGCACAGGAGTAGAAGATTGCCTGGAAGCTACCTGTGCTAAGGGAAGAAATCAGAGAGTGGAGGCTCAAGGTGGGGACGAAGAGAAGGCATGAAGTGGCTACAGGATATCCCTGCACTACAGAACTGCAAGGAGCAAGCCTGTACAGGGGGGAAGGGACATTAATACCATCAAGTGCTTTACATTGAGGCAGTTTTAAGCCAAATGAAGCTGAATGCATCTCTTTAATCTCAGATGTTGCTTATTAAGAAATATTCTTCTTACCTTTGCATCACAGCAAGGGCTTTTCCCTGCATCTGTTCTCCCGCCAGAGCCCAGAGCTTTCTGACAGAGGAAAGCAGAGATCAAAGCCAGCACTCAGGGGAAAGGAAATGAAGCCCTACAGCAGGAAAGCAGGCTGGGAACACGGAAATCCAGTGTCGTGTCGGGCGCATTCTGGCAGGCGAGGCCCTGGCAGCATGCTTTCCAGCACTATGGGCTCCGTGCCGGAGCTGTGGTACAGAATAGCAAGCAAGTTCTTGTAACTGATGAAGTACTACTCTTTGCGAATTATTTACTTTAAACATATGAATGAATTAGAGTAGATTCAAGGAATCTCCATTACAGTGTCAATCACTTATATGTGTTCCTCCCAAATAGGTAAAAATATTACTTTATGGGTGTTCGGTACCTCTCCCATGCATCCCCATCTTATACCTGAGCCCAATCTCTAGACCCCACTCCAACCCAAAGGATGTTGTTGATGGGTTGACCTCCCTTGATACTCCATAAGAAAAATTCTTCCTTGTTCTATTACCTGTTACTTTGCTTCAAAATGGAAGTTAAGCATAAAATTTAGGGAAAGGACAATAGCAGAAATGTGGAGTGATTCCTTGGATTCACCTTGGAAAGAGCACAGAGCTACAGGTGAAACAAATGCTTTCATAAGGAAAAAAAGGGAAATAAATGTGGATAAGACAGAAGAAATGAAGAATGATAATGAGTTGAATAGTCTAGGATTTTTGGTAGAAATTTTAGCTCTAAGTAGAAATAGTTTTTTTGTGTTTTGGGAGTAGAACAGGTTGTTGTGGCTAGAGTGAGAGAATAAAAAACACAGAGTGGCCTTGTGAGGAAAGAGTATTTTAAGTATGAGTGGGTTATGAATGAGACCTTCCTATAGAATTTTGAGAAAGACTTCATTATAAATTTAATTTGCTTTTCAATTGATTTCTCCAACTCCAAAGTGTTGGGATCCAACCCTGGACAGAAGCTGCTTTAAAGCAACAGGAAGCTACCCTGAATTTATGTGGGCTACACTGGAATGGGAGAGGAAGGTGGAATTAACCCTAGCCAGGTCTTGTGCATGAGCTACAGACTGTTTTATCCATGCAGCAGCCCAGAACAGGTCCAGTCTCCCCCGGGCATGCAGCCTTCCAGCCATTATCCGCAGCCAACCTGTCATGGCTGATAGACAGTAGAGAGCCACTCTTGAAGGGCAGGATGCCCTGTCTACAATTGAGGAGTGAAAGAGGAGAGGAAATCTGGCAAGTCCTCATCACCAGGTCCTCACCCCATCCTTGCCTTGTTCCCATCTTTCCACGGAGCCTTTGAGACAGAATCCTTCCACTGGAGCCTGTATCCCCTCAACTTCCTGAGAATTATGAATCTGCCTGGTGCTGGGGCTGTGTGGAGAGACCTGTTGTTTACAACAGCATCCCGGATAGCTTGGTTTTGTTTTAATGGCATCTTTTTCATCCTCAATCGAGAAGTCTGTCATAACAAGCTACTATAAATTACTGCCAGCATTCCTGTTTTACCACCTCCAACCTTTCAACTGTGATATAGGGCCCATAAATCTTGTCAGGACCCATCTCACCACATTCAGTGCTTGGACAGCCTCCTCCATGTTCTTCCGTTTTTTGCATTCCCTCTACCTCTCTTGACTGCGAATGGTTCAGCCAAAAGGGAAGTGGGGCTGCAGTAGTGTTTAATCAGACCCTGTGGGGGCTGTGAAGATGAATGGGATCTGGGACCTAGGGTTAAGAGAGGGGAAGGAAGAAGAAGAAGTAGGTCAGCAGCAGTTAAGACTCAGAGGAACTAAATATTTCAGAATGGGAATTGGCTAGAGATAGTTGCAGGGGTGTCTGACTGTAAGAAAGAGAGGTAGAGAGAGAGAGAGAGTATAATTTGTGCTGATAGATACACAAACCTCAGCAGGTTCCCCAGCTCAAAGGATAAGACTTGTTCATTATTGATTTTCTTCCATGTTTGATTAGAACTAGAACTGGAGGATGGAGAGAGAGAGTATCTCTAAGCCCTGGGCATACTTCAATGTTTGCAATAAATCAGGATCTTAATAGTTTTTTTTTTTTTTTTTTTTTAAAGAAGGTGTGTATCTAATGCTTTTTCTCCTGTATCAACTTAGAGGGCATTCTTCATTTTTTTCTGCACTACCAAAAAAAATGAGTACCAAGCCTAAGAACACACGAAATCGCACCTGATTCAAAATGCAATAAATAAGGATATTAATAAATAATATATAATGAAAAATAAGTAAATAAATATAGCTGCTTCCTGTGAAGCACATTTACTTTTCAAAGCTGCCTTGTGATGTCCCTCTGTCCTGGCTTCTTTTCCTTAGGACAGCTGAGACTGATGACCTTATACCTTTCCTTTCACCTTACTCCAGTTTTCTAGCTGAAGTGTGAGCTTTTCTTCTCCCTGACTTTTTCTGGGTCTCTGCAACAAAGAAGCTCCTCAAAGAGGGAGGGTAGGGAGAATAGGGATGCCAGTGAACCAACTTCCTCTCAGCCATTTGGAGGTTTTGCAAGTTTATATTAACTATCAGACAAGGTTGAGGTGAGGCCAAAAGAGAGAGAAATATGTGAGGGGTGGGATTAGAAAAAGTTCCAGAAAATGTTATTCTCTCCTCTGCCAAACTTACCTGAGTGCTACACACTCTTGCCTTTGTTTACCCTGGACATAATTGGCTTTCATCTGTATTGCTGCCTTGCTGCTGCGCTCTTCCTATCTAACTGAATCGTAAAACCTTTCCCCATCGTAGGCCACAGTCATTCCCCTCGATTTCCCATTTTTTTCACTTTACTCTTCCTTCCTTTCCAGATGCTCTTACTGTTTCTAACTGAACACTGCAAGTTCCTCTTTCTCTTTTCATGCACTAACTAGGTTTTTACAAAGGCCCTTTCTGCAATGATCTCATTTTCTTAACACCTCTAAATTGTATGTGCATTACCACAGAGAATTCCCCTCCCTTGTGACTCGATTATCACAATTTGGACCATTTAACCATCCCCTTCTCTATGCTGTCTGACTGCCTGGGGTCCATTGCCACATTTCCAGCTCTTCCCTAGGTATAGGCATTTAGACATCCTGAGAGCAATAACATTCAGGACACTTCTTTTAATGACAGCGTTTTTTCCAGCTCAAAATCTCAGATAAATCTTTGATTCTTGCTTCACTTATGTCTTCATCATGCTCTGTAAAATGCCTAGAATCCCTCCTTTCCTTCCTAGATATCCTTAACACCTCTTGCTTGGCCAAATACAGACACACACACACACACACACACACACACACACACATTCTCTGCCCTTCAATCCAGCTATTTATTTAAACTCTACTCACTTCATAGTTCGATACACACTGCACAGCTGTCATACACATTTGGCCTTCTTTCCCCACCCCTAGAATAAGAAAATCTTATTTGTAGAAAATCCCAAAATAATGGGAGAAAGAGTCTTGCTTTTCACTGTAGATATTGAAAGGACATGAGTATCCATATCTCCTTTTTGGCCCCTTAGAAGCTAGGGAATACACATGTGACAGAATCGGGGTAAATGTATGGCCCCACCCATGAATTTGAATCTGATAAAGCAGCAAAAGGACACAGGGGTGGTGAAGGACAGTTTGCAGCAGCCATGGCAGAGTTTAGCAGCATGGCCATGAGCGGTCACTGGCAGAGGGCCAGATAGAGTGAAGCAGACTCACTGCTGGGCCCAACAGTGATGTGCCACCCAGGATATCCAGGGGTGAGATCTTAGCTGAGTCTTCCGTTGCCTAGACCCTCTGAAATCCTGCTCATTTTTCTATCAAATTTTACATTTTTTTCATCAATTCTGTAAGTTGCCCAATATCTTTTCAGTGAATTATTTTATTTGTTTAAGTTATCCAAGTGTAATAACCATGTTTTCTGGTTTCTTCTTTTGATGCTCTGATATCTGGGGCCTCGCTGACCCTGGATGGACTGCACTTCCCAAGGTTAGCCAATTCCTGAAGACTCAGCTGCAAGCACATCTGCAAACCAATCAATCCAGAGCCCATGTCCCCAGCCGTGTTCTTTATAAATACTGCTCTGATTACCTGAGTTAAGTAGCAAGTGACTAGGCACAACCCTTATGCCCCAGAGCACACTGAAATTGTTCAACCAGCCAATACTAAAAGGACTTACCCTGCCTCTTCCATTCCTTCCTGTGGAAACTATAATAAAGGCTCTTTTCCATATTTTCCCCTCACTCCTTCTACCTTGACTGATGCTGGTGTTTCCTTATGTGGCCTCACTTTATGACGTGCCCTACTTCTGGTTTTATAGTCACATTTCCATGCCTGCATGTCTTACCACACCTGATTAAAGTAAGTTTCAGGTACCCTTAAAACACCAGGTTTGATGTTGTTTGCAACCAAGAATCCCAACTGGCATGATTCCTGTCTTATCAGATGTTTGTGGGAGTGACTAGAGGTAGGAAACTATTAAAACTAACTTAAGAAGGGTTATATTGATCAACCCTGTTCTATATCTGTATCCATAAGACATCCTCATAGATATCTAGGATTAGGAAATAAAGAACAGCTGAACCATATGGGATTTAGCCAGGAAAGCAGGGACCCAAGGCTCTCCCCACCATCTCTCAGAGTTTTGATGCACGTTCTTCTCTGCTCTCTCTACCAGTCTACTCCTCTATCATGTTTCTGTCTCACTATTGGCTTTCTTTGATTAATCATCAGAATGTGCATGACCACAAATGGCTGCATCCTTACCCAATTTGATCTTTCAGTTCAAACACTCACCAGGATGTGACTCAGGGCTCAGTAAATTACAGTCCACAGGTCAAAGTGTGACTGGCACCTGTTATCTAAATACATTTTTATTAAAACATAGTCATTCCCATTCACTTGTGTATTATTTGCAGCTTCTTGTATGCTACAGAGACAGAGTTGAGTAGCTGTGACAGCGTGACTGGCTTACAAAAACAGAATTTTTACCATCTGGCCTTTTATAGAAAAAATTTCTTCACCATTCGTCTAACTAATGTAGTCTCTGTGCTTTCCTTCTTCAGATAGATTAAGCTCTGGTCAGGTTTCTACCCTGGTCCAATCACCTAAGGTGAAGTGTATGTGATGTTGTGTTACTTAAAGAAAATATCTTGTTGATTTTGTGGTGAAGGAACAAGTCTCTAAGAAAGGAAGTGAAAAAGAATGCATTAATTATCACTTCTGCATTAAGGGAAAACTCATCACTTTTATCTTTACTACATGCTTCAAAAACATGTGATAGCTCCCCATTTCTCACTAAAATAAAAACTAAACATTGCGTCATAACTTCTGAAGTTGTCCCCATTCTATTGCTATGATTTTATATGAAAAAATAAGCTCCTTTGCCTCCTGAACATGATAAATCAGGCAGAGATACCTGACATTTGTGGCTTAGAAACCAAAATGATGGGGAAAAGGGAAAGGTGGGCTGGTCATGGTACAGGCCGGCTGTATTAGATCATTTAGTGTTGCTATCACAGCATACCTGAGGCTGGGTAATTTCAAAAGGAAAGAGGTTTATTTGGCTCATGATTCTAGTGGCTGAAAGGTTCAAGATTGGGCAGCTTCAACTGATGATGGCCTCAGGCTCCTTCAACTCATGGTGGAAAGAAGAAGAGAAGTGGTATAAGGAAAGAAATCAGTTGGCAAAAGGAGAAGCAATAGAGAGAAACCAAGGAAGCCAGACTCTTTTTAACTAACTGCTTTTAGTCAAAATAATCTATTCTTGATACAGGGAAAGCCATTCACGAATAATTCACCCTCACGACCCAGACACCTTTCACTAGGCCCCACCTCCCAACATTGCCAATCTGGGATCAAATTTCCATATCAGTTTTGATGGGGACCAACCACATCCAAACCATAGCACTCGAGTCAGAGCCTGACTGAAGACAGCCAAAGGGTGCAACAGCTTAGTCCTCAAAGAGCATGGTGACTAGTGTCTGGTGTGGGCAGTAGTTAATATCTGAGAAAATCCAGAAAAAATATTGTGCAGGCTATTAAAGAGAAAGTCCAAGTATTACCTGCCCTTTCTCCTGAAATGATCCAAATTACTGAATTCACAAGGCCTCTAGCATAGGCATAAGGGAAGATCCTACCTGTGTAAAGCTTGCATGTGAATCTGATTCCATAGATGAAGCCAGCCATGGCTAAGCAGCTAGGCATCCTTAAGTTCATGAAAAGCCCAGTGAGAATCTGGAATCCTGGAGCTAAACCTAAATTTGTAGAAGAGAGGTAAGGAAAATTTTTTTAAATGAGTATCTGGTAGGCAAGCCCGTGCCCCGTAATTACTCCAATTACCCAGATACCTGGTTTGATGGAAGCAAGGCTAATTCCCAGTGTTGACAGCTAGTTGAGCTGAGGCTTCACACTCAGCCCCAGTCAGGCTCAGCTGGGAAATGGAATGTTGCTGAGCCTGCAGGTGACAGGAATCAATGGCTCCCACTGAGAGGAATTGGTAAAGTTTTATATTGTTTACTTATTTTATATCATTCCATAGTATGAGTCTTTCAATGCACACAGATTTGTTTCTATCTTATGAATATAAGCCATTGTTGGGAGGCTGGCAGGGGAGAACCACTTAATCCCAGAAGTCTAAGGCTGCAGTGAGCTGTGATCATACCATTGCACTCCAGCCTAGGGGGCAGAGCAAGACCCCTGTCCCTAAAACAATAATTAAATAAATAATAATATAAGTCATGGTGTTCATCCAAACCTAAAAAGCTGTGCAATTTCACTGACCTGTAATGCCCACCCCTTTATTATCCTATGACAAAGCAAACAATGAGAGTCTACTATGTACAAGATTATTATTCAAGGAGTCAGGGTCACAGAGGTTTGAGGTGCAAGGTATGGGTAAAGAAATGTCCCAAAGTGGTCATGTTTTTTCATAACGTGCAGTCTCTCTGATGCATGTCATCTTATCTGGAGACTGTCAGAAACGCAAATTATCCACTAGCTATTTGCATTAAAGTTGTTTCATTTATAAG
Organism: Mandrillus leucophaeus; assembly: GCF_000951045.1. Lineage (NCBI taxonomy): Eukaryota > Metazoa > Chordata > Mammalia > Primates > Cercopithecidae > Mandrillus > Mandrillus leucophaeus. Next base: position 9,798 of record NW_012107642.1, read on the forward strand.
TAACCCAAATCAAATTAATTTAAGTTAATAAAATAAAATAACTATAAATATGAATGTGAATGTAAATAATAACAAAAGAAACTAAGTTGACTACTTTAACTACAGAGTCCATGAGATAAAGCTCAGAAATTAGCTGTTTTCACATATGGCTGTTTTCAAGGACTAAAATTACACCAAGCTGTATTTTCTCCCTTTCTCATTTTCCTTCTCTGATCCCAGTTCTTAGCTGTACTTCTTTCCTAACTTAGTAAACAAGTAAACAGATTCTTCTTAAATTGGTGGCAAAGATGAACACAGACAGCTCCAGGCTTGCATCTCACTGATTTTGCAATGCCAGTGGGAAATTTTCCCAAAAGCTCCAGAAAAGTGTTGAGAATTATTTTCACTGGCCCAGCTGAGGGCATGTCCCCAACTTTGAATCAATTATAAGACATTTTGTATTTCTGCCCAGGAAGGGGATCTTTGAGAAGGTCAGTATATCCAGTAACTTTGGTTTGGGGTGAGGGTTAGGAATCTTGGATAACATCCCTTCAAATACGATGTGACAGTAGGCATCTGGTATACCTAATTTACATTCTTACCAAGGAACACAAAACTAGAGGTCATGACTTCCAGGACTTTATATATTTCTGAAAATTTTACAATATCTGATAGTTGAAAATATGTTCCTTCATGATACTTAGTGGCATTCAGTTCCTTAAATCACAATAATCTGTGTTCTTGTCTTTTGGGGAAGCAGGAAAGGAGGCTGAGGAGTGGGGCACACAGTAACAACAGTATAGGAGAGAGGACAAAAGCGCAGATAGAGCACAATGCTCTTAAAAATAATGGGGTCATTGATCCCAAGTCACATGGGTCCAACCATTGGCATGAAATACCATTGTGGTGTGATTCTATCATGCTCATTATAAACTGACAAGCTTTTGAGCTGTGAAAGCCCATCAGATGTGTCCGTCAGAATTGTGCCATCCCGGGCTAAGTGAATAACTGGGTGTTGGGTGAAGACCTCATCTATCAGGTGACCTCCCATCTGGGAGACTGCCACTGCTCCAGGATCTACACAGGTCCTTATATCATCTCTCCCTGTTCCACCATCCAGGTCATCACTGACCTTCTCATGGTACTTTGGAGCAGACACTCCCCTAAACAGATTGAATTGATAGGTCTGAAGGCTTACCAAACACTTATAAGCAGGAACAAAGTCCAGTCTGGGAAGCTGAGAGTGAGAGAAGTCAAGGATAGCAAGTCAGCGTATACGCTGACCATGAGGTGAGGGTGGCAGGGACGGAGGGCATTTGTATTGGGTGCTGATATATGGCACAACAGAGGCAGACTTTCTTCCAAATATTCCCACTCTCATGCCTTCTGTACCAACCAAATTGAACCACCTGCTTTTGCCTTTACATGCCAAATTATGTCGTCTTTGCTCTTGTTAATTCTTCCAACTAGAACTTCGTTTCTATTCTATCACAATTCCATATACCCAATTTCTACCCATCTTTCAGATATTAGAGAGATGTCCTCCAGGTCATAGAATTGTTGCATTTGAACTGAATCTGGATTGTCCATAACATTTTACCAACACCACTGGAACAGACAGCCTTAGCTGAATGCCTTATTTTTTTTTTTTTTTTTTTTTTTTTTTGGTTTTCTATGCCCCATACATGATATCTCTGAACAGATTAGCAGCTCTTGGAGGAAAGAATCCATGACTAGTTCATTTCTTCCTGACTGACACAACTTCCTTATTCAAAGTAGACACATTCGTTAAATCAACAAATAAATAAACATTTTACGTTCCTTCTGACAATCATTTTCTTCTTTGAAACTCCTTCATCATATCCATATGTCTACACCCCTCAATCTTCTCCTCAAGTTACTGCCTTGAGTTTCACGTCATTCTCTGAGTCCTCCTGGCTCTAGGACATGCACCTTGATATTTTTCTTCCTTTTCCAGATTTTCATAAGGAGGTCAAACCCAGCACTAAGGTTTACTAAGAGAGAGAAGCAACACAATCTTGCCAAAAAGGGGAATCATGCTGGTTGTTATGGTGTCCTGCTCTAGAAGTCTGATCAGGCAAACTAAGCTGACTGGCCCAGGTGCTGACTCAGGTATGGTCACTCAAGTCAAGACACAGAATCTAAGCAGTGTTCCAAGCTTAGATGAGGTTTGGCTTCTTGTTATTTAGTCTCATCAAAAAGATGTGGGGTTGAAAGAGTCTGAATGGAGCTCTACGCATGGGAGAAAGGGGAATAACTTCAATTATTCTGTGACTTGTGGTGGTAGTAAGGGTGCAGAAAGAGGAAGGTGATGAACTCCTCATTGTTGATTGTACAATACTTTTGTATTTTTGTTTCAATTTTGAAAACACTCCTTATTCACTAATTGCCTAACACATTTATTCCTTGAATCCAACACGGGACTAAAACTTAAAAAACAAAACAAACAAACAAACAAAACCATATCCATGTGTTCTGAACCCCTGGGCCCTACACACACATCCTGCCCATCCCCAAACTCAGAGTAGAACATAGAACTGGAGACTCAGCAATTGACTTAATGAATATTTGAAATGTTCTTCTCTGGTCAGATTCCTTTCAGGCATCCAGCATGGACATTGGCAACAGCCCTGTTTGAGAGTATGTTCTGGTTTTATTTTCATTTGAGTGTATGTTCTGGTTTTTATTTCATTCTATTTATGTAACCCTGAGCAGTTGCTTAATAATCAATATTGCTCTTGTCTAATCTGTAAAAGTGGGATAATAAATGCCCTCTGAGGTTTTTATAAGGATTAAATAATGAAATAATATATAGTGGCTGGCACTATAATATATTGTCCCTTAGCACAGTTCTTTGCTCAGTAAAAAATGTTTAATAGATAGTTAGCTATTATGTAGTCTGCATTTTGACATTATTTGGAACTATTTGATTTTGGCAATGATCACTGCCATTTCAATGTATGACTTATGAATCAAAAAGACCAATTTAGCATTTAAGAGGAAAATAGTGGATCTATGTTAGCAAAAGTAGAAATGTCTAAAGACAGACTTTAGTTATGTGTACAGATTTCTGATTTTTGTAATTTGTAGAGTTCTGGAAAACAGTGAGGCAGATTCAATTGAGATGTTTGCTGCTGCCTGTCAAAAGTAATTCTGAAGTGTTAATTATTTTGTTCCTTCTGTTTTGAGATTTTTGTGTTGTTTGTTACATGCCTCCAAAAAATCTACTCTCAGCTTCAGTTGGGCTTACTTCTTTTTTGATAAAATAACATTACTGGTGGGAAAAGCAGAGCTTTTTATTTGTGTTCCTTCATGAATGTGTTCCTATTGCACATGTCTCAAAGGCCATTTACATCAATTAAGACACAATGAACGTATTGCTAACAGTCCTCATCATTCTACGATGTGCTCCGCATTGTTATGTACGGAGCACTCTCTGTTCATCCCCGCCTGTGATGTCACCCTAGCCCAGCAATCCATCTGAAATATTGTGTTTTATTGAGCCATTCACCCAGTATGCATAGCATTATGAATCAAGGTTATTTCTTGTAGACTTTTGCTTTTTAGTAGTCGTCACAGCTGCAGTAAGAAAAAATGGCTGATTTATTCTTAGTTTTTGTTCTACATTCCCTTTGGAGTAAATCCAATAGGAAAGGGGGAGTACAGAATCTGAAAATCCCTCATCGTAAAATTCATCCAAGCATGTTTCTAACTTTAGGGAGAATCAGTTTCTCTAAGGGAATTTTCTGATTGATGTGATCTGTCCCTGCAATCAAGCAGAATGTAGACACAGCCTGTGTGACGTGCTTAGTGTAACTGGGGCCCAGAGACCTGTAAGAAAAATCACCTACTGCTTTGGTTTGAATGTCCCCTCCAAAACCCATGTTGGAATTTAATGACCATTGTGGCAGTATTAACTAGGACTGTTAAGAGGTGATTAGGCCATGAGGCTCTGCCCTTGTGAATGAAGTAACGTCTTTATTGCAGGAGTGGGTTGTTATAAGTGAGAATTTGGCGCTCTCTCACTTCCTCTTTGTCCGTCTGTCTCTGTTCGTCTCTTATGTGCTTTCTTGCCCTTCCTGCTTCAATCATGGAATCATGCAGTAAGAAGTCCCTCCTCAGAGGAGGCCCCTTGACTTTGGGTTTCTCAGGCTCTAGAATCATGAGTCAAATACATTTCTATTCACTTAAAGTTACTCAGTTTGTGATATTCTGTTATAGCAACATATCAAAGACTAAGACACCTACCAACTTTTCCATGATCCAGAGTTTCAATTTTGGGCCATTCTTTTCTGTTAAAGCATTTAATGCCTCTGCTGAACTGTAAAAACTCATTGTCACAGAAAACCGCCTACAGGAAGGCTTCCCTAACTCTTTTTAGAGTCATTCCATATGCCTCTTGTGTGCCCCTCCCTCTAGCCCACAGGCTTACTCCCAGCAGAACATGATTATCACACTGTTTAGTGTCCTTGGTCCCCCCTTAGAGAGCAATTACTATTGTTAACAGAGAATTCGTTTTATTAATGAATTTCAGCTGGTCTAGCACATACTGCTTACTTCAGAAAAGTTGAATCACTCAGAATCCAGATATCCAGGTAGCATATCCTTGAATATGTGAATTAAAACAATACCAAGGCCCCACTTACCAGCCATTTCCTGTGACTTTTCATTCCTGATTGTTCTAAGGACCTTTGGAGTTGTTTAGAAAGCTCTCCTTGTGGCTTATCTGATGCCTTCCCAAGAGAAGTCCACTTGAAGAATTAGCGAATAATGTGAGATTAAATTAGGCTACTGTGTTGTAATAGTGTGTTTATATGTATCCCACTCTTTTGAAATCAGTGGCACACAACACCCTTGATAGGCATGGAACATTTCTAACACTACCAGTGGTTTCTGGTGTTGCGATTCTTGGAAGGTAGAGAGGGAGGACAAAGGAGTTATAATATCTGGCAGCCTATCAGAATTTCTGAGAAGCAGGTATATTTTGAAATATCTCCTTAGGTGATTCTGATGTACTTCACTCTACTTAAATTTGGTAACTGAGAACATAACCAGAGCTATTTTCCCTTGGTCTCCTAGCTGTTTTATGGAACTGGCATATAATAGATGTGCCATATAAGTGAGTTAGCTAAGTTACACTGTCACTCACAAAGGTAAGAAGGGATATAGTAAAGAGAAGGATAGGTATGTATTTATAGAAAGGAAGGAAAGAGAGTTAACATAAATGTCTTTATCACAACAGGTTTCCCAGCAGAGGGGAAGGCAAATCAGGGCAGTGCAGTTCTAGCAAAGTGGACGTGGGGCCTTAGAATTGTCACTGGAAACAGGTGTCTGTGTTGAATAAAGACTACTGAAAACTACAGTTTCCTATTTGACAGTTGCTAAGTTCCAATGCTACATGTGTTTCTGCCTTTTTTGTTTGTTTGTTTTGTTTACTTTTCCACAAGACCTGTCAGGTGACAACTGGGGCTTTGACACCAGCATCTTTTCAAACCAATGCCTGCCTAATTTAGAGTTCAGGCTATTATTTTACTTAAAGACACAGCAAACATGCAAACAACATTAGAAACATCCACTGACATCCTTGGCTGCAAATAGACACCTCTACGTGTAAACATGCTTCATCCTCTTCTATGTCAGCAATTTGCTGCCCTCTTATCAGTCTTTTCTTCTAAGTATAATCCCATTAATACTTCATACATTCACAGCCACATTTCTAAAAAGAATGTTCTGAGCTTGCTGCCTTTACTAATTCCTTATTGCTTCAGCCTACTAAAATCTGATTTCTGCCATCTCCAGGAGGCTAAACTTGGTCTGCTGATGACTGCAAGTAGAACAATGACACAATCCAGTGGAAGTTTTCCTTTCTCTTTCTTCTCATTCACACCACTTTTTCTGAGATTCTTCCCTGCCTCTCTAGGCACTCTGCTCAGTCTTATTTAGTGACTCTTTTATCCACGTCCACATTAAAACTTAATTTTGTCTTCAGGTATATCCTTCAAGATCTCTTTTCTCAATCTATGCTCTTTCCTGGTGATTTTGCCAAATCTCTGACTTCAACGATCCCCAAAAACTGCATTCAACTCCTAACTTCACTCCTGAGTGCCAGACCCCTGTATCACTCTCCTCTCCTACTATATCAGGATGGCACACAGGGACAATCTATTACCAGAAGAATTCCTTCTTCCTGGTAATTGCTTACAAAAATTCTGAAAGTTAAAAAGAAGGTACAAAAGAATTATGTTCTGTGCCCATGATGTGGCCTTCCATGTTATACAGAAACCTCCTCAACTGGATACTTACTCACTGGATCTGCTGCATTTCTTCATTTTCCTTCTTTTTGCCTTTTTCTGGCTCATAGCTCTATCTGGTCAGCATCCTGCAGTCAGCCAAAGAAAAACACACTAACAATTCTATTCTAGAGGAAAACGGTGGATCTTAATTCTTCAAAGTGCAGGAACAAGACAAATACATTTCCTGTTTAATACTATTTTTTCCTTCTCCTAATATTACTTCAATGCATTTTTATGTTAAAATGCCCTCTGTCCACCATGGGGAGGATTAAATAATGAAATAATGGACAGTTGTTGGCACTGTAACCTATAACTTCCTAGCATAGTTTCCGATGCAGATAAATATGTTTAATAATGATTCACTGTTTTAATTAACTCTACATTCTGACATTTTTGGAGCTATTTAGGCTTGGCAGTGATCAGTGACTTTTCATTGTATGAGCTTTGCATTAGGAAGATCAATTCAGCATCATTAGTTTGTATTGGAAAAGGGAGAGGGCACCCAGTCCTATTATACGTATTTCCAGCAGCTAAGAGTGCTTTCACATGGCTGTGCTACAAAATCTCAGTCTCACCATCTGTAAACCAGAATGATTTCACTGCTTCTCAGAAACCTGGCCCTCCTTGCCTAAATTGGTCACTGCCATTACCCAGACTGGAATCCATCTTTAATGCACTTCCTATCTCCACTGTTCCCGTATCTTGTCAGGCACCAAATCTTTCATCGGCCCAAAATAAAGCTCAAATCTTATCTCCCCTACTGTCATTACCTTAATTCTGTTAATGCTAGTTTAGTGCTTAGCATTTTATGTACATTATCTATTTTTTTCTTTTCACACACAAGCTATAAAATCTGTATTATCATACCCCATTTTGCAAATGAGCAAACTGAGGCTAAGAGAGCTTAACTAACTGTCCAGGATTACCCAGTTTAGAGCTGGTAAATCCCAATTGGAACCTAGGCTTGTCTTGTCTGATTTCAGAGCTTGACATCTTACTTGCTGCTCTACTCTTTCTCTGCTGCTGTTGTACTTCTCGTTTTTCCTCCTCTTGCCTGACTTGCTCTCCTGATAAACGCCTGTTTATTCTTTAAGGGTGAAATAAAATAGTCACTCTGTTTATTTGACTCTCATTTGTGAGACTCTCTTCTTAACACCTTCTTTTGCCCACTGCCCTGGGAGATTTCTCTGTTTTCTCATAGCATTTCATACTTACATATGGTAAAACATTTCTTACATGTTATTCTAAGTTTGGTGGACTGATATTTTGCAATGCTATTTATATTCTTTTTACCCTTGTTTGTTTATTATATCCCTTGGCTCTTCCCACATTCATTCAGCTAGGGTAGCCTTCATTCAATATTTCAAAGATGGGGCGACAGACAGTATGCATAGGAAGAAAGGAATCACTTTCTTTTGAGATTCGAAAGCGCAGCCCCCTTGAAGAAAAGGAAAGAACACAGGACTTGCGCAAGATAGTTGTGAGACCATCTGAGGAGCAAGAGCCAAGCGCTCCTTCCCCCAACTAGGTAAACATTCTATTTTCTGGATAGATACAAGGAAGCTTTTTGGGAGGATGGCAAGTTGAAAGCATATTTAAATAAAACAGACCAAATAAAAACCTCTCCTCAAACCCTTCTTTCTAAAAAAAAAGAAATGAAGAAAAAGAAAAATCTATGTTTGGCTTTTCTGCTGGGGCAAGACATTGGTCCCCTCACACCAGATTACAGAAACAATATCCTAACTACTTTCCGAGTATCTGATCCAAGACTCCTCCAAGTCTCTTTTATGCATCACAAGCTACCAAACTGATCTTCCTAAATCTTACAGCTCTGTTTTTCTTCTGGTTGATTCCTTTTCTAAATATCATGTATTCACTCATTGAAAATGCTCATCTTTAGAAGTCCATCTCCTTCAAATAGGATTGTCATGCAGATTGGTTGGCATCAAAGTGCCCTACCTGTTACCTCCTTTCCCTCTTGAAGCTGACCTGGTGTGGAGAATGACCCATACTCTGTGGGTCTTTCCTTGATATTCCAGGGTGACACATTGAGATCTCCATACCCCCGGCTTGGCTCATTCTTCCATTCCCCCAGCCCCTCACGTAGCTCACACACTCCTGCTGCATCCTTTTCATGGAAAGCACATCCCCATTCCTCTACTTACTCTTCAAGATTCAACTCATGTTTTACCTCCTCCAAAAGGCCTTCATCAGCACTCAGGGCCACACTGTGCTCTTCTGTCTATGAATCTTTATAACCTCTCAGTACCATTCATTTTGACACTTCACCATTTACTACTTTGCATTGTTAATTAATAAGAATAAAGAAAGAGGAAAATCTTTCATCTTATGCATTTTCCCGGATAACTCAAATGATTTTTCTTCCAACATTTTATGTTGAAAAATTTTAAGCCTTAGTGAATAATTCAAGGATTTGTACAAAAATATATATATACTTCATCTGGAGTCACCAATTTTTAATATTTGCCATATTTCCTTTCTGTCTTTCTCTCTCTCTCACTCTCACCGTTTCTACCTCTGTGTGTGCATATTTGTGTATTTTTTGCAGAACTAAAAGTCTGCAAACCTGATGACACTTCACCTTAAATACTCCAGAGCATATATCCTAGAATGAGGATATGTTCCAGTATAACCACAATAATATTAACACACCTCATAAAATGAACAATAATTTCATAATGTCATTAAATGTACAGTCCATATTCAAATTTACCAATTGTCCATAAAATGATCTTTATAGGTATATTAGTTTCCTATTGTAACTATAACAAATCACTCCAAATTTAGTGCCCTAAAACCAACACAGATTTATCACACTATCTTCTGGAGGTCAGAAGTTTGTATTGGATCTCACTAGGATAAAATCGAGGTATAAGAAGGACTGTATTACTTTCTAGATCTTTTGGGGAGAATCCACTGTCTTGCCTTTTTGGGCTTTTAGAGATCACCTGCATTCCTTAACTCATGACTCTCTTACATCTTCAAAGCCAGCAATGCTCACATGAACCTTTCTCACAGTATATCACTTTGACTCCTTTGCTTTCCTCTTCCACATGTAAAGGACTTGGGATTAAAGGGACATCTTAGGTATAGGGCATGATATTTCTTCCCTCTGACCCCAAAAGATTTACATCTGTTCCACATGAAAAGTAATTCCACCCAATCCCAATATCCCCCCAAATCTCAACTGATTAAACATAAGCTCAAAGTCCAAAATCTCATCAGTTTAATGGTCCAAATCGCACCATCTAAATCAGGTAAGCATGAGGCTCTGGCTATGATACAACCTGGAGAAAAATTCCTTTCCATCTAGAGACCTGCGAAACTCAAGAAACAAGTTACCTTTCCCCAAAATACAGTTGGAATAGGCATAGAGATGTTCCCCTTCAAAAAGCGATATAATAGAAGGAAAAAAATAGTTTTAACTAACTTCAATATCAATTAAAGGATAGAATTAATTCTCTGGGCTTATGACTGTCCTTTGGGATTTAGGCTCTGTCTTCTGAGCCATTTTTCCTTTTTTTTTTTTTTAATGAAAGGTTACACATGTTTCCTATTCAGTAATTTTATCAGCCTCTTTTTGCCATATATTTTTGGGGATATGACAGCCTTCTTTTACTTTATGCTCCCTCTTCTCTTTCAATCCAACTTGGCAACATTTCTGCTGGTATAAAGTTCTCAGGAACCTTGTGTGTCTCTGATGTATGTCACAGAGATTTACTCAATTAGAGAAAAAGCTCTCCCCGTCTGTTCTGGATTCTGCAGGGCTGTCTGAGAGGATCCATTAATAGCATACCTGATCTCTTCAATTAGCTGTATATGACAGAATACTGTGACCTTTCAATTCTTTCCAAGAATCAAAGTTTATGTGGCCACGCCCTTGACCTTCTCTCCAGAGCATGCTTTCCTGACAGCGAATCTTCTAATTTTAGCATTCTTTGTAATCTGGATAGACAGAGAATTTATCAAATCAGGAATTCTTGCTTTCTTTTCCCTTAATTCTTCTTACAATCTACCTCTTTTCTCTCACATTTTAGTATGAACATTAAGAAGAAGTCTGGTTGTGCCTTCAACATTTTGCTTGAAAAGCTCCTCAGCTAAATATTCACTGACATATTTAAAATGTCTGATTTATACATAACTGCAGAACACAATCCTTCTAAGCAAAGATCCTCTTTTCTCCAGTTGCCAGTAAGAAAATCCTTATTTTCTTCTGAACTCTCAGTAACAAAGCATTTAATACCCATATTTCCACTAATAATTGTCTCAGAGTACTTTAGGGTTTTTCTATCATGTTCCACACAATTTTTTCAGCCTCTGCCCATTGCCCAACTCCAAAGCCATTTCTGCATTTTTTAAGGAATTGTTAAAGTAACACCCCACTTCTGGTTCCAAAATTTTTATTAGTTCCCTATTACTGAGACAAATTACCACAAATTTAGTGTCTTAAAACATCACATATTTATTATCTTATGGTTCTGAATTCAGAAGTGTGAAATTGTTGTCACTGGTTTGAAATCAAGGAACCTAAAAAGCTGTGTTTCTTTCTGGAAGGTATAGGAGAGAAATTGTTTTCTTAACTTTTCCAGTTCCTAGAGACTACCCACATTTCTTAGCTCATGACCGTCCATCATCAAAGCCTATAATAGCCAGTCAAGTCATTCTCATAGCATATCACGTTGACCTGCCCTTTTTTACCTTCCTCTTCCTCTCTTCCACTTAAAAGTTATTTGTGGTATACTGGGTTCATATGGATGATCCAGTACAATCTCTTTAAGTTCAGTTATTACCAATTTTAATTCTTGCTTCTTTGTAATAATATTCACATGTTCTAGGAATTAGGATATGGACATTTTTGAGAGGTCATTATTCTGCTTACCACCATAGACTTTATCCCTCAATCCAATTTTTTTTTTTTATCATACTTTAAGTTCTAGGGTACATGTGCACAATGTGCAGATTTGTTACATATGTATACATGTGCCATGCTGGTGTGCTGCACCCATTAACTCGTCATTTACATTAGGTATATCTCCTAATGCGATCCCTCCCCCTACCCCCTCCCCACAATAGGACCCAGTGTGTGATGCTCCCCTTCCTGCATCCAAGTGATCTCATTGTTCAATTCCCACCTTTGAGTGAGAACATGTGGTATTTGGATTTCTGTTCTTGTGATAGTTTGCTGAGAATGATGGTTTCCAGCTGCATCCATGTCCCTACAAAGGACACGAACTCATCCTTCTTTATGGCTGCATAGTATTCCATGGTATATATGTGCCACATTTTCTTAATCCAGTCTGTCACTGATGGACATTTGGGTTGATTCCAAGTCTTTGCTATTGTGAATAGTG
>NW_012107642.1:22767-56479 GCF_000951045.1 Mandrillus leucophaeus
GTACTGGTACCAAAACAGATATAGACCAATGGAACAGAACAGAGCCCTCAGAAATAATACCACACATCTACAGCCATCTGATCTTTGACAAACCTCAATCCAATTTTTAATCAAAGTTTACATATTATATCTTTTTGTGATGTCTCTTTCTTTTCTTTTAATCTACAGAAATCTCCTCATCCCACTGTCAACAAACACACCTTTATTTTATGACAGTGAGTTATATGAAGAAACCAGACCAGTTATCTTGTAAAGTAGCCCATATTTTGCCTATACGTGATTTTTTCTCATTATTAGATTCAGGGTTCAACATTTTCGGCAAAGGCACATCATTTATGATATTATGTGCAATTTACTGTATTGCATCACCACTCTTGGTAAAGCTAAATTGGATTATTTAGTTCCAGTGGACTTCCATCACTCCATTGCAAAGGTGCTATTTCCCTTGGAGTAGTGAATAATTGGGAGTGTGACGCTTTGAGATTTTGTAAATATCTGGTTTCCCCACGATATTTTACACAATGGTTTTAACTTCTATTTATGAGTCTTTTATGCATCATTGTATTATGTTAGACATTAAAAATTAGTGACTTCCAGCTGGGCACAGTGGCTCACGCCTGTAATCCCACCACTTTGGGAGGCTGAGGCAGGCGGATCATTTGAGGTCAGGAGATCGAGACCAGCCTGACCAACGTGGAGAAACCCCGTCTCTACTGAAAATACAAAATTAGCTGGGCATGGTGGCCCACTCCTGTAATCCCAGCTACTCGGGAGACTGAGGTAGAAGAATCACTTGAACCCGGGAGGCGGATGTTGCAGTGACCCGAGATTGAGCCATTGCACTCTAGCCTGGGCAATAAGAGCAAAACTCTGTCTCAAAAAAAAAAAAAAAAAAAATAGTGATTTCCTAATTTTATCACCTACTTCTATCACCACTTAATTCTATGATATCACATTTTTCTGAAAAGGAGAGAATTTGCTTGCCATTTTTCAAGCATTTTATGGTTCTGAGTATTTTTAAATTATTATTATTATTGTTGTTAAGTGTGCTACAATTGCTGTTGGTGTTCGTCGTCTTTTTTTTTTTTGCCTCAAGTTATCCCCTATATAACCACTGTGAGGCCTTTCTGGTCAGATCCTAACTTCTATTGACACAACTTAATTATGCTTTAAATAGATCTTTGCTTTCCAGCACAATAAGCTGTCCAAAGCTTGTTTGGAAATTTTACCTGGAATCACTTATTTCTCCAGGAAGCCTAGACGATTATAGATAAAATTAGTATCTTGAAACAGAGATCTGGCCAGTTAGAGGTACTCACTGTTCCTGTGGGAGTCACTTAATTATTTTTAACTCTTCTACTTTCACTTTGGTTCTAGTCTGAAACCTGACTGATCAACTGAGTCAATGAATGAGTGAATTGTTAAACAATTGACAACCTCATTCATCTTATCATTAAATAAGCTAAGACATGCTTTGAGGATGGAAAGTGCTATTCAAATCACATTTTTTCACAAAGATTTTTTATGTAAGGCCTTTTGGAGAAATTTGATAAAGTGAGAGGGAGGAAGAAGAAAGTATAAATCAGTAAAAATTAAGGAGGCAAACAAGGGGGTATCGCAAATATTTTTGTAGCTTTATGGGACCAGACAGACTTGATTTTGTCTATGGATTCCAAGTGTGGCTGTGGAAAAAAAATAAGGAATTGTACCTGCAGATACATTCTGTGTTAACTTTTTCACAAAGCACCAGAGCCCTTGGCCTGTTAAGTTTCTATTAACTTAAATTCTAAGAAGGCAATGGTAAGAAAAGATAGAGGGAAGCAATGCAGAATCCTGGTGCAATGATGGGTGAGCCCTCAGCTTAGGCAATTGGAAGGGCACCAGAATCTCCTGAAGAAACATACACATATCAGCTTCATGTCATTGTATGTTTTCCTTACATTTCACCTTTTCAGCAGCTGGTTTTCTATCCTGTTCGTTTCTGAGCAATTACTCTATTTGAAATGCCATCTTGAAACAAAGTGAGAAATTATTTAACTTCTCATGAAAATTATCAGTGGTTTTTCCGTTGATATATGAAGGTGATACTGGAAACTACTGTCATTAGGAGAAGTTCCAAGCTGAAGTCAATTTCTAGAAAATGGAAGAAATTGTCCAATCAAGTGATACTTATTGGGTGTAAAAAATGTACTACGCAACATCAGTTTTCTCTGTTTTCTAAAACATAATTACAAGAGAATGTGATTATGATTCATTTTTAAAAAGAACTAGTATCTACCAATGTTGATAAAAACAAAATATAGCCATTAAGCAAATAAAAAATCCCCACAAGTACTTAAGATGACTCTGGTTTAAATAAATCGATTTATGCTCATTAGAGCGCTGCAAATACCAGAAGGCACATTTCAATTAAGTAAAATTAAATTTTATAAGGCAAATTTGGACTGTGTCCAGAACAAAATAGAGAGTGTATTGGTACAACATATTTCTCAGAGAAATGTCAGGTTTTTGGAAAGAGCACCACAGACGGTCCATTTAACACCTTGTTGACTTCCTGGGTCAAGGGAATTCATAGATCTATTCAGTAAAGAGCTTACAAACAACAGGACCTAAGTTGTATTTACTTTTACATTTCCATTTTCCTTCACAAGATTTGGTGCTCAGAAGGCAATTAATATTTTTGAGTGAATAAATGAATGAATGTATAAATGTGTTAAATGAAACCTTAGATAATATAAAAATAATTTTGCAAACTCAACTAATTATGTTGGAATCCATATTGCATATTAGCTGTAATAGAAAACCATTTTTAATTGTTCAGGCTTTTATCTTTCTTTCAAAGCAGAACAAAGCATGTCTTCATTTTAATAATTAATTTCACCAATATAATAACTCAGCTGCTTCAGTAAGTTTCATGACACAAGAACAACCCAGCTTTGACTTTGTGGAGTGAAAATGTATACAACTTTCCATTGAAAAGAAACTTCAAATACATTGACTATGGCCCTGAGAGGAAAGAAAACCTTGCCAATAGAAAACACGAAAAAAACACGATGTTTAAATATTGAATAACTGGGTACTTTGTTTTGATTGTTAAATCTATAACTAAATTGTATGAACATATGGCATCCTCCTAATATAAAGTTCCTCAGGATAGCTAAAGACCTAGGATGAGCCTGAATTAAGTAGCAGTCTCTTGAGACTAAACCCTGATTAATTAAAAGAATTAGTAAGCATATCATGGGTACTTTCAACGCCGTCTTCTGGTACCATGTCAACATGCTTGGGGACCTTAAACATGGGCGTCATCTGCAATGAAAGGCAACCTCGCCTTCTGATACTATTTTTTGCATGTTGCAAAACCAGCCAATGGTTGCAATTAAATCAAACTCTGGATGGGCCAGTTTGGGCCATAACTGTTGCAGCAAGGACCCGTAGCACATGATATACCTGCACATTGTTAATCCCTGGGTTTCTACTTCGTTTGAAAGGTCAGGGTTAGCTGAAACCAGTTTTCCCTTCCTCTATCCAAAAGGCATAGTACATTGTTGATTTGGCTATAGCTTAAAAGGTTTTTACATTCCATTGGGCATTGTATTTACATTGCACAGTTAATTCTGGAATTATTTATTCATTGGATAGTGAGTGCTCTTGTCTGTGGACAAAGCAAATGATACTCAGATGATTAATGCCAGTCTTTAAAGATCTGCCATGAGAGCTGGGCAGGGGTCGGGGCACAGAACATCTTCTAACTAAAAACCCCGAAGATGGCTACGTGGGCCACATTAGTATTTCTGAACATGACCAGCCTTTTCAATTTCCATTTCCTACCTATGAGAAACAACATGCCAATGACAGGCTGACTGATGTTTCTCTGAGCGCTCCAGATAGCGTTTGCTTCTGTCGAGAGTGCAATTCACGGATCTGGCAAACCCTGGTGGTGAATTTAATTCAATGGAGGAAGAATGTTGTTTATTATGAGGCCTGAAGCAGAGCCAGCAACAGTGATGATTAAATTAAAAATATTTTTAAACAAAGAGAAGCAGCATTTTTCTTGTGGATGAATGGATTATAGATGCCTCCCTGATTGGAATGGAGAAGGCTTGTATAGGACCATAAAGTTACATCTGTCCAGACTTTTACTTCTAAATGTGCAAGAGTCATGATAAGGCTTTTTCATTCTCTTCTCTGGATGTGTTTTCCCCTTCTGTAGGCTCATTCTTAGAGTTCATCCTTGGGCCACAGAAACACAATGACACAATTACAAATAGCGGGAGAATCTGAAGTCCAACTGCCTTGTTTTTAGAGTTCAATTGAGTTCAAAAAGTCTTTCTTGAAGGCCCAGGACAGCAAGAAAGACAGGTGGAATTAGCCAGACTGGATGGTTACATTGAGGTAGGAGGCAGGACTTGACTCTGGAGACAGGGACTTGAACTCTGATTACCTCAAACAGGGAAGAGGTGGAAGTACCTCTCCATAAGACATGCCCACCAGTGTCATGCCAGTTTACCATTGCTATGGCAACATTTGGAAGTTACCACCTACCCCATCCCCCCTTTTTTAGAATTGTCTGAATAACCTACCCCTTAATTTGCATGTAATTAAAGGTGGGTATAAATATGACTGCAGAACTGACTCTGAGCTGCTAGCCTGGGCACACTGCCTATGGCGTAGCCCTACTCCACAAGGAGCAGTACCTGTGTTGCTGTGCACTGTCACCTCAATAAAAGTTGCTGTCTTACACCACCACTCACCTTTGAATTCTATGCTAGGTGAAGCCAAAAACCCTCCTGAACTAAGCCCCAATTTTAGGGTTTGCCTGCCCTGTGTCAACATGCCTTTAAGTATTTATGCAGGAGCAAAATCCCAAGGTTAGACGAACAATGCACTCACCCTTAATTTCATTTCTATTATCATGAGGGTAATATAAAATATAAAGGTGGGTGTCTGGGTCTGCCTTATATAGGAGCGGTTCCTCCTCATCCTTCAGGCTTCAGCTTAAGTCATGGTTGCCTCTTCTGTAACTATTGATTGTAATTGTTTTACCTTCCTATGGTCTATATCTAAAGTTAAAATATAACTATTAAAAGGTAAGAAGGTAAAAACCTGCAAGCTGGCCCTCAGTCATTCCCCATCCTGGTAGTCATACCCTGTGTGGTCTCCTTGCATGTTGTGCCAGGGCTGGTCTGTGTGGCCAATCCTATACAGCCGTAGTGATGATACATCACTTCCAAGATTAGGTTACTAAAGACTAGGACTTCTGACTTGGGCTTTCCCTCCCCTCTTCTCCGGACACCCTCTCCCTCTCTCCCTCTTTCATCACTTGCACTAGGGGACACCAGCTGCCATAGCCTGAGTAGCCCAAGGGAGGGACCCAAGTGGCAAAAAACCCAAGTCTCTTGCCACGGGCCCTCTGGGTGTGCTTGGGAGCCAATTCTCTAGCTCCTCCAACTGATCTCAGACCTGCTCAACAACCTGACTGCAGCCTCATGAAAGACTCTAAATTGGAACCATTTGACCAAACCGCTCCTGGATTCTTACCCAGAAAAACTGTGATAGAATAAATATTTGCTTTAAATTGCTCAGTTTTAGAGCAATTTGCTCTGCAACAATAGATAACTGATAAAGGAAATATCCAGGTATAATTTCATGCTCCAACTCCCAGCACACTGTGGCTCATATATCTCAATAAATTGGCTGAAGAAATACTTGTTGAAAAAACAGATAAACTTCGATAGCTTTAACTCATGGTCCAGGCACTTTCTCTAAGGAATGCCTTGTATTTGCTCAGGTCTGAAAAACAATCTTTTGACTGAAGTTGTTGGTTAAGGAAATCTATTTGTAAATAAACTGAGAAGAGTCTTTTACCTCAACACCTCAGTATAAATTAGAAGTTTAGTTACTAATAACTGAAGCTGTCCTCCAGTACAAAGAACACACATTGTATTAAGCAGTTGACATGGCACAGATATTTACAAAATTAAGTGTAAGAAGTTATAAGGTATGATTTTGTATTAACTTCCAATTTCTTCTCTGTTTGCTGATAATTCATGTATGATGAAGGGAAGAGCCTTTCCTGACTGCTCCATTCTAGTTGTCTGGAGTCTCTGTTCTTGTTCTAGTTTTACATCATATTCTGAATCCTCTCATCTGTTCCTGTTTCTATTTGATGCAGACTGTATGAGAATGAGTGCTTCTTTACTTGAAGGCACAAGTAAGTTACATGAGGAAGTGGCTCAAATGCCCATAGTCTCCACACCTGCCACCCTGCCTTCTCTCCCCCATCAGGCATCAATGGCCTCATGGGGAGTTCCCTATGATCAGTTGACAGAGGAAGAGAAGGCTAGGTTCATAGAGGGTTCTGCCGATATGCAGGCACCACCCGAAAGTGGAAAGCTGCAGCACTACAGCCCCTTTCTAGGACATCCCTGAAGGACAGAGCTAAAGGGGAATCTTCCCAGTGGGCAGTGCACCTGGTTGTGCACTTTATATGGAAGAAGAAATAGCCAGATGTGCAATTACATACTGATTCATTGACTATAGCCAATGGTTTGGCTGGATGGTCAGGGACTTGGAAGAAGCATGATTGGAAAATTGGTGACAAAGAAATTTGGAGAAGAGGTATGTGGATGGACCTCTCTGAGTGGTCAAGACTGTGAAGATACTTGTATCCCATGTGAGTGCTCACCAGTGGGTGACCTCAGCAGAGGAAGATTTTAATAATCAAGTGGATAGGATGACTCATTCTGTGGACACCATTCAGCCTCTTTCCCCAGCCATTCCTGTCATCGTCCAATGGGCCCATGAAAAAAGTGGCCATAGTGGCAGTGATGGAGGTTAAGCATGGGCTCAGCAACATGGACTTCTACTCACCAAAGCTGACCTGACTATGGCCACTACTGAGTGCCCAATTTGCCAGTAGCAGAGACCAACACTGAGCCCTCAATATGGCACCATTCCTTGGGGTGATCAGCCAGCTACCTGGTAGCAGGTTGATTATACTGGACCTCTTCCATCATGGAAAGGGCAGAGGTCTGTCCTCACTGGAATAGACAGTTTTCGTATCCTGGGTTTTCCTATTCTGCAGGCAATGCTTCTGCCAAGACTACCATCTGTGGACTCACAGAATGCCTTATCCACTGTCATGGTATTCCATACAGCATTGCCTCTGACCAAGGCACTCAATCTATGGCTAAAAAAGTGCATCCATGGGCAGATTCTCATGGAATTCACTGGTATTACCATGTTCCCCATTATCCTGAAGCAGCTGGATTGATAGAACGAAGGAATGGCCTTTTGAAGTCACAATTACAATGCCAGCTAGGTCACAATACTTTGCAAGCTGGGGCAGAGTTCTGTGGAAGGCCGAGTATGCTCTGAATCAGCATCCAATATATGGCACTGTTTCTCCCATAGCCAGGATTCGCGGGTCCAGGAATCAAGGGGTGGAGGTGGAAGTGGCACCACTCATCATCACCCGTAGTGAGCCACCAGCAATATATTGCTTCCTCTTCCCATGACATTACATTCTGCTGTCCTAGAGGCCTTAATTACAGAAGGAGGAATGCTGCTACCAAGAGACACAACAACAATTCCATTAAACTGGAAGTTAAGATTGCCACCTGGACACTTTGAGCTCCTCCTACCTTTAAGTCAACAGGCTAAAAAGGGAACTGCAATGTTGGCTATGGTGATTGAACCGGACTATCGAGATGAAATCAGTCTACTACTCCATAACAGAAGTAAAGAAGAGTGTGCATGAAATACAGGAGATCCATTAGGGTGTCTCTTAGTATTACCATGCCCTGTGATTAAGGTCAATGGGTAACTATGACAGCCCAATCCAGGCAGGACTACAAATGGTCCAGAGCGCTTAGGAATGAAAGGTTTGGTCACTCTACCGGGAAAAAATCCACAACTTGCTGAGATGCTTACTGAAGGCAATGGGAATACAGAACGGATAGTAGAAGAAGGTAGTCATCAATACCAGCTACCACTGTGTGACCAGCTGCAGAAATTAGGACTGTAATTGTCATAAGTATTTCCTCTTTCTTTTGTTGAAAACATGCTTGTGCATGTATACCTTTGTAATAAGAAAGTATGTTCATTTTATTTTATTTTCCATTATCATGTGACATAAGATGTGTTGACTTCATATCAGCATTTAAGTATTGTTAACTTTATGTAATAGTATTTTGGTAGGGAATTGGTGCATTTCCACTTGTACAGAGGATGGTTGCATTATGTTAGGTGTAATTATGACCTTATTATTGTCTTTATTTGAAGATTATTATGATATCAGGAGATGTGTATGTGTTCAAGTTGACACCGGGTGGGCTTGTGATGGTTAATACTGAATATCAACTTGAGTAGATTGAAGGATGCAAAGTGTTGATCCTGGGTGTGTCTGTGAGAGTGTTGTCAAAGGAGATTCACATTTGAGTCAGTGCACGGGGAAGACAGACCTGCCGTTAATCTGGTGGGCACCAACTAATCAGCTTCCAGAGAATATAAAGCCAGCAGAAAAACGTTAAAAAGCAAGACCAGTCTAGCCTCCTAGCCTACATTTTTCTCCCATGCTGGATGTTTCCTGCCCTCAAATATCAGACTCCAAGTTCTTCAGTTTTGAGACTCGGACTGACTCTCCTTGCTCCTCAATCTTGCAGCCTATTGTGGGATCTTGTGATTGTGTAAGTTAGTACTTAGTCGATTCCTCTATGTATATGTGGTCCCCTCATATATATACACACACACACACACATATATATGTATATATACATACATATACATACATACATATATATGTATATATACATACATATACATACATACATATATATGTATATATACATACATATACATACATACATATATATGTATATATACATATATATATGAGGTTTATATATATATCCTATTAGATATATATCCAATTAGGTTCTGTCCCTCTAGAGAACCCTGACTTATATAGCTACTTTTTTATTTACTATTTCTGATTCCCTTCATTCTTTCTTGTGAATTCTATTTACCATCTAGTGTCGTGTCTTACTTCAACACAGCTTTCCACCCACTTCCAATACAGTTTCCAGTCAACTCTTTTATCCTGTTATTGTCAAATGTATTGCATTTCTGCTAGCAACAAGTTGTCTCAGTATTTTTTTTTTTTTTTTTTTTTTGAGATGGAGTCTTGCTTTCTTGCCCAGGCTGGAGTGCAATGGCACGATCTCGGCTCACTGCAACCTCTACCTCCCAGGTTCAAGCAATTCTCCTGCCTCAGCCTCCTGAGTAGCTGGGATTACAGGCACTTGCCACCACATCCAGCTAATTTTTGTCTTTTTAGTAGAGACAGGGTTTCACCATGTTGGTTAGGCTGGTCTCAAACTCCTTACCTCATGATCTGCCTGCCCTGGCCTCCCAAAATGCTGGGATTACAGACGTGAGCCATGGCGCCCAGCCCTCAGTATTGTTTTAATCTTGGAATGTTCTTATTTTACCTTTATTTTTGATAGGTATTTTTCCTAGTTATAACATTCTTAGTTGATGTTTTCTTTTTCTTTTAGTGCTTTGAATATGTCATCCCACTGCCTTCTACCTTCCATTATATTGGATGAGAACTTAGCTGTTAATGTTATTTGGTTTCCTTTGTGTATGATGAGTCATTTTCCTTCTTATTGTTTTCAAGATTTTCTCTTTATCTTTGGCTTTTAACATTTTGGCTACAATGTGTCTAGATGTGGATCTTTTGTGTTTGTCATATTTGGAGTTCCTTGAGCTTCTTGGATGTATCGAATAAGGTTTTCTTCAAATTTGGGAAATTTTCAAGCATTATATCTTGAATTTTTTTCTGTCTTTTTCTCTCTCCTCCTAGTGTAAGTGTTGGTGTACTTAATGGCATCTCACATTTATTTGAGGGTCGATGCATTTTTCTTCATTGTATTTTTCCCTCTGTTCTTCTAATTGCATAATCTCCATCCATCTTTAATTCACTGATTATTTCTTCTGCCAGCTCACATCTATTTTGAGCTTCATTAGATAATTTTTCATATGGCTCATACTTTTCAGAATTCTTATTTCCATTTTTATATTTCTATCTTATTATCAATATTCTTTGTTTAGATATTGTCATTATACATTTACTTTTTGAGATGTGATTTACTTAGTTCTTTGAACATATTTATAATAGCTTCTTTGATGTGTTTGTCTGCTAAGTCCAACATTGAAAACCCTTCAAAATCATTTTACAGGTCCTGTGTTTGTTCCCTGGGCACAGATCATACTTTTCTGTTCCTTTTCATGTCTTATAATTTTTTTTGACTGACGATTGGACATTTGTAATAATATATTGTAGCTACTCTGGACACTGATTCCCTTGGGGTGCTGGTATTTTTGTTGTTTGCTTTTTCATTTATTTATCAGTTACCTGGCTGAACTTATTCTCTGAAGTCTATTTCCCTCATTGTGTATAGTCTCTGTGTCCCTGCACCATTTTTTTCTGTATCTTTTAGAATGATGACCTAGCAGTAACCTCTGGATCAGCATAAGCCATTAATAAATGGTCAAAGAGTACTTAAACCAGCATGGCCAGACAGATACTTATCACTTATTATTGAATATGTATATACTTCCAAGGCTGCTATCACAGTTCAAGGAGTTTATGTGTTTTGTCCACTAGTTCTACCAGGGACTAGTACCTTGCATTTTCTGTCTTTGATTATCAGGGTGTGAAGCCTTGGTCATGCACACATTATTCCATACCAGCAGGAATGTGTGATTTTCTTTTTATGTCTAGCTTCATAGGATTTGTCACTTGGTCAGAGTAGCTTATTGTTCAGCCAGTGTTCTGTTATAGGTTACGCTTCACACTCTGGTATTAATGAGGCTTCTGCCCTTTTCGATGAATTTGTGTGCAGCTTGGGAAGTTTTCAATACTGCTTCACATACTGTTGTAATTGTTTCTGAGTGGAGACAGCCTAGCAGAAGCATACAGCCTTCTCATCCTCCAGGGTTGACTGTGATCCCATGGGGACTCTTCTTAGCTGTATTTTTAGCCAGGCTCTCTCTGTTAAACTGGTTGCTATTCCATTTTTTGCTTGCTGCCACCAGTATTGTAGAATTATGAGAGCTTCTTAATTTTTTCCAGCCAAGAACACCATTGTTTTTGACAATGCCTTTAGGCATGGATTCTCTAAGCCCTATTCCAAATAAATTTAGTTCCTTCAGGTAGAGCTGAAGAACTCTTCTCTTTAACGCCTGCCTCTCCTTCCTTACAAGACTTTCCGTCAGTGGACTGGATCTGTGGGTGAGGGCAGTGTCCTGCTTTTTCCAGAATGACACTTGTTCTGTAAAGTAGAGAGATGAGAGTATGGTAGCCCCTGGTAATCTTGGCTTGCCCCTACCATAAACAGTCTTATGAAGAAGCTGGGGAGGGCATGAAAAGGGTCCAGTATGCTCAGTTGTCTGTACCTAGGATTAGAGCTTTCATCCTATTAGTAGAGGTTGAAGTGAAGAGAACACTGATTATTTTGGCCACGCACGCTAGCCAGAGAAGCTCTCTAACATGAGAGTGGGGCAGAGGAAAAACAACATTACTTCTCCTTGGATGAAATTATAGGTCTAGACTAGGAGCTGGGGGGGAAAAAAAACACTCATCTTCTTGGCCACATCTGCTCAGAATAGAGCATCTGGAGTCATTTCTGTAAGATGCACCTTGAAGTGGCTGGGAGGAATGGATAGTGGCTCTCATGCTACCCTCTTGCTATTCTTGTTGAAATTTAGTAGAATTTCCTTAATATTAAATATGTCTCCATTTGTTGTATGCTCTTAGGACAATTTCCAAATTAACAATTTAATTAAAATTTAATTTAAAACACAATTTAAACAATTAAGGTTTAAAAATAATTTTCTGTAAAGAGTTGTTTTCTTGTGCTCCTCTTTCTACTATTCTGGAAGTGGATTTGCTCTTTGCTCTTGATTTTTGTAAGTTCCTTAAATATTAAGATTATTGAATCCTCGCACTTTGGGAGGCCGAGGAGGGTGGATCACCTGAGATCAGGAGTTTGAGGCCAGCCTGGCCAATGTGGAGAAACTCTGTCTCTACTAAAAATTACAGAAATTAGCCGGGTGTGGTGGTGTGGGCCTGTAATCCCTGCTACTCAGGAGGCTGAGGCAGGAGAATCACTTGAACCTGGTGTTAATGTGACATGCATTTCAAATATTTTCTTCTGATCTGTCTTTCTCATTCTCTTTATTATTATTAGTTTTTTGGCTGTGAAGAAGTTTCTGATTTCTGTGTAATTATTAAACAATAAAATATATCAATACTTCATTGTTTCTGGATTTTGAGTCATGGCGAAAACAAACTTTTGCCACTCTGAAGTTTTAAAGAAATTGACCCAAGTTTTCCTCTAATAGTTATATGAACTCAATCTTTTTCTTAAGTATTAGATCCATTTAAAATTTATTATAATGTATATTGGGAGGCATGCACTGTGATTTATCTTTTTTTAATACACTTTAAGTTCTAGGATACATATGCAGAACGTGCAGGTTTGTTACATAGGTATACACACGCCATGGTGGTTTGCTTCACCCATCAGCCCGTCATCTACATTAGGTATTTCTCCTAGTGCTATCCCTCCCCTAGCTCCCCCTACCCACCGACAGGTCCCAGTGTGTGATGTTCCCCTCCCTGTGTCCACATTTTCTCATTGTTCAACTCCCACTTATGAATGAGAACATTTAGTGTTTGGTTTTCTATTCCTGTGTTAGTTTGCTGAGAATGAAGGTTTCCAGCTTCATCCATGTCCCTGCAAAGGACATGAATTCATCCTTTTTTATGGTTGCATAGGATTCCATGATATATATGTACCACATTTTCTTTATCCAGTCTATCATTGATGGGCATTTGGATTGGTTCCAAGTCTTTGCTCTTGTGAACAGTGCTGCAATAAGCACACATGTGCATATATCTTTATAGTAGAATAACTTGTAACCCTTTGGGTATATACTGATTCACGGGATTGCTGGGTCAAATGGTACTTCTGGTTCTAAATCCTTGAGGAATTGCCACACTGATTTATCTTTCCCAGTGATTATTGAGTTGTTCTAATA
Source organism: Mandrillus leucophaeus (assembly GCF_000951045.1). Taxonomy (NCBI): domain Eukaryota; kingdom Metazoa; phylum Chordata; class Mammalia; order Primates; family Cercopithecidae; genus Mandrillus; species Mandrillus leucophaeus. The sequence continues at coordinate 35,878 of NW_012107642.1, forward strand.
CCACCTATTTATTTAACATGCCATTGTTAGCATATACCAAGTTTGCTTATATCCTTGCATCAATTTCTGGGCTTCATATTCTTTTCTACTAACTTACTCTCTATTCAAGAGCCAATAATATGCTATGTTAATTATAGATACTTCTTAGTATATTTTAATATAAGGCTGGATATAATAATAGGGCTAGATACTTTAATACATTTTACTCTCTTTTTATTGGTTAATTAGTTTGTTTGTTGCTATTCTTATTCATTTTCTATATAAAATTCATGATGAATTTGCCTATCTCTGGAGGAAAAAATAATCTTGGTATATTTATTGCAATAATGTTAAATTTATATATTAATGCAAGAATAATTTGTATGATGTTGAGAGATTCTATTTCTAATAACGTAAAGTGTCTTCTCATTTACTGAAGTTCACTTTTTTTGACTATGAATTGTATCAAGGTTTTCATTGTATGAGTTTTGCATACTTCCGGTTAAGTTTATGAAGTTTATTACTTAGTAGTTAATTTTATTTTTCTGATATTACAAATCAGATTTTCTCTTCCATTATGTCTTCTCACAAAATATTCTTTGTATATATGAAGGCTCTTGGCTTTTGTATGTTAACTTCTTTTTTTGTTTTTTCTTTTTTTTGAGACAGAGTCTTCCTCTGTCACCCAGGCTGGAGTGCAATGGCGTCTTGGCTCACTGCAACCTCCATCTCCTACATTTAAGCAATTCTCGTGCCTCAGCATCCTGAGTAGCTGGGACTACAGGCACCTGCCACCATGCCCGGCTATATTTTGACATTTTTAGTAGTACCGAAATTTCGCCATGTTGGCCAGGCTGATCTCGAACTCCTGGGCTCAAATAAGTGCTGGGATTACAGGCATAGGCCATGGTGCCCAGCCTTCTATGTTAATTTTGTATCCTTTATTTCTGAATTTTTTCTTTTGTTTGTATTACATTTATTATTAATTATCTTGGGGTTTCCAGGCATGTAATTACAGGCACATCTGTAATTACAGATAACTTTATCCTTTTCTCCTTTTAAGTCTCATGATTCTAATACTGTTTTAAAAGACTGAATCTATTTCATAATATCTTTAGTTTATAGTTAAATAGTAGTAAATATTGTGAGCAACATTTCCTTAGAAAAGCCTACAGTTTTTTTCCGTTAGGTAAAATTCTGGATTTTAATGTGAGTTATGTACACTTTTATAATGTTTATTTGTTTTAATCAGAAATAAGTGTTGAATTTTTCAAAGACTTTTTCAATAGCTTAATAGACAATTATATAATTTTTCTCAGAGATATTATATCACTATAGTCATGGAGGTTTTTAAAAATATGTATACTGTATTTTATTTCCAAATTTTGTGCCTATAACTATGATAGAAAATTACCCTTTAGGTTTTTTTTTTTTTTTTTTTTAATTGTGCAAGCTTTACTGAATTTAAATAGAAGTGTTTTACTGGCTTCCTAATAAAAATTTGAATATACTCTTTCTAATAGTTAAGGTAGCATCGAACTCATTTAGTCTTTGAAGCTATTGTGAAATTTTGCCGTGAAAACTTCTGGACCTAGTGTTTTATGTGTGTGTGTGGTTTTTTTTTTTTTTTTTGAGGTTTTTGTTTGTTTGTTTTCTTTTGTTTTTTTTTTCTTTCTTTTTTCTTTCTGCCAATGGGGGGCATATCTCTTTGGTAAATTCTCAATTTCTTGTAAAGAAATTAAGATTTTAAATTTTCTGTATCAAGTACAATTGGGTGAGTAAAAATTTCCTGAGGATTTTTTGTTTTATCTAAGTTTCCAAATTTATGTGCATAATATTTTTCAAATTAGTCTCATATTTTAATAATATTTCTTATGTTTTAATGCAGTACTGAATTCATTGAAATATAATATTTTTCTATCACTTTTTTTGTTTATTTGGCACATTTGTGCTTTCTTCCTTATTTCTTAATTAAGTTAGCTGGTAGTTTTTCTATCTTGTTAAGTTTTGAAAAACATGCTGTAAAATATACTTGTTATTTTTACATGTTAATTCATACTTTCATCATCTTTTGTTATTTCCTTAACTCTACTTTCTCTTATTATTATTTTTTTAAGTTAATTTTAGCTTTTTTGAATACCATGGTGAGATGTAGGGACAAGAGAACAAGATTCATCAAAAAGAACTAAGGTTTTGGCCAGAAGTCTATCTAATTTTGATCTATCAAGTCAAATAGAAACATATGTATTAAAAGCTAAGGAAAGTATCTTTAAGTACTTGAGAATAATTCCCTGCTCCCCCTCAGGGAAATAGGAATGGTACCCTCTCTTCTGCTAGATTGTGGCCAAGAAAGACTGGCAAAAAAGAGTCCAACATAGTTTTCCAAGCAAATCTATGACTTTCTCTCAACTCCATTCTTTCCTCATAAGTTAGGAGCATATATGTTGTTTTATAATTAGAGGAGAGATAAGATAGGAGGAACTTCAAATTGGCCTGCTATTCCATCCTTCTGTATGATGTCTCAGCTATATTTGAGACTTTGCAATGTTTCAAGTTAGTGGATAGATTCTTTACTAGTTTCCATAACTAATTCTGATAATGCCTGTATTACTCATTTCAATGAGAGCTAAGGGAAAAGCCTTAGTGCCATCTTGTTGGGATAACAAACACATATTTTTTTCCATTGTGTAAGTCTCTGCCCTATAAAGTCTCTGCCCATTGTGTAAGTCTCTGCCCCATAGTCCTTTTAGCAAAGGGACTATGCTTTATGGATCCTTGTTTCTCATGTTTGATACAGTGAATTTCTTGTATTAAATGCTAAGAAACATTTTTAAAAAGACAGAAAAAATTAAAGAAAGATGAATTGGGGAAGAAGGGAAGGAAGAAAGGAAGAAAAGGTTTTAAAAGTATGAAAAAGGTGAAGGAAAGTTGTAACTCTAAATCAAGGTTATGTATATTAAGAAAACTGCATTTGCAAAGAAACTTGAAGCTTTGGTAATCTGTGCCCAGAATTGATTAGACAAGAGTGAATTTTAAGACTCTGAGGTGAAAGGGAAATATAATAGTTTGTGCCATTGTTAAAAGCATGAAAAACAGAGTTATGCATAAGAAAGATTGGTAGTTTACCGTTGTTATTTAATGCCTAGAGATAGGTCGAAGCCAGAGAATGAGTCAGAAATATAGAAATATACATTGAAACTTGAAATATAGATTGACAATTTCAAATGGGTGGTCCTACTTAGGATCTAAGACAAGATTTTTAATTGGCTTTCTGCACTGCATCATATTTGTTTTCAAATAAATTTATTTACTCAGACCAAAATTAAGTTCTAATCGGAGAGGGAGGAGAAAAGTATATACTGATGAAAAAAATGCAATGGATACAATACAATTGTTTAAAGATAGAACATTCAGGGTATGGCTATCCTGTCCTGTATTTCTCTCTAGTATAAATACTGCATGCATTGGAACCATGTAGATAATAATCATAGGACCAAAGATAGAGCTTTTGTATTCTAGCTAAGCTAAGCAGTTTCTTTTTCTTCTCTTCCACGTTAGAAGTTTTAATATCATGGTGAGATGCAGGGACAAAGGAGCAAGATTCATCAAAAAGAACCAAGGTTTTGGCCAGAAGCTATGTAGCAGGTCCTGTAGCTGTGTCCTGTCCACAATAGGTAATAAAAGTCGAATGGAGTAGATATTATCTTCACCCATGCCATGGAACAAGATAGAGTCACTCTAATAACCTTAACAAGAGAATTACAAACCTAAAGCAGGGCACAGTCTAAAAAATAGAGGCCAGGGAGAGTGTGGGGTCCTCAGTGACACTTAGCTTGGGTAGACTAGGAGTAAAGACAAGAAGCAGCCAGCTTTCTATATTAAGTCAGTGAAAGGAAAACCTAAGCCTACCTAAAGATGGAGAACCCAAAAATCTAGTCAGAGGCACAATATACTATGAAGTTCAGCAGAACTGTGATCTGATACAACAGATTGCCAGTATTTCTCCTAAAAAGCATGGTATCTTGACTAGGGCATCTGCAGATGGTGTCCAGAGTCCAGAAAGTCAAGTCATTCTAAGAGCTGCCTGAATGGGGACTTCTTGTGAACTCTGTCACTTATCAACTGAATAGCCTTAAACAAATTATTCAACTTCTCTATGCTATAGGGCTAGTGAAGGAGCCTATTTCATAGAGTTATGCAAAGATAAACTGAAATAACATACTCAAAGAACCTAGCATAATACTTGACTTATTTAAAGTGCTTAATAAATAGAATATTATCATCATCATTACAATTATGGTTGAATTTTTGAACAAGTATGCCACTCCATGTCAGCACTGTTTTTAATACTGAGAATACTTCAGTAAATGAAATATACAAAAACACCAACATGGCAAAACTGCAATTACTTTTAATGGCAAAAATCACAATTACTTTTGCACCACTCTAATACATAATGTCTGCCCCCATGAAACTTACATTCTAGTAAGGGAAGAGGAAAAAAAAAAAAAGCATGAAAAGTAATAACAAGACTTGCTGAGAAAATGAGAGCTGGATAGTTGTCCACAGTCTGGGTGTGGTCAGAGAGTAGGGGCACCCCTTCCTTCCCATGGATCTATATGGGTATTAACATCAAGAGATGAGAGATGATGTTAAAAGAGATAAAATTCATAATGGTGATTATCCTAATGGCATTGAGGTAAGCAGCGTTGGTGAGAGTCAAGGTGTTGTGGGGTGGGGAAGAGAAGATATAGGACTTTCCAGCAGTACCCAGAGTGCACTCTTCACTCCTCACAGTGCTACTGTGGCAGACGAGGGAAGTTCTTATTACTATTATAAGCCTTGGCACTGGTTACTCCTTCAACTGTTTTTTAAAATTTTTGTTTCTAATTTCATTTTTAACCTTTTAAAATTAGCCTGTATTAATCAGAGTTCTCCGTAGAAACAGAGTTACTAGGAGAGGTGGGGTGAGGAACAGAGAGAGAGAGAAAGGGGAGAGAGAGAGAGAGAAGGGGAGAGAGAGAGAGAAAGGGGGGAGAGAGAGAGAAAGAGGGGAGAGAGAGAAAGGGGAGAGAGAGAGAGAGAAAGGAGAGAGAGAGAGAGTCTTATTATAAGTAATTGGCTTATGCAATAATTATGGAAGCTGATAAGTCCCATGTTCTTTTGTCTGCAAGCTGAAGACCCAGGAAAGCTTGCGCTTATAGTTCCAGTCTGAGTCTGAAGGTCTGAGAGCCAGGAGACCTGATACTGAAACTCCAGTGCAAGTCTGAAGGTATGAGAACCAGGAGTGCTGATGGCATAAGTCTCATTTTGAAGGCAGGAGAAGATTGATGTCTCAGGTCAAAGACAATCTGACAGAGAGAGTAAGTTCTCTCTTCCTGTGACTTTTTGGTGTGTTCAGGCCCTCAACAGATTGAGTGATGTCCACTCACATCAAGGAGGGCCGTCTGCTTCACTCAGTCCACCGATTCAAATGCTCATCTCCTCTGGAAGCACCCTCATGTATACACCCAGAAATAATGTTGACCTAAATATCTGGGTACGTGCTGAGTCAGTCAAGTTGACACAAAATTAACCATCACACTCTTGGCCTACAGGCAAAATAATAGCAAAATGAAGAATCAAATGCAACACATAAAGTTTGTTTTAGACCCAGGAAAAATTGGGAATATAGTTTATACTGAAAAGTCTACCTGATTCCTTCTAGATAAAGCCTTATAGTACTATAAAATCTCACAGAGTGTTCTAATTTATGAAAAATTTTGATCATCAGGTAACTGGTGAGGTTATTGGGGCCACAAAACTGTGACTGGGGAAACACCGTTGTACTGGCAGCAAATGAGAAGGAAGGAAGAAGAAGGGGGTGTCTCTGCCAACTGATATAGAGTGACCTGAAGGTCTATGCTTACCGCTGGCCTCCACCTAGCCACCCCATGTCAGTCTTAGTTGCTTCAGAATGTCCCTCAGACTTCCATCTGATGACCGTTTTTACAATGTCAGTCTTCTGTTGATATTCAGTATAATCTGAATTTCCTTGGATATCAATATTGGCTGCAAATCTTGTTTGGATTGGAAACCTCTAAGGTACTCCTCTTCCTGTTGGAACTGAGAGAAGGAAGTGTCAACAAAAGTTAAGTCAGAGGTGAGCAGAAGGGGTGAGGGTCAGACATCTGAACGTGCCAACCAGCATGGAGTAGACATGAATGGTTCAAAGTTTGATGCACTGGGAGGAAGTCCATGTAGTCAGACAATCACTCTATCCAGAGGCTCTGGTGACAGTTAGGATGCCCAGATGCTGGGAGGACAGTAGCAATCCAGAAAATGAGCTGTCCCTTACTTAGGAAGCAGTTTTTTCATAAATAAGCAGTTTGGGGCAAAGGATATGCTGTGAACCTGGAAAAAATAAATAGCACCAACAGCTGAGTTCAGGGGCCACTCATGGGACAAAGAAGGAGATATGTTTCAGAATCATGAAAACTGACCAAAGCAAGTCTCCACGTCCTGAGTTTGAGGGATCCAAGTTGCTGTACAGGTAAAAAAGGCAAAAGTAGATGCCAAGGGATATGGTTTGGCTCTGTGTCTCCACCCAAATCCCATCTCAAATTGTAACCCCCATGTGTCTAGGGCAGGACCTTTAATACCCATGTGTACAGGGAGGGAGTTGACTAGATCATGGGGGCGGCTTCCCCCATACTGTTCTTATGATACTGAGTGAGTTCTCCCGAGATCTGATGGTTTTGTAAGTGTTTGCCAGTTCCTCCTTCACACTCTCTCTCTCCTGTCACCTTGTGGAGAAGATGCCTGCTTCTCCTTTGCCTTCTGCCATGATTGTAAGTTTGCTGAGGCCTCCCCAGCCACGGAGAACTGTGAAATAATTAAACCTCTTTCCTTTGTAAATTACCCAGTCTCGGATATTTCTTTAGAGCAGTGTGAAAATGGACTAATACACCAAGTATACTTCAAGATGAGGATATGATCACAAGGCAGGAGACCAGTTACAAAAAAAGAGCTTACTACAAAAGTATTCCCAGACAGGAAGAGGTGGTGTTTCTCACTTGACTTATGAACATTCATTAAAGTCCCGCTGGCCATGGGAAGTCTGGGTTTGGAGCAGAGCTGAACCCAAATTTGGGTATTGAGTGAAAGCAGTGGAGGGAGGGTTCATGGACCAGAAAGCAAACAAGTCATATATTATACTCACGAAAGCCTCCTCATCATAAATGGTAGTCAAGAGTCTTTGCACTCTACAGCTAAAGGACACAATGTCATTAAAACAATAATAGCAATAATAACCATAATGATAACAAAAACAACAAATATAAAACATGATGTTCTCCACATGTACCAATCTTATTTAATCCTTAAAATGACTCTGTAATAATTTTAATCCTTAAAATTATTCTTGATGAGAAATCTCTGCTTTAAAAACTTACCCGAGGTAATAGCAGTACCAAAAGCCACATCAAGATGGTTGCTTCAAATCTGCTTTGACCTCAATCTAAAATCTATGTTCTTTCCATAAAGCTGCTGTGACTCTCTGATTGTACGTGCTTATGCCTGCCCTACTTACCATCCCTGAGGTTCATAGTTTCTATGTGTGCAGGAGTTCAAAGCACATGGCTTGCACAGAGTAGATCTCAAAAAGTCTATATCATTGAATTTGCATATCTGAGAAGGAAGAAGATTGGTGCAAAGATCATAAGGCTTTGGCTAACTTATTGGCATATTGCTAATTCAGAATGTGTCCTTGGACAAGTCTTTTTAAAAATATTCTGTACCTCTATTCCATTTGTTACTATGTGGTGGAAATGCCTTCCACTTCTTATCTCACTGGAATACTACTATAAGAATAAATGAAGTAAAGTGATATGGCTTTGGAATGGCCATTGGATTCTCTAGCCAGAGACTGAGGGAAAAATGTCAATTTAAATCATTTTACTTTTCCTTTTTCTCCACAGGGAGATATTGTAGGGATAAGTGTGTGAGCTGATATTTTAGGCATATTTAAAAATGACTACAGTAATAGAAGTAAAACAACTTAAGCATCTGGAAAGAAAAGTGCTATGTACACCTGGGGGTGATAATGAGGCTTAGAGTGATGAGGAAGAATTTTAATAACAGTAAATCTGAGTGAATTTCACTCAACCTGCTTGCAGGAAATAACAGCTCAAGGACGTAAAGTTCTCCCAAAGGTTAGGTTTTGTATCCAGTTTTGCAAATAGATTGCTCATAGCTTTCTTGATCCCATATTCCAGACAAAATGTAGATGTACCAATCCCATATCTTGCTTCCGACTCAGGAAAATGTTCATTCCAGTTGTGAAAATCAAAAGAAGCTTAAACTAGTTCTTATGAAAGCATGTTTGCTTTTGGGAAAACTCTTTCATCTAGGTACACATATGTTCACTTTCTCTTTCTTAGCAGAATGTGAATAGTGTAGCTTTAATGCATTTTAAAAAAAGTCATACTGGATTTTATCTCTTTTTTTCTTACAGTCATGCTTGATTGCATTCCACCTAAATAAGTGCAATCCAGGCAGACGCTATAAAACCACAATCCTGCAGTGTAGTAGATTTTATTCATGAACATACAATTGCTAAAGTCTTTAAGTAGTTCATAATAAAGTTACTAAGCAAAACTAAGGCTGGTCAAGAGCAGGATTATGGAAGCCTGACATTATGGAAACCTCAGGAAAGGGCAATCAGTGCACTGACCCAAATCTGTGGGCAGTAGAACAGAAAGGATGGCTTCATCTTCTTCTATCTTGTCTGGAGTCTCCATAAGAATTATTTGCTAATGAGACTTATTTGCTGATATTCAGGTTTGCTAGCCTTTTCCAGAAGACCTGGCCTTCCTCAATGGCTATTAGTAGAAATCAATATCATTAAAAAGTTATACGTGAGCTATGGGATGCATGGTTTATCAAAAAGCAAAGCAGCTCATTCTTCTTGGGAGTTTCCTTATCTCTGAACAAGAGATTCTGTGAGTAGTATTCTACCTCCTTGAATAGATCTAGCTTTTGTCTGATGCACTAGCAAATGGTTAATAATGCATATGGAATTTTTTTTTTTTTTCTTGAGATGGAGTCTCACTCTGTTGCCCAGGCTGGAGTGCAATGGCACGATCTTGGCTCTCTGTAACCTCTGCCTCCCGGGTTCCAGCGACTCTCCTGCCTCAGTCCCCTGAGTAGCTGGGATTACTGGTGTGCGCCACCACGCTGGGCTAATTTTTGTATTTTCAGTAGAGACGAGGTTTCACCATGTTGGTCAGGCTCGAGCTCCTGACCTCATGATCTGCCGGCCTCGGCCTCCCAAAGTCCTGGGATTAAAAGCCACCGTGCCCCACCGCATGTGGAATTTTATGCTGACTTTTTGCTGGAGCCAGGCTGGGAAAGGGGATAGAGCTAAAGAGAATAATATAATTTTTAAACTTTATCTGGGGAATTTGTAATTTAATATAGCCTTTCTTGCTCCATCTGAAATGTGCTAATCTTGTAAGAATGTGAATGCCCAAGTATCACCTGAAAACAACTCCTGAAAGGTCTTCACCTTTCCCTGAGCTCATGTCACTCCCTTTGTTTATCCAAATGTGCCTGACCCACAAAATATGGCACCATTGTTTCCCAGCTCCTCTATTTTGATGTTTGTTTCTGGAAAAGGCACATGGTTTGCTCCAGTGATGACTAACAAGGACTTTCTTTGGTTCAAAGCACAGTGATTTTTCCCTCTGGTCAGAGGGAAGTGAAAATCTCACCAGTGGTCTCCAAATTCTTTGGATGATACACTCTATCAATAAAATATTTGAATCATATATCCCTAATTGTTGTATTATTATATTATTATAAATTATATATATTTACTACTGAACCTCAGAAAGTCTACTACAAATGTAACATTCAAGAAGATGCAGTAAAAAATGAAAGACAAGTATTTAAACAAAATTTTGTCCCGTTTAACCTGTAAAACAGAATCCACAATGTTTTCATGAATTTATTATCAACGATTTATTTTAGACTTGGGGAAGTCTGATGAAATATAGTAGGTGTTTTTAAGCCATTTTTGTCTTTAATTTTTAAGATGAATGATGAGAAGCTCATTTTAAGGGTAAAAGTGCTAATTCTTCTATTTTGATACTTTTGTGTTTCATTTGTGGTTTATGTTTTCTGCGTATAATTTGCAGGAATTTTACTAAACAAGTTGAGATGATTTGGTTTAGTTAAATCTAGATGATGCAATCAATAGATCAACTTACTCACCTGTGTATAAACTATGATAACAACAACAGATAAAAACAAAAGGACTAGTTAAATTGCCACTTTTGATCGTATTGCCCTCTCTCACTAATCCCTCAGGACACCTGGCCCTCTGTATTTTAGATATGACTGAAGGGTGTGGCTTTCAACTCATACACATTCTGGAGAGTAATTTTTTTCTTATTTTTAGGTAAAATAGATGTATAAATAGAAATTTTAATTCTATTAAGTTTTCTTTCAGTACTCCAAATGATCATCTTATGCACCTAGCATTCCTATACCCTGTTTTAGAAGTCCTTATTTAACAGAGCACATAATTATCTCTTTCTACAAGACTTGTTTGTGAAAAGTTGAGCTAATTCTATTTTTGTCAATAGGATCAATTAAAATTCCATAAGGATACTTATTAGCTAAAATGCCTCTGTGTCAATCCCTTACAAAACTGAAGATTCATTTTACTTGTTTAACAAATACGTGTTTTCTCAGGGCTGATCCCAATTCACTTTATTCTGTCCATGAAGTCTCGTGGGGTTCCTAGAATCAACTGTGACATTCTTCTCTCTTTCTTCTCTTGACATCACTCAGGTCTACCTGAATTCCCTATTTTGAACTCTATGGGTAAAAGCGGATAAGAATAATGAATTTGGATGAGAGTGTATGGGATGCTATAGTGAAGGAGGAGAAGTTTCAGCAGTCCCCTAAGGGAGTAAAAGACAGGATGAACCATTTTCTGCACACCTATGGCATAAGGACCTCTTCCCGCTACAGCCACAGTGCTTAAAGGAAACAGCTAAGCCATTTGATGTCTTTTATGCTTCTTCTTTAAAAAAGAAATACAACTTTGGATGAGCCTAGTCAGTAAAGAAAGGTCAAGTGAAACTGCTACGGCACATTTTGTTCCAGAGTCTTTTTTTCCCCCTCCGTACTGAGCAAGATAAAGGACCCAGTTGTGACTGCCACACAGTGGTTCCTTAATTGAGTCTTCCATCTTCACAGAACCAGATGAGAGAGTCACTTAAAAGGGAATAAATTCAAAACCGTGTGCGGTTTCAGAACAAATTGTCCAAGCCACCTAAAAGTGGAATTCTTTGAAATCCTGCTGCTGTTTCTGCCACATCAGGTTCTTTCTAATTTCAGCCGAAGAACTCCTGTGTTTAAAGTGAAGATCCCTGTAATGAAGTGACATTTGACTGTTCACAGTGAATTCTGTAGTCTTTCACATGAGGGGAGCATTCACAATTGCTTTTTCTCAACTCTGTTCAAGTGACAGGACACCGCATGAGGGGTCTGGCAGCCTTATGTATATTTCTGGGAATCACAGGGTGGCACAGAGTTAAGTTTAGTCCATCCCAGGATGTCAATCCAGGTCTGATCACTGAAGACAATTAGGGGCAACCATTACAATAGTACCAGGTAATAAAGGAAATGTGGTAAGAATTGAACCTACTGTTGGGTTGGAAGTTGGATGAACATCGGGCTTTACAGAGAAAGCCAAAGATCGAGGAGGCCTGGAGTTGCCAGACTTTCTACTATAACAAAGATGGTAATGGGATATTTAAAGACAGGAGCTAAAAATTTAGGGCAGAATGACCTATTACACAGTAATATCTTAAGGTAAAGTCATATTAAATATAGACCAGGCAACATGAAATAACCAAGGTGATGAAGAATGAGAATCTAAACGTAATGGCTTCCACTAAGTGCTTGGAATAACTTGCTTACACTAAGAGATTATCATGTGATTCAAATTACCTAAGCAAGTAATGAAATGGAAAGTTAAGATCTGCATATACAATCACTATGTAAGGGTCGAATGACTATTTGGAAGGCATCAAAGATAACTGGTATGACTGTCATAAACCTTGTATTGCAGTCCTGGCTTTATCAGGAAATAATTGAGTGACTCCAGGTAAATTTGAGCCTTGATTTATTCATCACTGAAATGTGAAAGTTGATAAAGTTATATCTCTCTTCATTATAAAAGTAATACAGAAGTGTGATAAAGGACTCAAACTGTAAAAAAAAAAGACTTTAAAAGTGCATTTATTCCCTTTCTCTCCTCTGTCTCCATAAACTCTCAGTCCAATTTTTCAGGGAAAAAAAAATGTTATTAATACTTTCTTTGAAGTCTAATAAAAATGTATGTAAATACATATCTATAAATGCTTTAGAGGCAAGTAAAATCTTATTATATGTACTATTAATATATTGTTTGTTTGTTTATTTATTTATTTATTGGCACCATCTTTGCTCACTGCATCCTCGCCTTCTGGGATCAAGTAATTCTCCTGCCTCAGCCTCCTGAGTAACTGGGATTACAGACGTATGCCACCATGCTCAGCTAATTTTTGTATTTTTATGGAGAGATGGGTTTCACCATGTTGGCCAGACTGGATTCAAACTCTTGGCCTCAAGTGATCTGCCCACCTAGGCCACCCTAAGTGCTGGGATTACAGGCATGAGCCACTGTGCCCGAGCCATATTATCTTATTTACATTAAAGTATATATTATGGGCTGAATTGTGTTCCCCCTCAAAAAATTCATATGTCAAAATCCCAGCACTCAGTACCCCAGTATGTGACTATATTTAGAGATAGGGCCTTTAAAGAGGTAATCAAGGTAAAATGATGTCACGTGGTGAGCCCTATCGCGATATGAGCACCTTTGCAAAGATTATAACAGTGAGAGAAACCTAACAGGGCTGACTGCATCGTGCTCGGTCATCTTGCATCAGCCTCACAGGCTGGCTGTCTTCACCAATTACTGAGCATAGGCCAAGTTAACCACAAGGGAAATTTAGTTGGTTGATTAACTTGAAAGCAAGGATGATAGTAGTCCTTCCCTAAAACAAACCCCCTCCTTGCTGAGGAACCAAAAACCAATGAAAGGCCACAAGATTAGAATGAAAAGCCACAAGATTAGGATTATGGGAGGGCTCTGAATTCTGCTAGAAGGTAAGCATAGTTTCTATAACCTCTTACTGCTCAGGAGTTATGTGGCCAGAGGTCACAAGATTTGTGACTTCCTCAATTGCTTCTATAGATAACATCACTATTGTAGAACCTAAAATTGGTCTGTTGAGATGTTTTGCAGATTTTTGCATTCTGATAACCAACTGACTGCACCTGGACCCGTGACTCATGACTCTGTCAGTCCCATGGTCCCAACCAGAGGCGGACTCCATGCACAAGGACTGTTTTCCACACTCCTGTGATTTTTTTTTTTTTTTTTTTTTTTTTTTTTTTTTTTTTTTGTGTTTTTTTTTTTTTTTTTTTTTTTTTTTTTTTTTTTTTTTGAGACTGAGTCTCACTCTGGCCAAGGCTGGAGTGCAGTGCCACAATCTAGGCTCATCTCCACCTCCCAGATTCAAGCTGTTCTCTTGCCTCAGCCTCCTGAGTAGCTGGAATTACAGGTGTACACCACCACACCTGGCTAATTTTTGTATTTTTAGTAGAGATGGAATTTCATCATGTTGGTCAAGCTGGTCTCAAACTCTTGGCCTCAAATGATCTGCCCACCTTAGCCTCCCAAAATGCTGAGATAACAGGCATGAGCCACCATGCACAGACCCATACCCCTATGATTTCATCTCCAATCAATCAGCAGTACCCATTCCCTAGCCCCCTGCCCATCAAATTATTCACAAAAATTCTAACCTCTGAGTTCTCAGGAAGACTGTTTTAAGTGATAACTTCAGTTCTCCCACATGGCCAGCCTTGTGTCAATTAAACTCCTTCGTTACTGCAATACCACAGTCTCAGTGAATGGTTTTTGTCTGTGCAGCAGACAGGAAGAACCTGTTGGGCTATTACATGACCTCGTTGTAAGAAGAGGAGATTAGAACACAGGCTGGCACAGACAGAAGACCACGTGAGACACTAAAAGAAGGAAGCCATTAAAAAGCCTAAGAGAGGGGCTGTTAGAAGCAAGTAACCCTGCTGACACTTTGATCTTAGACAGCTAGTCTCCAGAGCTTGGATAAAATAAATTTATCTTGTTTAGCTCCCTCCCAGTCTGTAGTACTTTGTTATGGCAGGCCTGTCAAACTAATGCAATATATCATATCTATCTCTACAGATCAGCTCATAATAGATCTATGTTATGACAGTTGTATAATATTGATTCTAATTATAGATATGATACCATTGGTTTTACATGAATCTATTAGTGGAAATTTAGGCTGTAATTTGCCTCTAATAACCAGAAGTCAAATTCCCTCTGGAGAAAGAAAACATCACCCAGAACCTCAGCATTTTTTTTAATGGATCATACAAATAAAAAGATAACAAGCATGGAAGGAGACAAGACTAAATGCCTGAAAATAAAGGCAAAAATACAGACAATAGATTACTCTTCCTGCTTATGAAGGGGTAATTCCCACAGGATAGTCTCTCTTGTCTTAAATCACTTGAAAGTTGGAAAACAAAAGGGAAAACTTTTCAGAGACTAGATAAAAGCAATACAAGCCAGAGTTGAAAAACAATGAAAACAAACAATAAGCCTTTTGATTGCCCCATTTTCTGACTGATAGCAATCTCTTGTCTGTGGTGAAGACAGAAAAACTCAGAGCTCGGTGGCCTCTTTGAGTAGATAAAACAGATACTGAATTTCAAGAGATGAAAGGGGCTAGAACTGCAGTTCAGTGTGCCAGAGAGGAAAAAGCTAAGGTGAGAAAGAGCTGCTGAAATCTGTAAAAGAGGCCACTTGAGTCTTGTTGAATGTCAGTCTTTACTTTTGGAGGTGAAAACTCCATGATGCTCACTAATAAAAACAACAGGGAAAGAAGATACTGGACACTATAAACTAAACAGCTTCCAAAGCTCATGAAAACTTGAGGATCTCCTGAATGACTTGCAGTCACAGTAAAAAAACAAAAACAAAAACAAAAACAAAAACAAAAAAACACTCTGCTGGATACATGAGGTATTCAGCAAGGACTTTAGAACACTGACACGTAGGTCACTAGACTAAGCCAAATCTAGAGGCAAGATTTCCTTAAAACTGCCCTAAAATAATTAAAACCAAGTCTTAAAGGATCAAGCTTATTTGTAAATAATTTCATTGCTTACTGATTGAAGGTCAGTACTCTTTAGGAATACAAAGTTCAGTAGTCAACAATGCAAAATTTGGCTGGGTGCTGTGGCTCATTCCTGTAATCCCCATGCTTTGGGAGGTTGAGGTGGGTAGATCACTTGAGCCCAGGAGTTCAAGACCAGCCCGGGTAACATGGCAAAACCCATCTCTGCAAAAAATAAAAATAAAATATTAGCCAGGTGTGTTGGCAAGCACCTGCAGTCCCAGATATCCAGGAGGCTGAGGTGGGAGGATCACCTGAGCCCAGGAGGTCAAGGCAACGGTGGGCTATGATTGTACCACTGCCCTGCAGCCATAAAAAAGTTAATAGACATGTGAAGTAACAGATAAATTTGATTCAGGATTAGGATAAAAATTGGTCAATAGAAGAGAACAGAAGTCCAACAGAAGACAAAATTAACACGTTATTGGGTCCTCCAAGAAGCAGATGTGACAATAGAATTAAAGGTAAAAAGGATTTCAACAGGATTAAGGCTGGTGAAAGGAAATAGAGAGTGATCTGGGGAAGGCTGATAAGGCAACCAAACCAGAATTAAACTCTGACCCAAGTGAAGAGAAAAGGTAGAGAAGATTTGGTGATAAAATCCTACACTCCATGCAGGGTAAGTAAGGTTTGACAAAATCATTGTTCTGTCCTTGAACCAAAGTCTCCCAACTAAGGAGTCCTTTGTCTCTCTGAAGTGGACCAGCCTTAGCAGTTCCATCATACTCAGCTATTGACAGAAAGAAGCCTATGGGAGATACGGCTTTGGTGCAAATACAGTGATAGATTTCAAAGTGCAGCAGCTTGAGTCCTCAGTCTATGATCCTCCATGTAGGTTTCTGAGGCAGTCTCATGGCTGCAAGAGCAGACAAGGACTTTAAAAAAGTCATTATAAATATACTCAAGGGTTTAAAATAAAACAAAAATAATTAGAGGAGATTTGGAAGATGCAATAAGGCACAAATGGAACTCCTAGAGAATAAAATTCAATATAGGGAAAAAATTAACATAATGAACATAATTAAAGGATATTAGACACTGCCGAAAAAATATCAGTGAACTTGAAGGTATGGCAATAGCTATCCAATATGAAGCACAAAGGCAAAATAGATAAATGAGCAGAGCCTCAGTGAACACTAGGAGCACAGAATGCAGTCAAACACATGGGGAGTTGGAGTCCCAGAAGTGAAGGGAACAGAAAAAAAATTGGAAGAAATAACGGTTAAGATTTTTTTAAGTTGTTAATATCTATACAGATTCAAAAATTCCAGTATATTCCAACCAGGATAAACACAATCACTTCAAGAGAAACCATAATCAAATTACTGAAACTAAGAGATAAGCAGAAAATGTTAAAATCAGCCAGAGAAAAAGCCTATGTTACCCACAGTGGAATAATGACGGATGAGTCGACAGAAGCTATGCAAACCAGAAAACAATGGATGATTTCTTTAAAGTGCTGAAATTAAATACTCTCAATACAGAACTCTATACCTAGTGAAAGTGCATTTTAAAAATGAAGGTGAAATGAAGACTTTTTTTGTTTGTTTGTTTCTGGCACATTATGGGACTAGAAATACATGTTTTTCCTCTTATTATTATTATACTTTAAGTTCTAGGGTACATGTGCACAACGTGCAGGTTTGTTACATATATATACATGTGCCATCTTGGTGTGCTGCACCCATTAACTTGTCGTTTACATAAGGTATATCTCCTAATGCTATCCCTCCCCACTCCCTCCCCACAACAGGACCCGGTGTGTGATGATCCCCTTCCTGTGTTCAAGTTATCTCATTGTTCAATTTCCACCTATGAGTGAGAACATGCGGTATTTGGTTTTCTGTTCTTGCGATAGTTTGCTGAGAATGATGGTTTTATAGACAGTGAGAGCTGAAGTTATTCCATGCCAGTTGGCCTACACTATAGACCTTCTATATATAGTGTAGAAACTTGAATTTATACCGGAGTTTCTCAAACTCGGGACTGTTGGCACAAATACCAGAGCATAGAGAGTGGAGAGAAACAAATAATTCTTTGTGGAGGAGGCTGTCACCTTCACTATGGGGTGCTATCACCATTTCTGGCCTCTACCCACTAGATGCCAGTGGCAGTCGCTCCCCTACCCTAGCCTAGCTGCAACTACTAAAAATATCTACAGATATTCCTAAATCACCTGGGAGTCAAAATCCCATGCCTCATCATGTTAACCACTGATTTACCCATGTTAATGAAGGCCAAAAGTGGTAATTTTGAGAGAGAATATGCAATATAATTTTTGCTTTCATTTAAAAATTTCACTAAAAGGTAATTAGCTGTCTAAAATAAAAAATATTAGTAAAGTATTATAGGATATTTAACATATATAGATGTAAAATTTTTGACAATAGTACAGAGGATAGTAGACGTATATTATTTAACATTTTATATGAAGAAGCGTGATATTGTTTGAAGGTAAGCTATGATGTAAAAACACAAACATTTTGTAAAACTTAGAGCAAACATTGACATATTACAAAAAATCTAAATAACATTACATATATATAATATGTAAATAACATGCCACAACTGAAAAAATAGACAATAGGAGCAAGCCCACAAGTGATTTCTATATTGTATTTATCAAACATGGATTTTAAAACAACTCATATATATATTTAATAAAATAATTTACATGACAGTGCTTTCACAAAAAACAGGAGTATTCTATTTTTATTTTATTTTATTTTATTTTTTGAGACAGGGTCTCACTCTGCCACCCAGGCTGGAGTGCCGTGGTGTGATGACAGCTCACTGTAGCCTTGACCTCCTAGGCTCAATCCATTCTCCCACCTCAGCCTCCTGAGTAGCTGGGACCACAAGCATGCACCACCACACCCGGCTAATTTTTGTATTTTAGGTAGAGATGGGGTTTTGCCATGTTGCCCAGACCGGTCTCAACGCCTGAGCTCAAACGATCCACCTGCCTCGGCTTCCCAAAGTGTTGGGATTATAGGCATGAGCCACCACGCCTGGCCTCAAACTGGAGTTTTTTAAAACTGACATGTGATAGTTGAAATTTTAAAAATGCATATTGGAAAAAAAAGTAGAGTGAAACGTAGGCCAATATAAAATAACCAGACTGAAGCAAGTAGAAAAAATATATGGAAAATACAGAATGAGCTTAAACAATACAGCCATTATGCCACCAATGGAAGTAATGTTATGAATACCAAGATGAATTTGAAAATTTAGATACATTGGAAAAATCCCTACAAAATGAAAAGTTAACAAATGCTATAAAATAACAAAGAACATCAAAAATATCTGAACTCTATGAAAAACACTGCAGTCTCCCACATGGAAAACTTCAGGCCTAAACAGCTCCACTCCTGAATTCTTGAAAATGCTTGAAATAGTATATCTTTTAAAACTACTTAGAGATGAATATAATAAAAATGTGTGGCCAGGCGCAGTGGCTCATGCCTGTAATTGCAGCACTTTGGGAGGCTGAGATGAGCGGATCATTTGAGGTCGGGAGTTTGAAAACAGCCTGGCCAGCATAGTGAAATCCTGTCTCTAACAAAAATACAAAAACAATTAGCCCGGCATGGTGGTGGATGCCTGTAATCCCAGCTACTTGGGAGGCTGAGGCAGGAGAATTGCTTGAACCCAGGAGGCGGAAGTTGCAGTGAGCTGAGATTGTGCCACTGCACTCTAGCCTAGGTGACAAAGTGAGACTCCATCTCAAAAAAAAAAAAAAAAAGTGCCACACCCTCAATGTAAACATGACGTAAAAATTATGAAGCAGAAAGGAAAAGACATTTAATTATCAGAAGTCCATAAATGGCCTCCAATCCATATAGGAAGACAATGTATGATAACAATTATATTATAAAATATAGGAAAACAGGATAAAATTGTTTAAAAATAGCATTGAAACAGTAGTTTAGCAATAAGATAAAATAAAGCTAGATATGTAAGTTATTCATTATATAAAAGTTAGTTTCATAAACATGGGTCATGTGCTTGACAATGTTCAAGGAAGTAGGATATTCATAATCAGGACATGCAACCTAAGCATCATACAGGGTGAAATTAATAAATCTGATGACATAATGAGTTACCATATAACTATAAATCATGAAACAGATTAAAAAGAAAACAACTTTGCACTGAAGTAATCTAGGTATACTTCAGGTGTTACTTTTGTATTCTCAGGTAGGATATGGATATGTCTCTGTATTTGCTTTTAAGTAGGAGATTTTATTATTTATGTATTTTTAGGAAAATCTTTATAAGTAGTAAAATATTTTGAAATTTTGCTCAAAATGTAGCTGCCCTGTAAATGAGTTTTTGTATTTTTTTCTTTGTTTGTTTGTTTTTGAGACGGAGTCTCACTCTGCCACCCAGGCTGGAGTGCAGTGGCATGATCTCGGCTCACTGCAACCTCAGCCTCCCAGGTTCAAGCGATTCTTCTGCCTCAGCCTCTCTAGTAGCTGGGATTACAGGTTTGCGCCACCACACCCAGCTAATTTTTGTATTTTTAGTAGAGATGGGGTTTCCCCGTGTTGGCCAGGCTGATCTCCAAGTGCTGACCCCAAGTGATCCACCTGCCTTGACCTCCCAAAATGCTGGGATTACAAGCATAAGCCACCATGCCTGGTTCCCTATAAATGAGTTTTAAAACTTTTCCAAGTATATATCCTAATCTTTCCATTAGTAATCTGATCACAAGGACCCCTGTGCTTATTTGAAGTAATTTTGAGTTCAGGTACATACACATAGGTGTGTGAATGGCTTTGTGGTCATAATGATATACAACCTTCACTCACTGAAAGCTCAACTCTTCACAGCACTAATGAGGGAAAGTGAGACAAGGTGTGTGAGAGGCCTTTCAATGCACTCAGTAGAAAAATATATAACAAAACATTTTAGTAAAGCTCACCTGCCCTTCCTATTGAATCACAGAATGAACAAACATAAATCAAGGCTGACAAGGTTGAGTCTCTTTCCTCAGAGCTTTGAAAATAATAATATGTCATCCTATAACAATATAACATCCATCCTCCCCCATATTCTCTCTCATTTTGTTGGCAAAAGGTCCCTTTATTCAAAAACAAATCTTCATTATAACAGTTGAAAGTAATTCTCATGCCAGGAAAAGATTATCAGATTCATATTAAAGGGAAGATTGTTTTATACAAGGACTTGCCAGAAAAAGATTTAGAAATGAATTATGTTGAAGCTCCCTGTGATCCTTTAATGAAAATTCTAGTATGTAGCCAGATGTTTTATTGGGGAAGAGAATCAAG
>NW_012107642.1:57149-59104 GCF_000951045.1 Mandrillus leucophaeus
TGTGAGATGTACATGGAAGTCATTGAGAGGTACTGCTACTGAAACTCTTTACAGGGTACTAACTCAGTTGGCATGAACTCCCTTTTCACTCTCTCTCCCTCTCTCTTTGCCTGCCTTCCTTCTTTCTTTCCCTTCCTTCTTTGCTGCTTTTCTTCCTTCTCTCCCTTCTTCCCTCCCTCTCTCACTCCCTCCATCCTTCCTTCCTTCCTTCCCTCCCTGCCTCCCTTCCCTCCTTCCTCCTTCTCGCCCTCCTCCCTCCCTCTCCATTTCTCTAGGAAGGGTGAATAGGATTTTAAAAGTGGATTAGCGATCTCACGATGATGTAGCAACAAGTAAAACCTAAGGATAGCAGACTAAGTGAAGGTAGATGGTTCTGGCAATGCTGAATTTCTTCTACAGACAAAAAATTACTTACCTCTAGACTGCTTGTACATTTAGAAAAAGGTTTAAATAATAATTTTCAAAAGAGAATAAATGTATCACTTTTAGTCAGATACAGTTGTTAACTCTGCCATATGATTTATATACTTATCCCATTTTATCCTCATACGATTACTCTTACTCAGCCAAAGGAAACTAACTTTTCTGGAAACAAAAATTACTTGCTTTATAGCCTCAAAGTGTTTTAATGAAGTCTCACTGATCCAAAATCTGAAAATACATAACTGATTTAACTTTTTTTTTTTACATTTGCTTAAACTCTAGAAGAATAAATCAATTATTTCACTATTTGTGACTTTTTTGGAAGAATTGCCTTAGACCTGGTGCAGTAAAAGCTTCACTGCCAGTGCCAATGACAAAGGTCCAATGTGCCCCCAAAGGAAGACGTGGTCTTGGATGTCTCAGGCAGTGTGGTACAGCAATGAGAACATACCAAGGCTGGCACATGTAATTGAGAGAAGCACTCCACACCTGAGACAACGAAAGAAGAAGCATAAGAGTATGTTTACTTATGTAAGAAAGTACCAAACTATCTTCCAAACTGACTGCAACATTTTGCACTTCCACCAGCAATGAATGAGAGTTCCTGTTGCTCCACATCCTTGTCAGCATTTGGAGTCATCAGTGTTTTTGATTTTAGCCATTCTAATAGGTGTGCAGTTTTAATTTGGAATTTTCTAGTGACATGATGCTGAACATCTTTTCATATGCTTCTTTTCCCTTTGTACATCTTCTTTGGTGAGGTGTCTATTCAGGTCTTTTGCACATTTTTTTTAATTTTTAAATTTTAGATTCGGGGGTACATGTGCAGGTTTGTTACATAGATATATTGCATGATGCTGAGCTTCTGTTGATCCTATCACCTAAACAGTGAACACAGTACCCAACAGGTCATTTTTCAAGCCTTCTCGCACTCCCCCTTCCCTGCTCTTATAGTCTCCGGTGTCTATCGTTCCCATCTTTACATTCACATGTATCCAATGTTTAGCTCCCACTTGTACATGAGAACATGCAGTATTTTGTGTTCTGTTTCTGTGTTAATTCACTTAGGATAATGGCCTCCAGCTGCCTCCATGTTGCTGCAAAGGACATGACTTCATTCTTTCACACGGCTGCATGGTATTCCACAGTGTATATGTACCACATTTTCTTTATCCATTCTACACTGATGAGCACCTAGGTTGATTCCATGCCTTTCCCATAATGAATAGCTTTTGCAGATTCTTAAATTGAGTTCTTCTTTTCTTCTTGTTGAATTTTAATAGGTTTTGGAGTATTTTGAATAACAGTCTTTTATCACATATATCTTTTGTGAATATTTTCTTCTAGTCTTTTGGCTTCTCTTCTAATCTTTTAACAGTATCTTTCATAGAACAGAAGGTTTTATTTTCAATAAAGTCTAGCTTTTCAATCCTTTTGTAAAAATGAATTATACCTTTGGCGTTGTATCTAAAAAGTCATCATCATACCCAAGTCAATTAGGTTTTGTCTTTTGTTATCTTCCAGAAGTTTAT
>NW_012107642.1:60074-82137 GCF_000951045.1 Mandrillus leucophaeus
AACTTCGTAATCAGTATGTAAATAATTACAAAATAATTTGCTGGGACTTTAATTAGGACTGTGTTGACTCTCTAGAGCAAATTGGGAAGACTTGACGTCTTAGCAATATTGAGTCTTCCTATCAATGAACATGAAATATCTATTTAATTCTTCAGTTTCTTTCACCACAGCTTCGTAGTTTCACTCACAGAGATGTTGTACATATTTTGTTAGATTTATACCCTTTGAGTGTTTGTCTCTTGTGAAATTCATGTTGAAACTTAATCTCCAATGTTGCAGTATTGAAAGGTGGTGACTTTAAGAGATGATTGAGTGATGAGGTCTCTGCCCTCATAAGTGGATTAGTGAGTTAATGGAATCATAGGCTGTCACGGGAGAGGGACTGGTGGCTGCATAAGAAGAGAGACCTCAGCTAGCACACTCATTCTCCTCACTGTGGAATGCCCACCTCCGTACTCTGCAGAGAGTCCCCACCAGCAAAAAGGCCCTCACCAGATGTGCCCCCTTGACAATGGATTTCCCAGTCTCCAGAACTATGAAAATTAAATTTCATTTTGTAAATTTCCCTGTTTCAGGTATTCTGTTTAAGCAACAAAAAATGGAATAAAACAGTGTTGAAGTATTTCATTTTGGGGTGTGCTTATATAAAAATACCATGTTTTAATTTCAAAATTCTTTTGTTCATTACTGGTATAGGGAAATGCAACTGACGTTTGTATATTAACCTTGTATTCTATACTCTTTCTATAACTGCTTATTAATTGTAGGAGTTTCTTGTCTGTTCTTTTGGATTTTCTACATAGACAATCATGTCATCTGTAAACAAAGACAGTTTTATTTCCTCTTTGCATTTTTGTGGTGACTTTTAATTGTGATCAAAGTGGGAAAATAGGTGTTGAGGACTGTATCTAAGAGACAAATCTGCCTCTTAATTTGGGCAAATTATTTTTACTCTGGGGCATCCATTCTTCATCTGTGAAATGAATAGATGAGACCACATAGACTCTAAGCCACTTTCAGCTTTAATATACTGTATTCAATTTGTGATTCCACTGTCTTGATTTTCAGTTGTATTTCTTGAAAGTGAGTTGTCCTTTGACAGAGTCCTGGGAACTCCTCCTCTATTTCTGGAGTGAGCTCCTACAGCCTTTGTGTTCTCTGAACTGTCTTGACAAGCACTTCTCCTCAGAGGGGACTGGCACACTGACTCACCAGCTGCTATCAGAGTGATAACAGCTTGTTCTGAAGCTTATGATTTCCAAGGCTTGTGGATTATGAAGCATCCGGTTTGAGAATACAAGCAATGGAAAGGGAGGCATTCATATGGAAATGTTCTAAACTATATTCGATTTCCTGAATTTTGAGTGCAGACGTGTACATGAAATATTGACAGAAAAAAAAAAAAAAAAAAGAGGTGGCAGTGGGGGAATGGAGTGTGGTGACCAAGCTGTGGTTTACCCTGCTGTTTGAAGCTGAGCAATCCACTTAACCTATATTTCCCTGTATATAAAATGGAAACTTGTAGTAGCAGGTCATCTCATTATTTTCTAAGTAGTGAAAGGACATACTAGATACAAGATGGCTGCCCTGTGAGCGGAGATTTTCAATGTTGTATATAATGGGTCTTTCAAATGTGTTTAGTTCCAGCCTAATCATTGAGATATCCCAGAATATGAGTTTCAGAAGGGAAACAATGATGTCTGTGCTATTGTGTTCAGTTCCCTCTGTCCCTAGCCATGTCCTATATGTGTAACCCTGGTGGTCAAATTAGCCAAATGTGAACAGGATGCTGGAGCTTTAAACATGTAAATTTGCAATGCACATACACACATACACATACACACACACACACACACACACAAACACGTACATGTACTTACTCTTTAATATCAAAAAATATTAGAATTACCAAACTATTCTTAGATGTCTTTTTGAAAGTACCAAACATGATTGGGTAGGTTTATTGATCTGGTAGTATGTATCAGGTTATTCGAAGCTCTGGAGATTTAGTAGTAATGAAATCCTCGTCACTGCTGTTATGCAGCTTACATTCTAGTTGGGGGAGATAGACAGTAAGTAAATAAATATAATGTAAATAATTAGTTGTATTATTGCATATAACACAAGCAAAGTAGGTTAAAAATCAGGGAAAATTGATTTTCTTTGTTTCTAAGAAATGCACTTCTTACATTTGGAGACGCTTTCACCCTTTGTGTTGACAGCCTCTTTGCAAAAGTAAAATTATTCCTATTTTATTGTTAATTCCTCAAATATAGTAAGAAAAGAGAAAAACAAGAAAAAATTCAATTAGCAACATTAGCTTTCATAAAAATGTGTAAAGAAGAATAAAAAAGAGAATGAGGGAGCAATATTTTAGACACCATGATCATAGAAGTCGTTCTGGTGAAGGGACATTTGAGCAGAGACATCACTGAAGGGAGGAAGTGATCTATATGGATATAGATAGCTGAAGGGAAACCATAGGAAAATAGAACAGAAAGTGAAAAAACAGACATATTCAAGAAACTACAAAAATTTCTATGTGACTAGAACAAAGAAAGCGAGATTGTGTGGCAGATAATGATGTTAAAATATAGTGAAGAGCCAGACCTTGGAGAACGATGTCGACTGTGGTAAGAGGGACAGATGTTATTATACTGAGTTAAATGAGAGTCATCAGAAACCATACAGTATTACCCATTATTGTGCAATTCAATAATAGATATTCTAATTAGAAGTAAACAATGTGTGTTATTTTCAAACACTCTTCTGTTACCTAATCTACATTCCCTCAGAGTCATCAAATGCCAAAGAAATCACCCCTCCAAGATATCCCGTCCAAATCTTGTAAGTTTTTATATATATATATATATGTCTAAATATTTTTCCCCCATTTGAAAAGAGAATCTGTGGTCCTGCATTTTTTGCCATTATGTTATAATTGTATTCACAGGACAAGGTTTCTTCTGAATGAAAGCCATTTGTATATTTTGCCTCTGATTTATCTCTAAAATAATTCATCATGTCTTGATTTGATATAGAATTGAATCTTTCTGGTCATTTTTCTCAGGTCCATCTTTAGAGGTATAAACCTCTATAAATTTTAACCCTCTATAAATTTGATGACCAGTACTAAGTACATTATATATCTTCATCTCTGTTAATTGCTATGATTCACATTAGTTCAAGGCAGTTAATTTTCCTACATTCGGAATAGTTTCACGTGCTCTCCTTAAGCAACCTATTTTCCTTAAGTTAAACTTTCTTCAACTTGAGGGCCCAGGGGAAACTAGGCGAGTTGTCATTGGGCACCTCTGCTCTAACTCAGCTGTGTGCTACACATGAGCCAGAGTCCAGCAGAATATGAGGCAATTCCTGAGAAAGCTCTGCAATTTCCCAGAACAGGCAACTCTTTGTATTCTTTTCTTCCTCTATCTTTTTATTCTTTTCCTTTTTCCTTTTATTATTCTAATTGTTTCCTTTACCTTTTTCCCCCTTTTATTTTCTTTTATTTACTTCTCATGGTGGAACAGCTAGTAATGTTCAATAATTCCCACAACCATTTGTTAGCCTTGTTATTGACTAAAACCAAGTTTTATGTACATAGGAAAAAATGAGTTAATTACAGAACACAGTTTCCCTCGTCCTGAGAAGGAATTAACAATATCTGAAATTTCATTTTTGGACATTCGTCTTTTGGCCCAAATATTTGAGGTAACACAATGGTCCTATTGTCAGACTGAAAAGAATCGTAGATTTTTACCCAATATCAAACTTTACTAATTCCCAGGGTACAGGTAATCAAGAGATACAGGCAAAGCAAAGACATGTCTGTGACTCCCACAACAGCTCACTGGTCTTCCTATGCCGCATTTGGATGCACCTTATTTTTGGCAAGATCCAAAAAATTCCTCATCCAGATAAAACACATGAGGCCCCTAGTGATGTGTGTGGAACACCACTTACACAAAGGTAGCTGTTTCAGACACGCAAGCTTTCCACTTTGGTCTCAGAAAACTATAGAATTGATGTTTTCTAGAGTGTCATTCCCCATACATTCATAGATTACAGGCTTATTTACCATAAACAATCCTAGTAGACCAGATATATCCTGTTAAAGACATGCCACGGATAAAGGTATTTCTTAAGTAGATACTAGCAACAAGTCAAATTAACATGTTGATAAAATTTGACCAAGTTATTCCTCTCTGTTTCTTGTTTTCACTTTCCTCAGGAGTCTCCAGGATAGGAAGGGTGGATTTCAAACTAACTGATAACTTTTTTTTTCTTTCCAGAAAAATTTAAACACCTATTGCTGGCTTCGAAAATGGAAGAAGAATGCCCTGATTGAAGGAATGTAGTGGACTCTAGCAGTTGGCAAGGTAAGGAAATATCTTCTCCCTTAGAGCCTCCAAAAAGAACTTATGCCCGCTGCATCTTGATAGCCCACTGAGACCCATTTCAGATTTCTGGACTATGGAAATTTAAGACAGTAAACTGCTGTTGTTTTACACCACTAAGTTTGTGGTAATTTATAGAGCAGCAATAGGAAACTAATTCAGGCATGTTCAACTAGCATTTATTCAGAGGTCATGCATGAGGCTAAAACCAAGTCATATGAAGAAGAGTAGGAAAAACTGAAGGAAAACATATTTGGGGTATGAAGAGAAACAATATTTCTGAAGCCTTCATGTAGGAGAGAGATATAATAAGGTTCTGCTGAATTATGTGGTACAGATAATAATAAAGTATATAATATTCTGAAATGGTCAATGTAAACGTATAAGAAATTAAATGTAGTGATACTACTGTTGGTTTCACCGGTATAGTTACACTCAAGATGGATCTTCATGGTATTTACTACCCTTACTTCCTTTTTGTTATTTACAATCATAAGCGAAAATTCAAAGTTGGCCAATAACTAGAATATTCCCTTTTGACTGCTTTGTTCTACTATCGTACCCATGGAGGTCTGGAAATAGTCTTACTAGCACTTTATTAGAGATGTTGGTTGTTAGGATCAGTTCCCTCTAAGCAAGTCAGTTCTACATGTTGTATACTGCACATTAATTTTTTCATGTATTCAAGACCTGTGTTAGCTGTTTTGGAGAACAGATGAGTTCACAGATGAGTGGAGGGGAAATTTGTGGCATAAAGACCTTGCAGTCCCACCATAGCTCACATATACTCTGCTTCTGTCTTAATTTGTGCTGCATTCTCTCCAACTTACCATATGTCCAACTCTCTGGGAGGAGTGGAAAAAAGAGGAAAAGAAGGTGGCTAAATGAGGCTTCTGTAAACTCCAAGCTCAGGGACATTAACTGGAGACTCATATTTAGATATATAGCTATTATTTGTATTGTTTTATTTATCACAAGAAAAAGTGGATAGAAAATCAACAGAAAGTAGTTTTTTTTGTTGTTTAGTTTAGTTTTGTTTTGTTTTTAAGAAATTGACTTCTTAAATTTGGAGACTTTCACCCTTTGCACTGACAGACTCCTTGTAAAAAATGAAAACAATGAAAAAATTCTTTTTCATTGTTAGTTCCTCAAATGTAATAAGGAAGAAAAGGAAAAACAAATAAAAATTTCAATTAGTAACTTTGAATTCCCGAAATTTTGTGTATTTTTCCCTTTTGGTATATGGATACTGAAATTAAAATTGGACCTGTTGAGCACCTTGATGTTAAGCAAATGTCAAGCCTGCTCATTCAGCAAAATGAAAACCCTGTCACTTTTGATTCTCAGTTCCTGTGGTTAGGCTAGTCTCTCAATCACTGTTTCCCATACATATTCAGGTATACTGGAGAGACTTTTTGGCCAATTAGCATCCCGATGGTTTTGAACATTTATGACAGTGCAAATCCCTAATCATGAGGAGGACTTAATCGAAGAGTATTTGAGCAACTTGCTAGAGAGACAGCTGAGATTTCAGCATAGCACATGTGTTTTTAATACTTGCTATTCTACATTGCTGACCTTTTTTTGAAATAATAATTTCACATTGATACAGTTAACCTGTAAGTATTTTACATGCAGGATTCTTATTGTGCATTGAATTTGTGTGTCATGCCATGACATGGAAAGAGCAAAGAAGGGCTGAGTAGGAGAAGTCAGGCTCAGAAGTCTCTCAGATGCCACGCACCACACAGGGAGTTAGTGATGATAAGAATTAGACCACTATGGCAGGCTACTCGGGTGAGATACTGAGTCGGGGGGATAGATGAGGTCAGGGGTTTGATGAGGGATAAACAGGCAAGAAATTGGTTCATTTAAGGGAACACTTTGAAACAAAAGAATAAATGAAAAGAAAAAAAGTCAACAGATTTCAACTGTCTAGTCAGTGTGCTGATGGAAAGCCCAAAAGTCAGGTCACCAAGGGACCCCGAATCCTTGGGCAGGAGCTGTTCACTCCCCTTTGAGGCTTATTTGTATGAAGGACTTGAAAGTCTCTATTTGTGGTCCAAAGGAAAGACTGGATTTGATAAGGGTATATACTCCTGTATAACACAACGGCAAATTTCATGTCCTTGTAGGGGTTTCCTGCACCAAAGAATGAGCACAAAGAGAAGCTTTAACCATAAGCCGGTCAGGATCTTTCGATGTCTACATTGCCTTCAGGGTAACTAAAATAAGCATTTATTCTTATATTATTTATTCATTCATTTAATCATTCAGCAGTTATTTATTGATTTTGCCTGTTATATGCCAGGCACTGTTCCAAGTGCTGAGGATATAGCAGTAAACAACATACATACATTTCCTCTCCTGTTAGAGCTTTTATTCCAGGGGTTGGGTGGGGAGATATATAATAAAGAAAGAAATGAGCATATAATATTTTAGATGGTGATAGGCATTACTGAAGTGAATGGAGTCAGAAAATGCTTAGAGGGAAGGCTTCTTATTTCATATAAAGCAAATAGAAAAAGTTTCGCTGATAAGGTGGCATTGGAGTGGAGACCCAGAGTTCATGAGAGATGAGCTCAGATGACTTTTAAAGCATGCCAACAGGGCAGGGAAAAATGGCTCATGCGTGTAATCCCAAAGCTTTAGGAGACCTGGCATGGTGGTTTGTGCCTGTAGTCCCAGGTACTCCAATAGCTGAGATGGATCACTTGAGCTAAGGAGTTCAAGACTACAGTGAGCTAGATTGGAGCTAGATTGGGCCACTGCACTCTAGCCTGGGTGACAGAGCAAGGCCCTGTATGTAAATAAATAAATGAAGCAATAAATAATGTTTAAAAAGCCAACAAATGTCTTGATACTCCTTCCTTAAAGAAGTGGAGCTTAATTTCTCTCTCTTGAGCACAGACTGGACTCAGTTGTTCACAGAATGCAGCATGTCATTTGGGGAGCTCCTGAAGCCTCCTGCCTACATCTGGCAGCAGAGGCACATCTACTGAGACTGCAACTCTGGCCAATATCTTCCCGGCAACCTCACAAGAGACCCTGAGACTGATCCATGCTTCCTAGAGTCTGTGCTACTCCCAGATTCTTGACCTTCAGAACCTCAGATAATAAATATGAGTTGTATTAAGCTGCTAATTTGGGGTAATAGATCACTAATTCCTGAGCCATGAGGATATCTTGAGTAAGAGTAATTCAGGAAGAAAAATTCCAAGTACAAACGTCTCATGGAGGGAGCATGGGGGTGTTTGAGGAACTCAGGACATCTTTCAGAGTTGAAACAGAGTGACTTCTGTGGGAACCCAGCAGAGGGAGATGGTGTCTAAAAGGTAGCAATGGAGCAGAACAGTTAGAATTTTAGAAACCACTGTGAGTTGAGTTAAGAAAGGCAGTAAGCTGGAAAGACAGGAGGTAGCAGTCAGAGAATAAATGATTGAAACTAAAATTGTGGAGGGGTCTAGTTATTAGTCAGTGGTGCTTCTGAGAGAGGGTTGGAGTCAAGATCATTGGTGAGAGGTAAAAAGATAGAAAATAGAAATCGAATTTTAAGCTCTTTTTCTGAAGATTTCCATTTGTTTTCTGTCTACACATCTGCTTACATAAATGCTATGTTAGCTACAGTGAGAACTAGGCAAAATATTGAAATGGATTATCTCAATTCCAACACTACTGCTTTTAACAAAACAACACAGTGTGCCTTATTTGATTACAAAACAGAACCTGGATTTCAAAAATGATTGAATCTAGTAAATTTCCTAACTCTTAAAGAAGGAAACTGCACAATAAGAGCTCCTCAATTAATACTTCCAGTTCGCCATCACTCTCATCTATTTTATTCAGGATAAACTGATTTTATTATTATTTCTCTGTTCCAAAGAAATCTATCAAATTTAAGCTCTCAGAATTTGGTAATCTCTCAGTCAAGCGTGTTTATACATATTTCTCATATTAAGTGTGGCTGATTTTGTTAGCTGTAAGTTGGAATTAATTTCTTCAAGCAACATTTGAGCAAAACACTGAGTTCCTCAGTCTACATCTACAGGAGGAGCACTCCTCCATTTTCTCTTTTTCTTCATTGAATTGAGTACAAAGAGATTTTTCAGAGTTATAAATATAAGACATTCAACTTTGAATCAAGACAATAATGAGAAACAATGATCACAAGCTGAAAAAAGCTAACCTCAGAAACGACGTGTGTATATAAGGCCACAATAAACATGTTGCGTTCTGTCACCTTGGTCTTTTCAATGAGGCCTGTTTTCTGTCTTCTAAGATCACTCCTATCTCTTGATAAATTAACTATGACCTTGCAGCCAAAGATTAAATAGCAAATATGGATTTGGCTATTCCATGACATCAATATTATTTTATAGAGCTCTGGTGTATCAATCTGTTTTCACACGGCTAATAAAGACATGCCTGAGACTGGGTAATTGATAAAGGAAAGAGGTTAAATGGACTCACAGTTCCACATGGCTGGGGAGGTCTCACAGTCTTGGTGGAAGGGAGGGAGAAGCAAAGGCACGTCTTACATGACAACAGGCAAGAGATAATGAGAGCCAAGCCAAAAAGGAAACCCCTTATAAAACCATCAGATCTCTTGAAACTTATTCACTACCATGAGAACAGTATGAGGGAAACCGCCCCCATGATTCAATTATCTCCCACCAGGTCTCTCCTACAACAAGTGGGAATTATGGAAGCTACAATTCAAGATGAGATTTGTGTGGCAACACCATCAAACCATATCATATGGTGAACACAATAATCTCAGATGGTAAGAAAGTTTTATTTTAAAAAATATATATATTTATCTTATTTTAGATTTTTTTTTTTTTTTTTTTACAAGAATATAGGCACTATTTTCTTTTTAATTAAAATATCTAAATAAGCCTAACAGCAAAAATAGCAGCTATTTTTTTTTTTTTTTTTTTTTTTTGTGCTGAGGCAGGGTCTCATCATGTTGCCCAGGCTGGTCTCGAACTCCTGGGCTCAAGCAATCCCTAAGTGCTGGGATTATAGGCAAGACCCACCAAACTTGGCAGACAAACCTTTAAAATTGTTTAATTTTGTAAGGCTGCTATAGCTTGTCAGACATTTGGAAGTTATTTTGTAATCATTTTATTGTCAATCTTTCTTAATTTATATATATTTTTTCATGAACAATTATTGCTTCCTATTCCTACTCCAGTACTCAGTAAAGCGTATAATGTAGAACATTTAAATATTTGAGTTTTAGAGATGCTATGACTCAAAATCGTGTACTTAAAATTTTTTTATAAAAGTAGGACCAATTAACAGAATTTCAATACTTTTTTTTTTTTGTAAATAGCTGTTTTTAGCAGATGTCTTAGAACAATAGTGAACTGAAATCATGTAGGATTTTAATTACCTTGGATATAAAATTAGGTAGAAAACAGACTTTATCCAAATTGATGTGTGTGTGAGCATATACTGTATGTTTCAGAGCAAAAAATGTTTGGGAAAAATAACTGTACTTTCTTAAGAAGACACTTTGCCACATAAGGAATATTGATGATATAACTAGAAGAAGTTCAAAGTTCACATTCTATTCAAGAGCATTAGATCCAAATAAGCCCGTGTTTCTGTGTGGCAAATTAAGCAAATGGCAAAGAGTAATTTTCTCTGAAATAAGGGACTATTAACAACCAGAATATGCCATCTGCATTAAGGCTCCAGAAACACTATTTAAAGTAATTTACAGGTTGGCCAATGATTACAATTTTTTCTTTCTCATTTGTACTCAAGGGGATTATTTTCAATTAAAATAATACACAGAGTCCAATTTAGCTTGACACACAGTAGATGCAAATAAATGTTTGCTCATTTGCTTATATTTGCTTGTTTGAGTTGGGATTTTTGCCATTTCTTTTTTGCTTTTGCATAAAATCTCAACTACAGAAAATTTACTGTGTTAACAGTGTGAAGGAGAAAAATGAGAAGACGGTTTTGTCTGAGTTTTTATACCCTTGAGGGTATAAAATTTATGTCGATTTATGGGGCAAATATTGTGACGTTTGCTTAAAACTAAAATGAAGCTAAATGCTCCCTATGTTGCTGTGAAATGATTTATTTATTCATCCAGTATTTACTGAGCACCTACTATATATTAACCAATCTTCCGGGCCTTGGAGATAAATTTATGGATAAAATAGACAAAAATCCCTGCCCTACTGTAGGTTACCTTCTAGTTGAAGAAGACAAATGATAAACATTGTTAATGTACAAAATGTTAGAAGGTCACATGTGCTCCAGATAACACAAAAAAAGAAAGGAGAAAGAACATAGGCAGGGAGAAATGCAATTTGATAGGGTTCTTAGCCTCTTGAAGATATAATTGCATTGTCTCCTGGCTCCTGTCTAACTGTTGTCAGATTGGATCAAAATTTGTTTACAACTGCTTTCGGGTGGATAAATTATACTCCACAATAACATGTGAGGCTATAAAAAACCGCAGTAATATTAAAAAAAATTTTTTTTCATGTAGCCAGAAATTCACTATTCTCAATTTCCATGGTTGAAACTTTCTTGACTCTCAAAGACTCTAGAACACAGGGTCTTATTTTGGGCTTCCCTGGCTTTTGTTCCACAACAGTCACCGTGAATATATGCAGTCTCTAACCCAGTAGTTGCTTACAGATATTTGGCATAATAGCTACTGTGTCAGTCTTTCTTCCTCTGTGATCTATGAACCATTCCACTGTGAAGAGCCTTTTAGTGCTGTGAGGATGAGCAGTAATGACCTTTCTACTTTTGGGATCTGCCTCAAACCCTGAGCATTTCGTCATGGCTGGCTTTTTTGTTTCCTCTAATTTCTCCATCTTCTCCTTAATCCTTTTACCTCTCAGTGATTCCTATCCAATGTACACTCAAAGAAACTCTCAAGATTTACTTACGCTTTCTAGAAGTAATGGCATGGAAGGCGATGTTGACACTTGTCAGCTATATTCCTTCTGCCCTCCCTCAACTCATGCTTTTATAGTCTTACATAACACAACACAAGTATTTTCTGATAAATTGGCTTTATATGGATTAATCCAAATTGAAGACCTTAGCAGACCTGCAGTCATGCATTGTGATTATTACTATTCCTGGCTAATTTTTCTAATTTTTGAAGAGACAGGGTCTTGCTATGTTGTCCAGGCTGGTTTCAAACTCCTGATCCCAACTGGTTCTCCTCCCTTGGCCTCCCAAAGTGCTGAGATTAAAGATGTGAGCCACCACACCTGGCCTAAACTCTTGATAGTACACCACAGTAATGCCTCCCTTGCTCCACAGAACTTCCCCACATACCCTAGCACTCCTTCCCTTATTACCTTTACTTTTCCATACGAGATGCCTCTTTGTGTGGAAAAGTTGTATTTTGAATCCTCAAAGAGGAGAGGGATTAACTATATTCCCTGACACCATTGTTTCCCAAACTGTGATCTCTGGACATCAGTGTTCTTTAAAAAAAATAGGTTCTTTGATAGGGTGTGGTTAAAAATATTTGGTTAACAATTTTTTCATCAGGTGCTCTTATTATAAGGCTTCTCAGAGTGTTCCCTATGTTAATATTCATATATTTCCCCAAGAGGATAAAAGTACGTGCAGAATTTTCCCAACGTTTTGTCAATAGGACACGTTTTTTATTTTTTATTTTTTATTTGTTGGCAGAATACCAATTAATATTGTGAAAGTCACTAACATCCAAAGAATATAGTTTGGGAGATGCCATCCTGTACCCATCAGTAAAGCTTCCCCTGTTCCTTACCCTCAAGTCCTCACTATAGCTTAATGCTGAGTAGCAGTATTTTACGCATGTTATGATGTAATATCAGTCAAATGATATCATATCCCCTTAAGGACTAAAT
Organism: Mandrillus leucophaeus; assembly: GCF_000951045.1. NCBI lineage: Eukaryota > Metazoa > Chordata > Mammalia > Primates > Cercopithecidae > Mandrillus > Mandrillus leucophaeus. The sequence continues at coordinate 72,355 of NW_012107642.1, forward strand.
GAGGAAATTTAAGTTTAGAGACTTAAACTAATGACAAAATCTAGCAACATTTAGTATGACAGATTACATTTTCTGAGAAAAATGCCTCCTTAAAAAAAATGAAACTTACAGATAAATGATATTTACAACATATTGTTGAGTTGGCACAAAATAAGAAATCCATAGAATCCTTATGGGTTCTATGAATACCTCTATACGAGGTAAACCAGTAACAGTGTGGGCTTTTGATACGAATGCTTCTATCAAAACCCTAGAGATTGTAAAGCTTCCTTTGATGACTTCATTGGTCTCAATGAGGGTTAGGAAGTCAATAGGAAATCCATGAATAAAACTAGAAAAGCCAAGAGCTCTACTGTCAAATTAAGCATAAAAGAAAAATAAACCTCCCATGCAGAAGGCTATAGCAAGGTGAAGGGGTGGCCTGCCCCTCCACACCTGTGGGTGTTTCTCGTTAGGTGGAACGAGAGACTTGAGAAAAGAAATAAGACACAGAGACAAAGTATAGAGAAAGAAAAGTGGGGGCCCAGGGGACCGGCGCTCAGCTTACAGAGGACCCACGCCGGCACCGGTCTCTGAGTTCCCTTAGTATTTATTGATAATTATCTTTACCATCTTAAAGATAAGGGAGTGGCAGGACAATAGGATCATTGTAGGGAGGAAATCGGCAGTAAGACATATGAACAAAAACCTCTGTAACATGAATAAGTTTAAAGGAAAATGCTGTGCCTTGAGATGCATATGCAAACATCTCCATAAACCTCTTAGCATTACTTCAGCCTGTCACATGGGGAGAAACCTTGGACAATACCTAGCTTTCCTAGGCAGAGGTCCCTGTGACCTTTGGCCATGTACCTGTCCCTGGGTAGTTGAAATTAAGAGAATGGTGATGACTTTTAACCAGCAAGCTGCCTTCAGGCACTTGTTTAACAAAGACACATCCTGCACAGTCCAAAATCCATTAAACCTTGAGTCACCGTAGCACATGTCTCTTACAAGGACAAGGTTGGGGGTAGGGTCACAGGTTAACAGCATCTCAAATACAGAACAAAATGGAGTCTCTTATGTCTACTTCTTTCTATATAGACACAGTAACAGGCTGATCTCTCTTTCTTTTCCCCACAGCAAGGTCAACTGGCTATTTGGACTCTGATGCTGGATATATGTAGGGAGAAATAAAAAGCTCTGAGAATTCATATTTATATGCTGGGTCTCATGCAGGATTATAGTTAAATTTATGTTACCATTGTGGTTTGAAAAACTTAAAATGAAGAATTTAGTTTAAAGTGGTCTCAGGTTGGTAGTAACTATATGTTTGGTAGAAGCAAATGCAAATCCTCTCTGAAGGAATTCAAGTTTAATTCAGGCTTCAAAGAATTCCACAGATAAAGTTCCCAGTAAAAGGACATTTTGCAGTCAAAAATCATAAAACAGCTCAGGGCAAAAGACAGCATGATGGGAACCAACAGAAATAAGGGAGAGTAGAGACAGAATGACAAATAGTTCAGATGTTAGCTTTAGACACAAAATTCAAAATAACTATATTTAATATCTTTAAAAGGAGCTTGAATAGCAAAGGGGCTTGAAATTTGAGAACAAGCAGATGTGAAAAAATAAAACTGCTATAATTGGAAAATGTAATTGTATTTTAAACCTAAGCGGATAGTTTAAACAGCCGATTTGATGCAGCTGAAGACAAAATGTCCTATAAAAAACATCTGAGGTGGTTATTCAGACAACAATCAATAGATTGCAAATATAGAAGGAGGGTGAGAGACTAAGAGAAAGCATTAGAACATCTAAAATACACTTCATCATAGTTTACAGGAGGAAAACAGAATGGAGAAGAAGAAATATTCAAAGACAAAAGGACTGACATTTTCCAGATATGTTGAAAGACACCAGCACTTAGATCTAGGAAGTCCTGTATATTCCAAACAAGATGAATAAAAAGAAATTCTTACCTTAACACATCAAAGTGAAACTGTAGAACACCAAAGAAAAATAGATAGCCTTAAAAAACAGCCAGAGAGGAAAAGCCAGTCATCTACAAATAACTGGCAATTCATTCTTAGCCTGAATTTTTATTAACAAGAAAGGATGCTGGAAAACAGTCGAAGAGTATCTTCAATGTGTTGAGAGATGCAAGTTAATCTTGAATATTTTACCAAGTAAAACATCTTTCAAGAGTAAGTATGAAATAATAGATTTAAAAATATGAAAATATTGTTACCGAAAACATTTTGTATAAACAATTTAAAGGGTATACCTTAAACAGATGAACCCAGAGGGAAGGTCATACTGAATAACTGAATGATGGGCAAAGGTAATGACAAATATTTAGACCCAACTTAACAAATATGGATTGCATAATAACAGCAATGTGTATTTCGTGGGAGGAAAAGAGGCTATAAATATAAAAACAACCTGTATGTTAAATATGAACATTAAAATAGGGAAAACATTAAATAATTGATGTAGAATGACTAGAAATGAAGAGAAAATTGAATGAGAAGGAGAAAAGAAATCCAAAAGACAATAAAAGAGGGAAAGAAATATAGAAAACAGGAAAAACAGAAGCTGCTTAATAAGATTAGTTGAAATATATCAGCAATTATGGTGTTGATGCCCATCTGTCAAAGATCACCAGGGACACACCAATAGTCAAAGAACATTGGGTTTATTGGCTCATTGTCACAAGGAAGACAGTATACCAGGAAGCCATAGGACATCTCGAAAGGAGATCTTAGAAGGGACTTACATTAATATAAGACTTAGTCATGTTGAGATGTGAGAGAAGACTTAAATACTGATTTGCTTAAATACTGATTTAAATACTATTTAAATAAGACTTAAATACTGATGGCACATGGTTAGGGCACAGGAGAAATTCTATAAATTAGTATTTTAATGAATTTTATTTAAGAGGTAGGAGAAATAAAACAGAGCTAAATCCATAATTAGTACAGAAGCAACAGTTACTAGTTTAATCAGACAAGAGGACTTTTTGACCATTTTTTTGTTTGGACAATGTTTTTGTTCCTGCTGAGACACACTTAAGGAAAATTCTAGTTTGTGTCATGCTCACAGAGAGGCTTTGTCTGATGTTAATACTCTGTGAAATTGTTCATGTTCAACAGAATAACAGTTTTTTAGTGCCTAGACAGCTCCTAGAAACATTCAGGCTTAGCTCTTATTGCCAGGTCACTTCATGGGTATGAGGGACTGCTTTTCTCTGTTTCAACAATAACTGTAAATGGACTAAACTTGAAAGATAAAGATGAAGATTATTTAACTAGCTGAAAATAATACAATTCTGTGTTGTTTACATGAGAATTAAAACATACAGAAGAATTAAGTCATATGATGGAAAAGAAATACCAGAAAAATTCCGGCAAAAAAAATGTGTCGTGAAATTACATTAATGTTTGATAAAATAGACTTCAAGCCCAAAACTATTACTGGAGAAAAGCAAGTCATAATATAATAAAAGATTCAATTCATCATAAGGACATTACAGATCTAAATTTGTATGTATTTAATACCATATCTTCAAAATACATAAAACAAAAATTGTTAAAAAAAAAAAGTAGACAAATTCACAAGCATGGTGGGAAATTTTTAAATCATGTTTCATTTTGGAAATTTTTTAATATTTCCAAAAGTGAACAGAATAGTATTATAAACCACTATGTGCCTGTCTCCAAGCTTTGTGTTGAAGTTTACAGACTGTATTTCTTTCTGGAGAATTATCTGTCTATATCCTTTGTCAATTATCTCATTTGTTTTTATGGTCTCCACAATACCCAGTAAAGCAACTATTCAAGGTGATTATCATAAACCAATTAGGGTAATCCCATCCTCCTTCCTACAGTAATTGGTCCAAGTAACACAGATTTAAACCAATGACTACCTGTTAGTTTCCTGTGCACAGGAATAATTGATCCATGGGTGTCCCAGTCAGTACAAAGTTCAGAATATTTATGTGGTGAGATGTTAATAAGGATTCGTGTAACTCCAGGTAATCTTGGCAATCGTTTGAGCCTATGAAGAAAACAAACTTCAGTGTTGGAAATTACAGGAAAAGAGAATAATACTACTCAAAGTATAATAAAAGTATATTAGAAGTTCAATGTACGTTGAACTTCTTATTGTTTAAGCCAGTCTGGGTAAGGTTTCCCGGTTTTGTTTTTTGTTTTTTTTTTCCTGCCTATGATGATAAAAGTTATGAAATAATTTTTAAAGCTAATTATTTGGAAGGGTTTTAAAAAATCTGTTTGTTTTGTTTTTATAAATTAGTCTGGATACTTTGATACTAAACCTGCTGTGCATGTGCAAATAGGTTTTCAAAGTTTACCATTTGCCTTTTATCCTAGTTTATAGAATAATTTTTTTTGCCACATAGGAGGTTAGAACCAGGATTTGTAAGGACACAAATGTTATGCAATCTCCAGGGCTGTCTTTAGGAAAAAATACATAACTATAAAAGGAATTTTAGGTAAAATGTAACATTTTTAATGAGGAAAAAACTAAAAATATTAAATAGATTTTAAATAAAAATATCACAAAATCTTATTGATATTTTCATATATCAAATATTTTATAACATTTTATAGCAAGAAGATAGAAAAATAATTTAATCTTTTCTATAGCTTTATTAGTTAAAATTTGTATTGTATTACTGAAAGTTGAGATTCATAAAACCAGAGATTTTAATCACAAATAAACTCACTGTCTAGAGAACTGTTATGAACTTGGGCTCTATAAGCACAGGAATCCTGATAAATTTTATTTAATCCAATTCCTAAAAAAGTAAAATAAGCACGGCAAGTTTATAATTATATATGCTGCATTAATAAGTACATTTCCAACAGGAGAGAACTTCTATTTTGACTAGGCATTGATGAAAACCAAATCCTCTGTAATGTCTCTGATACCCGCGAGAATTTTCCATAAGCTAGCTCTGGCTCTGTAATTTCCAAAATGCTTTGTTTCCATGCACACGAGTTATTGCAAATCCTCTAAATAAATGCCAATTAACTCTAGCCTAAATCCTAACAACATTCTCCTTTCAACACTACTTTAGCCAAACCCCAGAAAGTGTTCCTGACAAATTCAGTGCCTCCTGATACGGAAGCAAATGTGACAAAAGGAAAGTTTGAGTGGAAGGAGAGAGGGATGTAAATGAGGGGTTGGCAAACTTTTTCTATAAAGGGCCAGAGAGTAAGTATTTTAAATTCGGGGAACCTAAGTCCTTTGTAAGAGCTATTCAACTCTGTCATTGTAGCACCAAAACATCACAGATAATATGAAAATGAGTAAGTGTGTTGTGTTCTAATAAAACTTTATTTAGAGAAGCAGTGGGCTGGATTTGCCCAGTGCTGATTGTAACCATCTCACATAAATATCTGACTCCTGGGGAACATTTAAGGTCCCTAGTGGCCCCTGAAGGGCGTTGTTAAATTTTAAACATCATCAGCATTAAAGTAAATCCTCCTCTGAATAAAAATATTTCCATTTTGTATTCTTTATGGTTCTTGCTTTCTATGACTTGTTTTTAATATTTTCTTTCAGAAGGTTTAAAAGATTTGTTTTGTATATGCGTTTGTGTCTTTATTCCCTGTGGAATTTGTTGTTTTCAAGGGTGTGATGTGAGGATCTACTTTTTATAACATTTTACATTTTCCTAGAAACACTTATCGAATAATTTGTTTCCCCACTGATTTGAAGTGCTCCTTCTATCATAATATTGAATATTGAACTCTGACTTTTTTCCTTTTATTAAGATCTCTTAATTCCTTCAATCAATTTAATATTGTCTCCATATGGAATAAAGGCTTAATACATTTTTGTTAAGTTAATTTCAAGATATTTTGACATTTTTGTAGCTTCAGTAAATAGAATCTTTTTTTTTCCTTGCTACAATTTTGAATTTGTTCTTTCAGGAGTATGCAAAGGTAATGGCTTGTACGTACTGATTATGCATCTGGCCATGTCTTACTTCCAATATAGTTTTTTTTTTCAATTGATTCTGTTGAAGTTTCAAGGCAGATGATTATGTTGTCTGCAATAAATTTTAAGTTATTCTGTCCTACATTTTAATTTTAATTTTTGTTTCCATATCAAGGTTATGCTAGCTTGCAAAGTGAGTTGGGTAGCAATTTATCTTTATATACATCTTTTTAAATTTTCTAGAACAACTGTAAAAAAATGAATTATCTATTCCTTCTTTTTTTGATGTCATTATACAGAATTCATCTATAAATTATGAGTGGTGTGTTTTGAGTGGTAAATCTTTGAGTATCACATACATTCATCTTAAAGAAATGATCCAAGGAGAATAGAAAGATTGCTTGTACCATTAAAAATAAATAGGGATAGGGTCTTGCTATGTTGCCCAGGCTGTTCTCAAAATCCTGGCCTTAAGTGATCCTCCTTCCTCAGCCTCCCAAAGTGGTGGGATTACAGGCATGAGTCACTGTGCCCTGCCCGTTGTCTCTTCTTAAATCACATTTCCATTTTTGCTACTGTTTACATGTGTTATTATTTTTATTTTCCTTCAGCATACTTCTCAAGAATTTATTAATCTTTTATAAAGTTGATGCTGTTTATATACTCGTATTTTATGTCCATTTGCTTAATTTTTAATTTTTCTTTATAATTTTTGTCTTTTAGTTTATTTTAATATTTTTTAATTAAAGGATTATCATTTATTTTCCCATTAGTTAAAAACTGATTTAATATGACATAGTTTTTCCTGAGCATTGCATTGTTTATATTCTAAAAATTTAATGTATATTACATCCCTTGTTTACTTTTCTAGGTGTTTGTTAATTTTCATCTTTGTTTCTATTCTACACATACACATATAAAATGTGTATTATATCCCTTGTTCACTTTTCTAAGTATTTAACTTTCATCTTCACTTTACTCTTCAATTTTTTAACTATACAAAACAGAGTTTTAAAATACGGTATTTTAAAGCTATCTTTCGTGGGGTGATTTCTAATTATATTTCATCAGAAATCTCTGATGTTTGGTTTATATGATATCAATATTTTGGAATTTGTTGAGATTCTTTTTCTTCATGCTATGTGCTCAAATTTCTCAAATTTTCATGTGTATTTGAAAATACATATTCTGCACTTGTTGAGTTTGGTGAGCAATGCAGTGGTATCGATATTCTCATCAATATTTCCAAGTCTTCACTCCTTGACACACTGGAAGATTTTATTTCCCTACCCCCTTAAACTCAGCCATGACCCAGTTACTTGCTTGTGAGACTAAAATGTGAGTGGAAGTGACATGTGTTCCTCTTCATGGTAACAAAATAGCTAGTGTCCAATTCTCTGTGCTGTCTTCCACTGTTTCTGTGGTCCCTGGGGCTCCACTTTGAGACTGCAGCATCCAAAGATGGTGGAGGGCAAGGTGTGGTGATCATGCCTGTAATCCCAGCAATTCAGGAAACCAAAGCAGGAGGATCGCTTGAGCCCAGGAGTTCACAATAGCAATGAGCTATGATCACACCACTGCCCTCCAGCCTGGGACACAAAGTGAGACACTATCTCTTAAAATAACAACCACCACAACAACAAAATGGTGCAGCCTCTCTCAGCCTGATTCCCCAAGTATTAACTGTGCAGAGCAGAGCACCCTGCTGAGACATTGGAACACATAGCATGAATGAGAAAAAATTCATTTTTTAAGCTCTGAAATTCGGGGATTATTTGCTAGTGCAATGTATCATCAATTGCCTTGGGCCAATGTGTGCTGTTACAACAAGTAGCCCCAAAATTGTGGTGGTCTTTAGCAGCAAAGGCTCACCTCTTACTCATGTGGGTTAGCCTATGGATTTGGCTTTGCATTTTCATCTTGGACCCAGGATGAAGGAGTAGTCCCTCTGAGACATTGCTGATCCCAAGGCATAGGGAAAAACAGAGCTGGTGGTACGCACAAATGACTCTTAAAACTTGCGCCCAGAAGCAGCAGCACATGCCACATCCACTCTATTGCTTTGGCCAAAGAGCACACCACATAGCCAAGCTTGGTGTCAGTGGGATAGAAGGATTATAGTTCTATTATGATGAGCCTAGTAGGAAAGAACTGGTAAGGAAGGCAGCAGATATTTTGAGAGTAATGAACTCTAACATATGCAATATAGCCTAGTCCATATCCAGTTCAGAATACCTCATTTTCTATTTCTATCTGATATCTCAGTTTTTAAAGAAATGTATTAAATTCTTACAGTTTGATTGTGGGACTGACTATTCCTTTTGAGGTTGTGTTAGTTTGTCTCTGTACATTTTAAAGCAATATTGCCATATGCATACTTGCTTCATGATTTATATCTTACTGGTGAATTATGTTTATAACTGAAAAAATATGTTCCTTTGTCCTTTATTGAGGTTTTTGCCTTAAATCTTATCTTCTGTGATAATATTACTGCACAAGCTTATTTTTTACTATTTTTACCAATTTATGTTGTAAATAAATTAAACACAAGATTCTAAAGCCAAACAACCTTCGTTCTAATCCTGGCTCTGCTACTTACTACCTGTGTGAGTTAGAGCAAGGTGACTAACCTCTCTGTGCTCCAGTTACTTTGTCTATAACATAAACAATAATGTCTACTTCCTGGAATTGTACCTGGCCTGTGGTAAGAACTATATGAGTAGTTACATGATTTTTTTTTTATTATTATTTGAACAATGTCTTTTGTAAACAAAAAGTGGCAAGATTTGATTCGCTTTGTTTTTATTACTCTGAAAATTTTAGTAGATTCATTTAGCCTAGTCACAGTTATTATAATTACCAACATTTTTGGACTCATTCTTTTTTTCTTAGTCTTTTCATTTATCGTGCCTTCTCTATCTTTGTCCATTTTTCTGCCTTTGCTTGGATGTATTAAATTTCTTTTATTCCATTCTTCTATATTGGTTTAAACATTGTTCGATTTCTATTCTTGCAAGTATTTTAACGTTGCACTTGTAGTGAAGTTAATATTTTCCAATAAAATTCGTTTTAATCAATATCGCTATACTTCTACCCTGAGTCTCCACCTCCTCTCACATGTTCATGCAATAATATTTTTTTGTCTTAGATGGCAAGAAGAAATCCTTTCTCTAAACAAGTAATGCTTTATTAAGTCTGTAAAATTTACTAATCTGTATTCTTACTACCACTTTCCATATATCTCTCTATCCACTTTGAATAATATTTCTTTTTATTAAATTACACTACTGTCAGCTTTTAAAAATGAAACTCCTGAAAGACACCTGCATGCTTATGAATTGCCAATTCTTCTTCAATCCAGTCCTCTTTAATCACCCAGGGCTATCTCACAGTTTCTTTTGCCCTGAAATTTTCCCTTCTATTTCTGAGCATGATTATGTATTCCCTTAACATTTTTACCATAATTTGAAATATTTGACAAGAGGGACAACTGTTTTATGTTTTTCCTGATCCATTTGAAATCATAATTATATCTAAGAGTATTTTAAGAGTATTTGGTGACAAATGATGAAAAGATTTCAAGGCTATTGATCAGTATCTATAAAATCCTAATTAAAAATTTGTCTCTTCTAGTTCATGAGCTACCAAATCTATTTCAAAAATTTTACTACTGTGTTTTCTGAATGTTAATGGTACTATCAGATTAGAAACATAAAACACTACATTTTATGACTACTTAAGAATTCACCAAGTCATAGAAATGGCTATAGTCAGATTTATTTTAATTTCTTATTATTAAATGCTCAATACTTTATATTAATTTATTTTCCTTAT
>NW_012107642.1:82187-91775 GCF_000951045.1 Mandrillus leucophaeus
ATTTCTGAGCATGATTATGTATTCCCTTAACATTTTTACCATAATTTGAAATATTTGACAAGAGGGACAACTGTTTTATGTTTTTCCTGATCCATTTGAAATCATAATTATATCTAAGAGTATTTTAAGAGTATTTGGTGACAAATGATGAAAAGATTTCAAGGCTATTGATCAGTATCTATAAAATCCTAATTATAAATGTGTCTCTTCTAGTTCATGAGCTACCAAATCTATTTCAAAAATTTTACTACTGTGTTTTCTGAATGTTAATGGTACTATCAGATTAGAAACATAAAACACTACATTTTATGACTACTTAAGAATTCACCAAGTCATAGAAATGGCTATAGTCAGATTTATTTTAATTTCTTATTATTAAATGCTCAATACTTTATATTAATTTATTTTCCTTATAATGAGCAATCTAGGAAGTTGTGAAACCATGTGGGAACAAGAAAAACATTGACTGTGATAAATTCTAGTGTCAATGAAATAATATGTGTAAAAACATTTCTCATTTAATCTCCTTGTCTTTATCTCATCTAACAGAATTACACCATAGCCAGAATCATCTTTCTCAGGTGCAGATCATATTGTTCCAAAGCTCTCCATTGGTTCCCATGTGTAGTCTGAATTTATCTCATGTCACTCACCATAATAATCAACATTATGGTCTCAACTTATTTTCCAGGTGACATTCAAATTGATCTAAATGCTTCCCCTGAACTTGTCCACACATTCTTGTATTTATGCCTTAGCTAATACTGTTAAGAATTACAGTCCTGTGTTTTTCCAAAATTTCTGATGATTCAAATATTACAAATGATTTAGAACTTCATCACAATAATAAATACTCCATGAAGTCTTTTGGATTTCCTCAACTGTTTATATATTTTCTGGTTTATCCATTTCAAGAGAGCCTGTTTCTTTGATGACATTTATTCATCTCTATCTAATAACATAATATTGTATAACTATATTTTCTACACCTCTGTCACACACATACCACCTTCACATTATATAATTCTTAGGAGCCTAAAGAATGTCTACCTCAGCCTCAGCAGTCCCAACAGACATTAAGATAGCATCTTTCTTATTTAGAAATCTCTGAATACATTTATGAATTGGACTGGATTGTATGCTATGTCTTACCTGTATATCTCCATATATGTCTGCATATTTGACAACTAGATTAGGTATGGGTGGGCCATTGCTTTTTAAATTTCAGATGAAAAAAAAATTGGATTTTAACAGTTTGGACCTGGGCTAGTCTACCTTTAGACAAATTTCTTACAGCTGCCTCCATGGGAATGTGAGTCACCATATTATAAATAATGACCTCAACATCAACCCCCTGAAATTAACTTCTAAGTTGAAAAAGCACATAATGAATGCAAAGTATCAGACGCATCTCAATGCAAGAATATATCTTTGGTAAGGTGCTGAGAGAGAGATCCCAGAGAAATGTTTTAATTTGTTGATGAGTGCTAAATACAATTTGTAATCTCTGAACATTTGGTAAAACCCGTTTATTTTGCTGATTAGATATTTCAATGAGTATTTGGGGAAAAGAAAGTCTCAATTCAATTCTAAAGTGTGTTCAAATGTGGGCTTGATTTGCCAAGACGAATCTAAGCTAAACTGTCAAGTCTTCTCTTGCAGTTTGTGATGTCTCAGTTCTCCCATGGGTAGTGCAGATATGAGGATAATGCATTTATACCTGGGTAGAACTTTATAAATGGAGAATGTCATATCTAGAAGAAATTTAGAGACTGACCAATCCTATTTTCTAAGCTTCACTTTTGTCATTTCTAAAATGGGAATTTTAAATATAAATATTATGAAAAGCATTTATTTAAAAACTTCAAATGTCAAAAAAGAAAAAAAAAATCCAGCAGGTGATTATCTTAACTTTGGTTAATGATATAAGAAATAAATCTTGATTGAAAATAATTGTACACCCTGGATTTTCTTAGGTCTTATATTTTGATAGCTCTAGGCTTTGCCTGCCAGAGCAGGACATCCAGCCCTCTTCTAAATTTCTAAATTTCATTGTTATTCCTGGAAGTTCTTCAGAATAGATCACTTGTATTCTTACATAGTCCATTCTAAAAACATGCAGTGTGGATTTTGCTCTGCTCTGTAATCCCTTGTTGATATCTCCTCCTCTGAAGCCTCTTAAAGGTGCCTCCCATTCCTGCTTATTCGTTGTCCATCAGGACTGAACTATATTAGCCCTAAAGGTGCTGTTTCTCAAGCTCACAAATCCAAAATCTATTGAAGTACCACCTTCAGGCCTCCACTGAAGCAATACCGTATTCCCCAAGAGGTGTGGAGCATCTCCTCTTCACTCTCTGTTTATATGTATCACTAAAAATAAAACAGTACTGGGCCGGGCGCGGTGGCTCACGCCTGTAATCCCAGCACGTTGGGAGACAGAGGCAGGTGAATCACGAGGTCGAAGTTCAAGACAGTCTGGCCAAGATGGTGAAACCCCATTTCTACTAAAAAGACATAAATTAGCGGGATGCGGTGATGGGTGCCTATAATCCCAGCTACTCGGGAGGCTGGAGCAGGAGAATCACTTGAACCGGGGAGGCAGAGGTTGCAGTGAGCTGAGATCATACCACTGCACTCCAGCCTGGAGACAGAGCGAGACTCCGTCTTAAATAAATAAATAAATAAATAAATAAATAAATAGTACACTTCATCAACTGAAGTAGAAGAAAAACTGCCTAATAATAAATAATGCAGACATTGAATACCTTCCTTAGCAGGAAGCCTGGCTCATCCCATCCTTTCTTTTTTCTTTAGCCAGTAGGCAATGTCACCTGTTTTGGTCACATAATAACTGCAGGAGCACAGCATTTCACATTATCACATGACAACCTCTATCAAGAATAATTATAAACTTTGAAATGAGCAAAAAAGAATACTGCATTTCCTATCTACTGTACCCTTTTAGCTTTCATTGTCTTTCAGCTACTTCATAATTTTGTAAATTATAAAACACTGAAAATATTACACATGATTTTTGTCCACAGAAATGCAAATGAATTGTGTCCAGTAGAATGCACTTATCAACTTTTATATATAATGATTTTGCAACAATTTGTAAATTTATTTTAACATTTCTGAAGTGTACTTTTTAAGTTTTCCATTGAATCAATTGTAACATTGTATTTGTTTCCTTATTAATTAATGACATTTGTGTTTTTATATTGTATGACAGTCATGATTTTACCTTTTTATTTTTTAATTATATTCTAACACATCTCAGGAAGCAAGGAAGAAGTACAGGGCTAGCTACTCTTAGAAGACATTTCTCTCTTTAAAAAAACATTGTTAGTATCATATTGACAAATAACATATTTTCACTTCCATTGGCCAATATACATTCTGATTGTCTTAATGCAACAAACTTTCCTCTAGCCTCCTTTTTAACTTTTTAAAATTTTTCATTTAATAGACGCATAATAGTTGTACACATGTATGAGGTACACGTGATATTTTGATACAAGAATACAACATATAATTATAAAATCTGGGTAATTGAAATATCCATCACCTCAAACATTTATCATTTCTTTGTGTTGAGAACATTCCAAATCTTCTCTTCTAGCTATTTCGAAGTACACAATAAATCAGTGTTAACTGTAGTCACCCTATGGTGCTATCAAACACTAGATCTTATTTCTTCTACCTAACAATGTATTTGTGCCCATTAACCAACTCCTATTCATCCACCCCTTCCCACTATGCTTCCCAGCAATCAAAGCAAAAATTGACAAATGGGATTACATCAAGTTAAAATGCTTCTACACAGCAAGCAATCCACAAAGTGAAGAGACAAACAACGGAGTGGGAGAAAATACTTGAAAACTATTCACCCAACAAGATTAATGACCGGAATTACTTGTTATTTTCAAACTCTATGGTAGGAGCCTAGGAAGCAAGATGGATGGATGTGAATGTGTGTGGCTTGGGATCACTCAGCTCATAGAGTTCTTTAGAAGAGTTCCTTGAGCTTCTGCTGGAAATCCTTCTCTCCAGAAGTTGCAGACTAAGTTTTTGGAGCCTAATTACTTAAGGAAAAACAAAAGTCTTAGACATAACTTATGCAGTTCTCTAAATAGTCTTCCCTCTTAGATATGTGTGCATTCTTCTAATCTTCCCAAATTTCCCCAACCCCACAAGCAGGCTTTTGGTAAGTTTGCCACCTGAGCTCATCAAGCATGTTTGGTCTTGCCTCAAAAGTGGTAGTAAATACAGCTTGCACTCAAGGTTGGAGTTCTGATGCCCTGGTAAGAAAAAGAGCACCATCTTCTTCCTGGAGATATCTCACCAGGTGGTGGGAGTAGTAGTAAGGAGGAAATGGAAACCCGAAATTTGCTTCCAACTCTAGTAGAGTAATAACAACTGGCACAAAAAGAAAAATTCTGAGAAAACAAAAAAGATACCAAATTTATACTGTCAAGATGACTCGACCAAAATTTAATCTCTATGGTCTCAGTTTTGTCATCTGTAAAATAAGTGTTGAGTTAGATAAAACCTATGAACTTACAGTGAAGTGTTGAGTTAGATAAAACCTGTGAACTTACAGTGAAACATGACATGATTTTACACAATTTAATTCTTTCCAGTACCATTCTTTAAAACATAGAGGAATAAAGCCGACCATTAAACTAAACAAGAGGTGTAGAGAAGCTGCCAAATGTAAGATTATTATATTTTTCTCAGCAAATGTTTCCCAATCAATCCAAACTAAAATTGTGAGATATCAAGGCACGTGAGAGAGAATGTCAGGCAGGGCTTGCCTCTAACAACTGTGTGACATCAGTAAACTTACCTTGTCTTGGCCCCAAGTCAAGGGGGCTTAGACTTAATACCTAATGTCTCTTCTAGCTCTGAAATATTATGATGTAGGGTGTGCTTCTTTCTAGCTCTCATGTTTTCACTAGACTCTCAACAAAGAATTAATGTTCAAAGTAATGCTTCTCTCCACTGCCATTTAAAGAGGAAAGCAAAGTCTGATGATAAAAAACAAAGCATAAGAAGATCAAAAAGCATGCATTTCAGTTTATTATATTAGCCTTTATCAGGCAAGTGCATTCTTGAAGATATAGAACAAGCTTGTTCAACCCACAACCTGTGGGCCACATGTGGCCCAGGACAGCTTTGAATGTGGCCAACACAAATTCGTAAACTTTCTTAAACATTATGGGATTTTTTGTGTGATTTTTTTTTTTTTTTAGTTCATCAGTTATCATTAGTGTTAGTGTATTTTATATATGGCCCAAAACAATTCTTCTTTTTCCAATGTGGCCCAGGGAAGTCAAAAGTTTGGACACCCCTAATCTAGATAATTGATCATAAAACCCCGAATTAGCAGCTTGCTATTTCTTGCATATCAGTTCAAGTAATTGCAATACATATATAGTAATATATAGTATGGATATATATAGTATAATATGTATATTATTATACATATATTATAGTGTAGTATGTATATTATTATAATGTATGTATAATATATAATATAGTATAGTATAGTATAGTATATATAGTATAGTATAGAGAGATGGAGTCTCTCTCTGCCACCCAGGCTGGAGTGCAATGGCGCAATCTCAGCTCACTGCAATCTCTGTCTCCTGGGTTCAAACCATTCTTCTGTTTCAGCCTCCCCAGTGGCTGGGATTACAGGCACACGCTGCCTTGCCCGGCTAATTTTTTGTATTTTAGTAAAGATGGGGTTTCACCATGTTGCCCAGACTTGTCTCAAACTCCTGAACTCGGGAAATCCACCTGCCTTAGCCTCCCAAAGTGCTAGGATTATGGGCATGAGCCACTGCACCTGGTCTTGTTGCAATATATTTTTAAAAACCTTGAGTTTTAAACATTAATCATATTGGAATAGTCACATATAATATTTTTATATACAGAAAAATACATACTACAAAAGAATAGACATCTCATAACTGTAATGTTGATGGAATAAAGCCAGAGTCCGAAAAAGACAAGTCATATGATTCCATGGATAAAATGTCCTAAAACAGGCCAAAGTAATATGTAGTGTTAGAAGTCAGGATAGTGGGGAGGGTGTAATGACTGGAAGAGGACAAAAGAGGGGGCATGTGTGATGATGGTGATGTTTTACTTCTTAATCTGCATGCTGGATATACTAGTATGTTCATTTCATTGAAATCTATTAAACTATACACCTATGATTTGTGCATTTTTCTAAATATTTTTGAAAAAATATTTTAAATGGGTAAGTACTACGCTGAGCTATTGAGATTCAGAGAGTGAATAAGAGTTCATTTTTACCATTTTAGACATGATTTCGTCAGGAATGATTTAATTATCATTTATCATTAATCAAGAGGGAATATATGATTAATATTTCCTAATTTTTTAATACTAAGATAAGTTACATACAAATATTTGAAGTGGTTTTCTGAGTAGTTGGATTGTGGCTAGTTTTTATTTTCATCTTTCTAATTTTTTATAATTTCTAAATTCTCTACCTCAGACATGCATTAATTCTATATCCATAAAATCTATATTTATGCAAAACTTACTTTTACATGAAAGAAAATAAATTAACAAAAAATAATTGTTAGAGAAGAGGCTTTCTTTTGTTAGAAAGTCTTCACATATGGTGGACAGATGGTCAGAAGCTACTGAGACCAATTTATTTTTCAAGGTGAAAATTACATATTGTTGGTGCTGCCTTTTCTTTTTGTAACTGAAGAATTTTAACAAAATATATCGCACCAAAATATAAGAAAGACTATATAGTTTTCTGGCGGTCACTATTTTTGTCCAACTTCAAGGGCTTACCCAAAGAACTTTTGTACCTTCATAAAAACTATTTATGACTCTAATGCATTTGGTGAGGAATCTACACTCATGGTGTAGTTGGTACAGTTTGCTCATATCAATAGCACCTAATGCTCCTTCCCTTTTATGTGCAGGACTCTCTTGCTAGAGAATTAGAGATGTCTTATTCTCATGCTAATGACACTTAGAGAGAATTATGTTGGGCCACTCGTGGTTGATATTAAATATTTTACTGTGTGACTGTTTCTGAGCGTATAAATAATTTATTTTAAAAACTGCTATAGATGATCAGCATTAGCCTTCGTTATTCCTTCTCACTTCTCTCTTCCTTCCAACTTTTCTCCTCTGTATTCTATTATTTCCACGCCCCCGCCCCAAGCTCTGCATATTGCTCATAGATGACAAGTCTGTGATGAATCAACCCCTTGGTCAACATGAGCAAGAGTCAAGGGTGGTAACTAATGTTACCCCCAGGGAAAGTTTGTGCTGAAAACAAACCACACATAAGAGTACTAATTAGAATAATTATGATCATTATGATTTTAAGGTAACAGCATGGTAATGCAGTTGTGCTAGTATCCAGAGCTGTCACATTTGCAAACAGCATAATTACATAGGTTAAGATTTAGAAGTATTACCAACTATGGAAAATTGGCCATTTCTTTAAACTCAGGATGTATATACATCCATATACATCCAAAATATTATGGTGTCACAGAAATCTGACTAATACACAAAGTTTAAGGATGCTGCCAAGAAAAGTAGATTGAAGTTTTCAGACTGGGCACCATGGCTCATGCCTGTAATCCCAGCACTGTAGGAGGACAAGGAGAGTGGATCACCTGAGGTCAGGAGTTCAAGACCAGCCTGGCCAACATGGAGAAACCCCTTCTCTACTAAAAATACAGAAATTAGCCAGGCACGGTGGCATGCACCTGTAATCCCAGCTACTAGGGAGGCTGAGGCAGGAGAATCGCTGGAACCCGGGAAGCAAAGGTTACAATGAGCCAAGATCGTGCCGCTGCACTCCAGCCTGGGCAACAGAGCAAGACTCCATCTCAAAAAAATGAAAATAAATTTTTAGTTAAAAATGTTTCATTATTCAGTTACAATCTCAAGGAGGTTGTGTACAGACTGAATTACTTCTCTGATAATAAGAAATAGTCATGATAATTATATTAATAATAATAGTAATGCAATACTCTTCTGATTATTTGCAAATAGCAAGTAATTTAATCCCCTAAGACCTATATGCATGAGCGACTACTACTACTCTCATTTCGCAGCTTAAAATACTAAAACACATAGAGATTCAGTAGTTTGCCCAAGGTCACACATAGTCAGCAGCAGAGCTAGGATGTGAACCCAGGCAGTCTGGATTTGAAGCCTGTGCTGTTAGATATCAGGCAACATATCCTACATAAGCACTCTTCTATTTGTGCTGTGAATCCATTCAAGTTTTGTAGGAAGGAAGAGTCTTCACAGCATTCAGAGAAAAGTCTTCATCGTTATTCCCCTATTGCTTCAGAGGGCTTCCCTGTTCATGTTTATGACACACGAATGGCTCATACATAGAATTTGGCCTTATGTAACTACAAGGTAAACGTCAATTTGTCAATAGAAACACCTCCTTCACAAGCTGAAGGTCACAGAAAAATACCACCTTGGGTTCGGAAACAAGGTTGTCTGAAGCACTGAGGAATTCAGGTGGTGAGTGCAGAGGAAATTAAGCTGCGTAGTGCTATGCCTCTTGACAGAATACACTCTCTTACAGTTGGAGCTGCAATAGTTTTAATTCACTCTCTTTCCTGGTTGATGCTAGGTATCTGAGTACCTATTCTGAGCCCTGTCTGACTTCTGGTTGTTTTTTGAGAATAATAAATATTCTAACATAAATACGTTGGATATTGAACATGAATATGGAACTGTTTCGGGAGGAAAGAATGGAAAATTGGCATCTAGAGATAACTGTGAAAATACTTAGAACAAATCTCCTTCCATGTGCCTATGAACAACATGGGAATCTTGCTACTATGCAGAGATTCTGATTTAGTAGGTGTGGCCGATTATAAACATGGCCATAGTTCTCCGTCTCTCCTTATGCCCATGTCCTTCACAACATGACTCTGCAGCCCCTCCCAACAAGGGATAGAAGCTCTTTGCCTTCTATCTGAATCTACTTTGGCCTGTGGCTTGCTTTAACCAACAGAATATGACAAAAGTTACATTATGCTACCTCTAGGCCATTTCCTTTCTTAGAATCTTACAACTACTATAGAATAAGCCCAAACTAACCTGCTGGAGAATGAGAGGCCACATGAAGGAGAACCCAGGTACCCCAGATGATAGTCAAAAATCTAGAAGTAGAGTCATCTGGCTCACCTGCAGGTTACTGTAGTAGATGCATGAGGGAACCAAGCCAGGACGAGAAGAACCTCCCAGCCAATCCATATGCTCATGAAAAATTATAAATGACTGTTGTTTTGAGCCACTGTGTTTTGTGGTACTTTACTGCACAGTGATACTTTACTGATATAGTAGGTCTAGATTAGGGTTTGATATCCTACATTTCAAACAAGACCCAAGATGTTACTGATGCTGCTGATTCATGGACCACACTGAGTAGCAAGGCTCTGGGACAGGAAATGGAAAACCGTGTAGCCTATGCACCAAATTCAGTCTACAGCCTGTTTTTGTATGACCAGTGATTTAAGTAAGAATAGTTTTTATATTCAGAAAGAAGGA
>NW_012107642.1:93050-99900 GCF_000951045.1 Mandrillus leucophaeus
TTTTTTTTTTTTTAATTAGCCAGGCATGATTGTGTACACCTGTAGTGCTAGCTACTAGGGAGGCTGAGACAGAAGGATCATTTGAGTCCAGGAATTTGAGGCTGCAGTGAGCTATGATCACACATCTACTCTCTAGATTGGGCAACAGAGCAAAACCCTACCTCTTAGCACTTTGGGAGGCCGAGGTGGGTGGATCACCTGAGGTCAGCAGTTCGAGACTAGCCTGACCAACATGGTGAAACCTTGTCTCTGCTAAAAATACAAAAATTAGCTGGCACGGTGGTGGGTGCCTGTAATCCTAGCTACTTGAGAGACCGAGGCAGGAGAATCACTTGAAGCCAGGAGACAGAGGTTGTGGTGAGCCGAGATTGTGCCACTGCACTCCAGCCTGGGTGACAGAGTGAGACTCTGTCTCAAAAAACAAACAATAAAAGAAGTGAAGTGAGGTGGAGGGAGGGTTAGTTATATTAACAGAGAAAATAGTAAAGGGATGAGGTGCAATGTGCTGCTGATGAATTTTGCATTTTAGCGAACTATGTATGTGTGAGTATGTTTATGTGTATAACATGTGCACACACACATATATTGCATGAATTTCAGTTTTCTGGAAATCATACTATACATGAATCCATGTAAGGTTTGCAAATCTAAATTCAGTATTGATAACAGCTTTAAAACCGATCCTTTCAACTTCTTCTGTATAATTATACCAAATAAAAACTCAACAGCCACACAGATGTGTTAGGATTGAGAGCCAGTAGCTCTGACTCAAGGTTCAGGGAATAGTGTCATAAAAATGAAGAGACTGAAATTATCATTGCAGAAGAAGAGAAGAATGGATTTAGAAAAAGAAATTCGATCCCTAAGTGTTCTCATCTACAAAAGGGAATCATCATGGCTCCTACCTCAGAGGCTGGGGTGAGATTTACATGTGTGTCTCCTCTCAGAAGAGTTTCTGACTCACAGAGCATGTCCAATCAACTCCAGCTGCACCACTGCTCACGCCTCTCCTCCTCCTAGGGGTGGACCTGTACCCACTGAATTCTGCCTGAGCCTTGAGAACGTGCATTTTTAGTAGCATTAATAGCCTTTGCTTTGGCCATAGAAAATCTCTAATTACTAACTACCGTGAATTCTGACTGTCTTGAGTGTCGTCAGCCTTGACTAAGGATGTGCAGACTGGGCTCCTTCCTGAGCTGTTTAGGGAGGGTTGAGCTGTTGTGTGTGTAGCAACTGCCAGCTCTCGCCCAAGCTCTCCTCATTAACAAACGAATGCATCAAAATGCTAGAGGAAATTGTAGCTATATTCCCCAGTTTAATTGGCTCAGGTGATCTGTGACTCTGTAATATCCCTGCATTCGAGAAAAGTAGGGAAGCTCCAGTAGTTCTTTCTGTGGAGATATATTACCTTGTTCAGGAAAAGTACCCAGGGTGACATTCATTAGTAGCCTGTGTGTCTGGGGAGAAGGATGGAGGAAAAGTGGCCTGAGGAGGGGCGCACTAGTTCCCATGGAAACAAACATAACAACCTGACCAGCTGATTCGACTCTATAATTTTAAGGAATTTCCTTCTTAACTGGGCTCCAAAATTCCCTGGGAGGGAAGTCTAGAACTAATTTATGTACATTATGGGCTTTTCTATTTCCCCAAAGATCAAAGCTAGCCGAGCAGAGCTGAAGTAAAGATTAAGTATTTGGTGAAGCATTGGGGGAAAAGTATGAATCTATCGTTCTGTTGGGAGCAATAATTTCTTACTGTATAAAAAGCCAGAGTGAAAAGTGGAGTGAGATAGTGAACTTTAAAAATCCTATTGTCTGCCTGCTTCTTCACTCTCCCATGCTGATTAACTTCACTCCACTTTCCTCCCAACATTACAGAGTTAATGAGCATCATAGCCCTTAATAGCAGACATACACTCAGATACACATACACACAGTTAGACTTTTTAAAACACAATTCCACTCCCTCAAAGCTATGAATGCCAATAATTTCTCTTTTAACTATTTTTAGTACTATCTGATCTATAAATTTCATTAGTTGTATGGTTATTTGCTTTTAAAATGTGCAATCTATTCAGTAAGTATAATACCTGTATGCATAAACATATACTATTAATCAAGTGGTGTGATTGAACTAATAGAAAATTACATGTAATCCTGGGCCATTAAACTTTACCATTCATTAAGAAGAAAATCTTTTAAGGGTTAAAGACCAAATGGATCCTCTTTGAATTTCTGCTGAAGTTCATTCATTTATACTGGAAGAGGCAGGGCTGCAGAGTGGTTAAGAGTGTACAGCTCTGGAGCTGGCCAGACCCTGGCTCCAACAGCAGCTCAGAGAATGTGGTGGGGACTTGTAAGCTTTCTGCACCTTACATAGGGAAAATATCGGTACCTATCTTGTTGATTTATTTTTAAATTAGATGTTTGCTGTCATGATTAATCACTGCTTCTGATTATCACAGCTTCTTGTCATTTATCACAGCTTCTTGTGTGCTATGTCATCTTCTTTCTTGAATTTTTTTTACATTTAGTGTCCGTATCCCTAAGTATTTTGTTTATGCAGTCATTTAATAGTGATGTTTGAGTCTATATATTATCCAGAGTTCCTCGTATGAAAAATACAGAACGTTGCTCTTACGATTTCCCCACACAGTACAAATATATAGACAGAATGCTTTCATACTTCCTATGTAGAGACATCACCAATTACTAACTCTAAATTTAGTATTTTTATTTATACAAACAGTTTAATATCAACAGCTAAGCTGTGCCATGTTCTATGATTATATTTCCTTTATTGTTTAACTCCCTTCCCTCCTCTCATTCTTCCCTCATCTTTTGGCTTATGTACATACCTACCACCATTTCAGGCTCAAACCCCTTGGAGGAACTGTAAATCTTCTGGCAGTTTAAGGAAACACATCATAATATCCAGAAACTTTGTTACATCCTCTACCCATTCACTCCCTCACCTCCCATAGGTTTATCCCGGACTGCCTGGTCAAACGAAGATATGCATACAGGTGACTGCAGACCTGTCCTCCCAAGATCTCCTCTTACCCTTTTTCTAGAAAATCTTCTCTCTGTCCTTTACTAGCATTTCTGTTTCCTAGATTCCATGTCTTTGTTTCTTGGTTTGCTTTTGTGTTTTAGTGCAGGACAATATCTAGTCATTCCTAAGAAAGGGAACAAGAGAGGTAGATTTTTTAAAGGCTTAAAATATTTATTTTCGCTTTCACTTACTGGGTATCATTTCCCTCAGAATTCTGAACATTTTTTTTTTTTTTCTTGAAACGGATTCTCGCTCTGTCGCCCAGGCTGGAGTGCAGTGGCGCGATCTCCGCTCACTGCAAGCTCCGCCTCCCGGGTTCGCACCATTCTCCTGCCTCAGCCAGGATGATCTCGATCTCCGACCTTGTGATCCGCCCACCTCGGCCTTCCAAAGTGCTGAGATTACAGGTGTGAGCCACTGCGCCCAGCCCTGAACATAATTCTTTACTGTCTTTCCTCTTCTAATATTGCTGGGGAGAAGTCTAATACCATTTGGATTCTGACTTCGAAAAAAATAGAGTTGTTTATTCTGAGTGTGTGTGTGTGTGTGTAAATGTGTGTGTGTGCGCGCGCCGGTGTGTTTGGAAGTTTCCATTTTGTGTGTCTTTTCATTTTGAGATATACTGTTGGAATTTTTTCTTTAATAATTTCCTCTCTTTTTTCTCTTCTTTCTGTCTGGAACGCTTACCATTTGACTGTGGACTTCCTGGATTGAAACTCTAATTTTCTTTGTGTGTTTTATTTTGTATGTTTGGGAGATTTCAATGGCTTTAGTTTTCAGTGTTCCTATTGCACTTTTCATTTCTGCTAGTAAACTTCTAATTTCAAGAAGTTTTGTCCTTATGTCCTCTTTGACATGTGCTATTTTTGTTTCATGAATGCGTTTTCTTTTCAAATTTTTCACAAAATATTAATGGTTAGTGCCTATATTGATTGCTATTGCTCCTACTGATAGCACTAGTAGTAACACCGTTTTATCCTGCTCAGCTCCCCCACTGCCAGACAAAGTCTCAGCTCCATCCTGCCTTCTGTGTCAGTTACACTCATCCCCTGCTTGTCCTGTTTTTTATTCAGCATTGTGTTGAGTTCTTTAACCATTTATTGTTATGCTAGAGGGTTCCAGGAGGAAGTAGAGATAACATGTTTTCAGTTTTTAACTTAAAGACAGAACCCATGACATCTTGTAATTTTACTCCTGAGATTTTTATAACATTTTACCAGTATATATGTGTCTATGCATAAGTAAGTTCCACTACACTTGGTGGGGATGGGTGGACAGGAAGGGACTTTTGGGGTGTGTGTGTCTGTGTGTTGAGACAGGATTTCACTCTGGTCACCCAGGCTGGAGTGCAGTGGCACGGTCTCAGCTCCCTTCAACCTCCACCTCCCAGGCTCACGTGGTCCTCTCACCTCAGCCTCCTGAGTAGCTGTGATTACAGGTGCGTGCCCCATCGCCGGCTAATTTTTTTTTTTTTTTTTTTTTTTTGAGATGAAGTCTCACTCTGTGGCCCAGGTTGGAGTGCAGGGGCTCCATCTTGGTTTACTGCAACCTCCGCTCCTGAGTTCAAGCGATCACCATGCCACGGCCTCCCGAGTAGCTGGGATTACAGGCCTGCACCACTACACCAGGCTCATTTTGTATTTTTTTAAAGTAGAGACTGTGTTTCAACATGTTGGGTAGGCTGATCTAGAACTCTTGACCTCAGGTGACCATCCCACCTCAGCCTTCCGAAGTGTTGGTATTACAGCGTGAGTCACTGCTTCTGGCCTGAACTTTCTTTTTATTCATCAGCTTGAAATAAAATGACTTGCATTTTCATTGCTTTGATTTTCTGGTTTTGTTTTGTCTTATTTCCATTCCCATTGTGGCTCCCCTCTCCTGTAGTTAGCTCATTCTATGAATGTTTAGCATCCTAGTTACACAGTATCTTGCATATTTTGTTTACACTTCTCTCATATTTTCTATTTTTTTTCCTTAACTTCAAAAGATTTCCCTGAATTCATCTTTCATATTATTACCTTGATATTTCATTATACCCATTTTTTATGGACTGATGTTTGTATTTCTCATTGGACTTTTGTACCTATATTAAATTCTTTTGAGATTTAAAGAAATGTTTCCATTGTGAAGAAATCAGAGAACATACTAAAAACTGGATGTATTAAATCTATGATCACATTCTGGAGCCAATAATCTGTAACTCACATTCTAGAGTTAACATTTTGATAACAATTTGTATTACTTTAAGCACTCATGCATTTTATTTACTAATTTTTTTACAAAACAGAATCATGCAAACTAGTCTTTTTAACCTTTTTTTCACTTAACAATGTAATATTGTCATTCATTCTCATAAACACATTGTTATTTACATTGCAATTTTTAATAGCTATATATCCTATCTTTGCTTAGATACACCATAATTTATTTTTCATTTCCTATTAATAGGTATGAAGACTGTTATCATTTTTTCTTTATCATCAACATGTGATGATGAATATACTCATAAATAATTTTTCAGGGCTTTCCAAATACTCTCCCTAAAAATCTTTTTATATATTGCCAGATTGCCCTCTGGAAAGGTTAGACCAATTTACATACTTATCTATAGCGCCTTTTTCTCCATACCTTTTTTGATTTCTCCAATCAGTTAGAGGTGGAAGAAAGGCAATTCATTCTTGTTTCAATTTGAATTTTTATAACTATGAGGATTAACATTCTTTTCAAATATTTATAAGTCATCTATATTTATTCTACTGTGAATTATTTCTTCATGCTATTTGCTCATTTTTTTATCAAATTTTCTTTATTAAATTTTTTAATTACTAAACCTAGCTGCCCTCCTTGCCACTAATGAAACAATGTATATGCAAATATATATAAGTTATAAAAAATGTTCTCCTCCCATCTGCACACTCCTTTCCCAACCCAGGGGATTAATGATCTGATGTTCTCCCTTCCACAGCCTCCTCTGTGCTGACATGCACATAGCATTTGCATAAGGATGTTTGTTCTTCCCAAAATGGGTTTCTACTATGCACATGATTATGCAATTTGTTTTATTTTTAATTATGAAAAATTTCAAGCATACAGGAGTCCAGAGTAGTAAAATAAACACCAAGTAAGCAGCACCTTCAGTGATTTAAAAACTAAGAGTTTGCCATATTTTCTCATGTTTTAAAGAAACCATGTTAAAGATACAGTTGGTATCTAACCCAGTTCTATTACCTAGACAGCTGCTGTCACAGACCTGACATGAATGTTTCCTGATTAAGTTCTAAAACTTATACATCCATGTGAAGACCTAATTTAAACACACATATACATATATCATAGATAGATAGATAGATTTGTAAAAATGTTTTGGATTGTTTTGTGCTTTTTCTAAACACATTATGTACTAAATTGTATTTTTACTCAACGTTTTATTTTTGAGATCTATCCACATACACACTTACTTTAACTTACTTGAATAGCTCTAGGTAGCATTCATAGGTTATACGAATGTGCCAAAATGTATTCATTCATTTATTGATGGAAGTTTAGTTTGGCAGAGGATTTCACTACTATCCACAAAGCAGCAATGTACATTTTTGTACCTGCCTTTCTGTGTATATATGCAAATATTTTATAGAATATGTTTCTAGAGGTAAAATCACTGGGGCATAAGATATAGATATCTATTATTTTACTAGATGACACAAAAATAACCTTATAAACAGTTTCTTTTTTTTTCTAAATAGCAGAGCATCAGTTTTCTCATTCTTGTCAAATTTTGTTATTGTCATACTTATTT
>NW_012107642.1:100321-103435 GCF_000951045.1 Mandrillus leucophaeus
AAATAAAATGGCTTGTTCATGTCTTTCTTCTGTTTACTCTAAATATGTGCCTTTCTTTGTTCCAAAACTATGAGGGCCATTAATACATCTATATTTTGTTTGTTCGTGAGGGCTGGGTCTCCTATGTTCCATAGAAAGGTGTTTTCCATCTTTCTACTGGAAGAAGAGAAGGAACATACCCTCACAGGTTCTTCCCTGGGTGCATTCATGCACTATGTCCTGCTTCTCAATGGAACCAGCTATCAGCACCATGGACAGAACCCGGGAGATTGGGTCCTCAGAGCAAGTGAAATGATTCAGGTGTATCTGGCCAAGGCACTAACTACAGAGACTTTTATTTCATGTAAATAAACAGTTTTCTGTTTAACTCCAAGGCCAGGATCCAGTTTTTCCTTTTGCAGTTCTTCTGAGGAAGTTAATGTTAATGAGCACAAGATGAAACTTAGCTTCAACATGATCTGTACTTTACAAATCAAAATAAAGATTACCAACACAGTCACAGACACAGGTATAACAAACGTTTCAAAATGCTTTAATATTTAACAACAAACAGGCTACTTCCTTTCTTATCTTTTAAAAAAGATCTATTTCTCAAAGGCATAAAAATACCTTGAGCAATTCGTATTAATATTGTATCATGTCTTGTGCCTTATAGAATGTTGATCCATTTAGTTGTTCATGGAAAATTAATTCATGAAGAAGTAATGGAAAAATACTGATGCTGAAGATAACAGTATATTTTAGACCATTCAATCAGTGTTGCATTACAAAGGATATTTACTGTAATTCTGCAATAGACCAGGCCTACCTAAACAACAACCAGTTTTCAAAATTTTCAACTGCTAAGGTGAAACGTGGGAGGAACCTAGAAAATACCTGATAGATTGCAAAGGAGGCAACAAAGACCATTGGTATATTTTTCAAGAAACCAAAAAGGGCATGAAATCCTCAAAACTATGTCCAAAACAATGTACCAAGCTTAGCCCTCAAAAAAAATATTATCCAAAATACTGCTTTGCAAATAAGGAAAGAATGGGTTGTTTACCACATTCACTTCTAAGGAATCATCTTCTCTAGAAGAGTGATGGCCTAAAGGCCAGGTGGTTCACACCTATAATCCCAGCACTTTGGTTGGCCAAGGTGGGAGGATTGGTTTGAGGTCGGGAGCTTGAGGTTAGCCTGGGCAGGATAAGTGAGATCCCACTCCTACAACAAAACTTAAAAAAAAGAAAAAGAGTGATAGCATAGCAGAGTTTGTCCCAAATATAGCAATTTTTAAAATGACATTGAAAGCATTAAACCCGGAGTAGTGCTGAGTATTAAAACATAAACATGGTTTTTGCAGAAAAGTGAAACTACTTGTAGGAAGAGTACAAGTCTGTGGATGAGAATAAGGTTCTAACACCATGAGATGGCTCTGTTCCTAAAGTTCACACCACTTAAGTGATCACTTGGGCTAAGCTTTAGCAGATAAATAGTAACTCTTATTAAAATACAATTGTGTTGGGGGCCAAGCATTGTGGCTCATGCCTGTAATTCCAGTATTTTGGGAGGCTGAGGCAGGTGGATCACTTGAGGTCGGGAGTTTGAGACCAGCCTGGCCAACATGGCAAAACCCCCTTTCTACTAAAAAAAAATTAGCCAGGCATGATGGCACACACCTGTGGTCCCAGCTACTTGGGAGGAGAATTGCTTGAACCCGGCAGGCAGAGGTTGCAGTGAGCCAAAATTGTGCCACTACGCTCTGGCCTGGGCAACAGAGCAAGACTCTATTTCAAAAAATAAATAAATGCAATACAAATGTGTTAGTTTGGAATTTCCACACATGGTCATATTAAACCCCAAAGAACAATGGAAGCCATGGCAGAAGCCACTCTGATGGGAGCAGGAGGAAGAGAAAATCTAGTGGCAGAAGAACCAGCCAGAAAGAGTGGATACAGACAGTGCTTTAAACGTGTGTGTTTCTGGATAGAAATGGATGTTATAAAGACACTAAGAAGTTCAGGTTAGCACTTAACCTGGAGAAAGGGAATCTAAGAGTGGCAGACAATGCTCAGTATAGCTTCACCATTAAGACTATAGGTTTTAAAGGCAGTTAGCCTGGGCTCACATCCTAGTTTTTATACCCACTCATTTAATTAAAACTCCTTTAACCTCAACGTTCTGACCCTAACATGAGTGCATTAATATTTTCCTCTCAAGATCATTGTAAAAATAAACAAAATATTAAGTAAGTACTTAGCATAGCATATGTCATGTGACAAGCACTTGATGTGCCATAATGAGTAATTCACAGTTTTGTCTGTGACTAGTCCTCAGCTGTCCCTTCATGGATGTCCACTGGTTGCTGCTGCCAATGGTAACAGTTTTTTCTTCCACTGTGGCAGACCTTCCTCTGTGTTCTAGATTGCAAGTGAGCTCTCCAGGCGGGGCTGGCCAAGCTCATCTCCAGAGAAGGAGATATGTCATATATAAGGGACATAATGTCTGTTTGAACAGACCTGGAGTTCAGGAATGCACAACTGTGAAGGAAAAATATAAATATGAATTTTATCATAGAAAAAGTAAAGGAGATGAGTAGGGAGGCTTATAATATCACACTATATGCTTGGTACTATGCTAGGTAATTTAACTTACGTTATTTGTACTATGTTCTTGGTACTGCACAAAGTAAATTTATTCACATTTCATTTGACGTTCATCACAATCTTGTAACAAAGGCATAAGTTTCATCTATGGGTTAGAAAATTAAGGCTCTGAGGTTATACAGCTTATAGGAGGCAGATCCAGAAAAATAACTAAAATAATATACATCAAAGAAACAAATGCAAAATGGAGCAGAGTTTTAAAAGAGAGTATTCAGGGATGCCCCAAAATCTTCCTGAGATTTTCTCTGTATAAGCAATTCTGAGGTCTTTGGAGTTTACAGCAAAAGTAACATGGGGTTGTTGCAAGATTCCCAAGTTGCTAGAGCACAGCAGGGTCATCAGTTCTGCACTGCAAGAAGCTGTGCACTTGCCTAGAAAGTTGCAAGTGTCATTGATCCCCCTCGTGATTCTGACGTGAACATCTTGATGTTCATATGCCCTATGAGGATCAGGGCAGGAGCAAGCA
>NW_012107642.1:103710-162486 GCF_000951045.1 Mandrillus leucophaeus
GTATTTTTATTAGAGACAGGGTTTCATTGTGTTAGCCAGGATGGTCTTGGTCTCCTGACCTCGTGATTTGCCTGCCTCGGCCTCCCAAAGTGCTGGGATTACAGGCAGGAGCCACTGCGCCTGGCCTATATTTTTCATGATGGATAGGGCAAGAAAAGTTGAGCATTTGTAACCTAACAAGTAGGATATCTCACTATTGGTCAGACTCTTGGGTGACAGGAAAAGGAAATATCAGGAGGAAACTAGAATTTTATACATTAAGACTTGTTATTTTCTTTCTCTCCTAAAAGTTATTGAATGTAAATCCTGAGAAAGCTAGGTAGCATTCTACGGTCTAAGGAGTTCTACTGTGAAAAGTTTTAAGGAAATGATAACGAGATAATCAAATCAGGCTGCTTTGCTGCTGAAGGGCCTGGTGATTTTTTCTTATACGTAAGGAGACTGATATCTGAGAAATTAGATGACCCCATGAGAACTACCTACAAAAGTTTAGCAATGTTGGGTGTCATTGCCTTGTGGGGATCTGTCACTGCTGCTGACAGAAAAGCTGAGGTTTCTACTATTATTGGAATTTCTACCCATTAGAGAAAGCTTTGAGCAACCCACTGATGAATGCATTAAATATAATTCAAATGCATTTATTTATTCAATTGCAAATATCAAGCATTCTTTATATGTTAGGCACTGTGCTAGCTAGGAGCTTAACCTACTGGGAAGAGGAGATAGATATTGTTTCTGCCTTAAAATAGCTTGAAATTAAAAGAGGGTAAGATGACAAAATTAGGAATACAAACTGTCATAAATTTTAAGTTAAGTCAAGCAAGTGCTAGGAAAGCAAACAGCAATACAGTGTTAAGAAAAATTATTAAAAACTTGGCACTAAGACAAAGTAAGGGGTAACATGTCAGTTCAACAAGGATTATGTAATTATTTATGGAACGGTACCAGTGTTTGACTTTGCTGTTTACTACTGAGGGCTCAGACTCCATAAATTTACATGTTAACTTGTAGATTTCTGTCTGGAAGAGAAGTTAACCCTAAAGTTTACAGTGTCATTACCCTGTAGAACTTTAACCAGTTTTATCTCTAGCTCAGCAAACTTATTTTAAAACACCTAACCTGGTGGACTATAAATACCTTATTCCTCAAAATGTTCTTTGAACTAGCTTTACCAATCTATCAGCGCACATATTAATGAAGAAACTGAATAAAATATTTTATACATGTTTAGTCTTTATTCATATGAGAGTCATGTTTTAAATATTTTTAAAACTAATTATATGACAGCAATAGGAACAATTTCTGGGAGAATGGGCACATCAGTCAGCTTGGGCTGTTATACGAAGTACCGTAGACTGGGAGGCTTAAATAACACACATTTATTTTGCACAGTTTTGGAGCCTGGAAAGTCCAAGGTCAAGATGTTAGCAGATTTGGTTCCTGGTGAGGGCCCTCTCCTGACTTGTAGACAACTGCTTTCTCACTGTGTCTTCACATGGCCAAGAGAGAGTGAGCTCTGATCTCTCTTCCTCTTCTTAGAAGGACACAGATCTCACCATGAG
Source organism: Mandrillus leucophaeus (assembly GCF_000951045.1). Lineage (NCBI taxonomy): Eukaryota > Metazoa > Chordata > Mammalia > Primates > Cercopithecidae > Mandrillus > Mandrillus leucophaeus. The sequence goes on from NW_012107642.1 coordinate 105,273, forward strand.
GGCTCCATCCTCATTACCTTATCTAATTCCCTCCCAAAGGCCCCAGCTCCAAATGCCACCACATTGGGGATTAGGGAGTCAGCATATGGGTTTGAGGAGGGCAGAGAGACACAAACATTCAGCCACATCAATGGGGTTGGGGGTTATGAGACAAGGCTTGCAAGATAAGGTTGTGGACGATGCAGCAATTGATAGAAACTGATGTAGTATGAAAATGTCATAATGCTGTTGAAAGAGCTCTGGTGTCATGCAGATCTGAATTCAAATTCTACATTCAAGACTTAACAGCTTTTAGTATAACCAACTCAGGGCCTCAATTTCTTACACAGTGAAATGGAGCTGGTAATAATGACAGTATCAGAGAGATGTTGTGATAATTATAAAATGACATATGTGAAACATAGTATGCTCTCTGGTACACAATGCTTAGTGAACTAAAGTAAGTTCCTTTCCTAGCCATTAATTGGCATTACTCTGGGAATTTCCGAAGGTATAAAAACTGGAAACTCCGTTCCACACTCTCAGTTAGCAGGTCTGTCCTTCTTGACATTCCTGTGATAATGGGAATGAATTATCTCTTCTATACAAATTCTATAAAATTTTCCACCAAAATATTTAGTAGACATAGTAACCCAGAAACTCTTTGAATTTAAGCAGCTATTTGGACCCTACATTTCATCTCAGGTTTCAAATGTTCAGGACCTAGTGGAGCCTAAGAAAAATAATTGCACAGTAGATTTTATCTCATTAATGCAAGCTTGATTCAGTATTTGTGAAAACTGGATAAAGATAAGCCCTCTGTTACTTACCTTTGCTCAGCTAAACCTACTTCAAAGATTAACAATGTGGGGAAAATTTTAGAAAGAATTTTTAATGTAGTTAACAAATCAAACACTATTTCCATGTGTACATTAATTGCACTTAAAATATACATCAAATGACATGTAAAAATAAAATGTTCTTATCTAGTCTTTAAAACTGGTCCCCAATGGCTATTTATCAAGCTACAACTTCATCACTTTCAAGTATGTGAAGTAAGTTAAATAAATCTAATGTAAATGAGTGTTGCTAAAAGGTATTCTATAGTTTAGATTTTTCACTAATTTAAATCAAACTGCCGTGTTAGTTCAAATTGGCTTTTAGAGTAAATCCGGTTTTATACCATCTTGCAGTACACATAAACACTCTATGACACAGTCCGAAGTTAAATAAGTGATTTGCTGAAAATTGCAATACGCGGTGCTGATTTTTCTAAGACCCTTTAAAGGAAGCTGGGCATGGTGGCTCATGCCTGTAATCAGAGCGCTTTGGGAGGCTGGAGTGGGAGGAATGCTTCAGCCTGTGAGTTCGAGACTGCAGTGAGCTACGATTGTACCACTGCACTCTAGTCTGGGCAGTGGAGCAAGAGGCCTCTAAAATCGTTAATATTTTTTAAAAGACTCTTTAAAGGAATGGGATAGAGACACAGATTATTACAAATGGTTTTTAATATCCTCTAGGTTCTTAATATATTTACTTTTAAAAATTCCGTTTTCTTGTTCTCTTTTTACTTTCTCTCTCTCATCTACACATGTTCACATCTCATGGAAGTAAATAATGACACCACTTATTGCCAACCCTTAGTTTTTAGCCCTATTCTTCCAAAATATGCTTCTAGATGTTACCATTAGTGTGTCTGGCTAGGGAAAAAATGTATTTCCTAATTTTTTGAAATTTGGATAAATATTTAAAGTAATTAAGATTTATCAAACATTTAGAACATGTCAGGCATTGATTAAAGAACTTAATATGGATTAACTAATTTAATCCTCACAATAACTCTATGAATTTGTCATTATTATTATACCAACTTTACAGATAAAGTAATGGAGAATTGAAGTAAGTCAGCTCAAGGGCCCATTGATAGTAACAGTGGGGACAGGCTTTGAACTCAGGCAGTTTAGCTTAGGAGGCTGCGCTCTTATCTACTACTTCCAGGTTCCTCCCAAACATCAAACATCTGTGTTGCCTGAATATCACTCTGTTATAATCAGTTATAACTATGGCACTTTTCCTTAGGAAAGGAATCCTAGCCATTAATTTTATATGTCAACTTGACTGGGCCACAGGGTGTCCAGATATTTGGTTAAACATTATTCTGGGTATGTATGTGAAGGAGTTTCTGGGTGAGATTAGCATTTCAGTGGTTAGACTGAGTAAAGCAGATGGCCCTCCCCAGTATGGTGGGACCTCATATGTTGAAGGTCTGAATAGAAGAAAAGGCTAAGCAAGAAATAACTCACTCTCTCTGCCTGGCTGTCTTTAAGTGAGGCCATTGGTCTTCTTCTGCCTTTAGACTTGGACTGTAACTTACATTGTCAGCTCTCCTAGTTCTCAGGGCTTCAGACAACAGATCTTCGACTTCTTGGTCTCTCTTATTGTGTGAACCAATTCCTTATAACAAATTCCTTTGTGCATGTATGTGTGTGTGTATGTATGTATGTATGTGTGTATATGTATATTATATATACAGAGATCTATGTATATGATATATATCTATTATATATATAAAACTATAAGACATCTATACATAAGATCTATATGTAACATTTATATATGATATATAAGATGTATAGATATATATGAAGGTGTCTCTCTGTATCTATCTATGTATCTGTATCTGTATCTATATCTGTATCTGTATCTGTAACCTTATCTTTCCTCTTGGTTCTGTTTCTCTGGAGAACCCTGACCAATAGAGGGACACATGAGATTTTCCCTAATGAGTATACACTGTTCTCAGTATTATATATTAAGATATGGAATATCTTACCAATATTAAGCTTATTTATACACATGAATAATTTGTAAATTACTCCTATTCCTTTTCATTCCAAAATGAATATAAGCTATGAAATATCTCTCTATATAAGTATCTATATACTGAACCAATGGTTCCATTGGATAGTATCTCTACCTTGAAACTATCAAATACCAGCCCAGCCAATGCTGCTGGCCCCTCCACCCCAGTACAGCTTAGCATTTGATCCTCAGTTTTCTTCCATGCTTCAGTTCAGCTTATTCCCTTTCCTTGTTTCCTTTCAAACCTTGATTCACATTCCTAATATGATAGTATTTATCATGCCTGTGGAATTTTCTTGAAAATTTGTCTGCTTTTTTTCCCTTACACTAATTAAATAGAGCTATTTTTCCCCTATGATCTGTAGAGTTTCATGAATATTAATCTAGGCTGGGGTTTTGTTGTATTAAGTCTTTTGTAGATTTGTAAAGAGACATAAAACTGTGACTAATCTCTCTGTGAATCTCAAGATTTGTGGCTAACTAACTAAAGCAAACCAGCACACCTTTAAGGAGCCCACAAACTACTATTTAGAAGAAAGTTCAGGAGTGGAGGCAGGCTTCTGCTTTTAAGAACTCTTAACATGTGACAAATAAGTGTCTTTGAGCATATCTGTAAATAGATCTGCAAATGAGTAAAATTGCAAATTTGAGAATATAGTTTATTCTTCAATAAAGTTTATGACAGGTTAGTTAACAGTGTCAGGTTCTCATTACTTCAGAGGCAGGGGAGAAAGAGAATTGTAAGCTACAACTGTAGAGGATTATCAGGATGTTATCATCAAGCCCAGCAGGAATTTCATTGTTGGACAAAACACAATGCTATATGGTGCAATCTCATAAACTCTGAATTCCAATTCAATGACTTTTATTCCCAATCGCTCTTTGTTTAACATGAAAACTCAGTCACTGGAATTTACTTTTGCAGTTTGTGGCTTTCTGGACCTTTACATTAAGTACGTGTTAGAAACTACACACATTCAGCAAAGAATGTAAGCTCAGGGATCAACCTAAGAGACTACCCATTTCTCTTACCAAAAAGCGGGGAAAGGTGGGTCTGGAGAGGTACAGCCATTGGTCAATGCTAGTTTTAGATCAGACCTGGAAAAAAAAAAATCCATGTGAATTGGTGCCCAGTCCAGAGGTCCTCCCAGAGCCCGTTACTCCACTGTATGATACATTGTGAAATGTGTCCTCCTGTTTTGTCTGTAAAATGCCCTTCCTTTAAATTCCATAGCTGAAAAAGGCACAGTGGACCAAACTGTGGCTGAGAAGCAAAAACAGAGAAACAGTGAGTGGTTTTGACTCCGTTAGAATCGATTCCAGAGGGCACCTCCAGCATTCTCTAAAGAACATTCAGCCAGAGCCCCAGGGGGGCATCTTTACAAATTAACATGCTGCTTCCGGCACAGATTAAAGGTTAAATGTTTGAACTTCATATATCACTTCTACGTCAAACCCCAAGGTGCTGTACTTCAGGGAAAGAAAAGGTGTGCCCTCTGATTCATAGGTGAAAAGGGAACAAACCATTAGACTTTTGAAAATGAGTTAATGAGAGAACAATGTAAGGTGCCCTTAAGGGAGACGGTCGCCTGAATTTGGGATCTGTTGAACTGAATTTCACACACAGAGACAAACATGTTTCAAGCAGATGTTTGGTGCCAGCTCCTGTGCTACCTGCAGAGATATAAAGGGAAAAAAAAATACCAACTCTGCTTTGAAGGACTTACAGTCTAATGGGAATAAAAGACACCTAAAATTATATCGTTGTATAATAAGGAAAATAAGACCTAGAGATGCGAGCAGAGCATAAAAGAAGTGCACATGATGGCTTAGGATTTTGGCGGTGGGCGGCGGGAGGGCTCTTGAAGGGGATGCTGTCTGAGCTGAGTCTTGAAAGCCAGGTGAGGAAAGGTAGAAAGGCCACTCTATGCAGAGGACATAAGCAAAGACATAGAGGTGACATATGATGGAGGGTAAGAATTTTGAAAGTTTTCAAAGACCCACATCTCAAGTAGAAGGCTTGAAGTCATTGCAACGGAGATGAAAAGCCTCTTCCGGGCCCTCTGATTGAAGATCTTGAAGGCCAAGCTAAGGCTCTAACTTTTATTTTGAAGGATGTAGGGTGGCAGAGAAAAAATATACATGGTCTACGTGGATTATTCTGCACATAGCATAGAGATCCTACAAAAGAAAGAACAAAAAAGGCAGGAGGAGCGTTTGAAAACCCTTGCGATAGCCCATGTAAAAGCTGGTACAAACCCAAAAGGCAATCATGGTCAAGACAGAGTGGAGGGGAAATGGTACTAAAAAGTGAGATTTAGGGATTAATTGGGACAGAAGGGTAAAAGGTTAAGAGGAAATTAAAATGACTTTAATTAGTTCATGAATAGATTTTGTTTCCCATTTTTGGAAAGAGAGTAAGCAAGTCTTCGCTTTACAAAGGGTAGCTACAACCTATGAGGAAAAAGTGAAAATGTATGATTGCTATCATCTGGAAGTTCAAGTATGTGTAGAGAAGTATGTGTAAATGCTGAGTGGCCAATCAAGCAGACTATATTGGTAGAAACCACTGTCTCTGGGCTGTAAAGACATCCTCCTCTGCTCTGCTTCATGGAGCTGGGGCTGGAACTCTGCAAGCAATCTTTCTGCTTTGTCAGTTTTTCTGCTTTGTCAGTTGCCTCCCTTTAAGCAGGACCAGAGTGAAATAAATGGCAGGTAGAGAGGGATAAGAGCCCTGTCCCTTCCTGAATTGCTTGTTGTTCCTGTAAAAGACACTTCAGCAATTAGCTCTTTTCCTGGCAGTAGCATTGGCTCCAATCTCCAGGTTTTGTGTGTGTGTTTGTTTGTTTTTGAGATAGGGTCATGCTCTGTCACCCAAACTGGAGTGCAGTGGCGTTAACATGACTCACTGCAGCCTCAACTTCCTAGGCTCAAGCAATCTTCCCGCCTCAGTCTCCCAAGTAGCTGGAACTACAGGTGCGTAACCACACTTGGCTAATTTTTAAAAATTTTTGGAGAGATAAGAGTCTCATCATGGTGCCCGGGCTGGTCTCAAACTCCTGGGGTCAAGCAATCCTTGCAGCTGGGCCTTCCAAAGTACTGGGATTACAGGTGTGAGCCACCATACCCAGCCTAGTGTTTTTTGTTTTGCTTTGTTTTGTTTTAAGGTGCATCCAGAAGCAGTCTCATTTTTTACCTCCTGAAAGATAAGAACACCACTTAGACAGCAGCTCCTGCCTCCTCACAGAATCCTAGCTCTGCTAGACCTGCTCTGGGATGCTGAGGCATTGTGATAAGTCAGCAGTGTCTCCTCTTCAAAAAGCCTGAGGTCTAGCTCTGCAAGGCTTCTCCCCCCGTGCTGGAAGGTTCTGAGAATCCCTGGCTTTGCCTCATGCCCCAGCCCTAGGTGCTAATAGGTGGCCTTAAATATTTTTGTGAAACTCTTAATACATTTGTAGTAGTTAATATTTTAGAGAATATGTGAAATTACTCAAAAATCCAGTAGAGGAAATAGTCTTCCTCATGAGTTCCCCACTGACTTGTATCTGTATGTGTGTGTGTGTGTGTGTGTGTGTGTGTGTGTTTCCACCCCTTTCTCTGTGTGTAGGAAAAGAAATTTTTTTTTTTTTTTTGGAGATAAAGTCTAGCTCTGCCGCCAGACTGGAGTACAGTGATGCGATCTCGGCTCACTGCAACCTCCTCCTCCTAGGTTCAAGCAAATCTCCTACCTCAACCTCCAGAGTAGCTGGGATTACAGGCTTGCGTCGCCATGCCTAGCTAATTTTTGCATTTTTAATAGAGGTGGCATTTCACCATGTTGGCCAGGATGGTCTCGATCTCCTGACCTCTTGATCTGCCCACCTCAGCCTCCCAAAGTACTGGGATTACAGGTGTGAGCCACCATGCCTGGACAATGCTTAATATTTTTTGAGTTAATGGAAGAAAGTACAGAAAAAAGAAGGGGGAAAGAAAGAAAGCTGAATAAGATAATCTTCAGGTTGGAGGTGTGATAGAGGCTGCTAGTTGCTTACTCAATATCTATTCATTTTGAGCTATTAATGAGTCTACTTCTGAGATCTTTGCACCTAGGGTAATAACAAATGACAGCAAATGACAGAAATGTTGATTATGACTTCCAAAAAGGATCCTTAAAGAGCACTGATTCTTACAGGAGTACACTTTTTTTTTTTTGGTCTTTTCTCCTTTCTCCTTTTTGCCATGCAAGGGCAGGAGCTCCAGCAATCATAATGGGCTATGAGGTAACCTTGAAGATTGTGGATTAGAAAAAGAGAAGGAGTGTTGGTTTCTAATGACTAAAGCTGCCATACACACCCAAGCTGGATACTTATCTATAAGACTTGTTTAAATGAAAGAGAAATAAACTTCTATTATATTAAATCAATGTTTTATTATATATAGTACAATACATTACAGTTCAAAATGATAAAAATTGATCTTAAAAATGATCTATAAGAGGTATTTGAAAGTCTTATTGGAACTTTATATCCATTGTTCACCCCATAAATGCTGGCAGGAAGTTTTTATTAAAGGAAAGAATGGATTTATACTCATTGTTCCTGGATCTAATTAATGAGCATCATCAAAAATATCAATTTCTTCTTCACTAGGACAGCATTTGGTTTCTAAGAATAGTGATCATACTCCTCACATCTCCAGCTTCTTCCTTCTTTTTTCCAATTAGACATTGTTTAAAATTCCCATCTTAACTTAATCCCCAGATGATGACTAAAGGCAGGGATCCCTGTATGGTGTTTGCCAACAGTTTTATCATAAGACTGTCACTGCTATCGATGCTGTGACCACAGGAATTTTAGTGGAATCTAACATTTGGTACTGCTACTTGCAGATGTGCCTCTGCTGCACAGGAGAGCCCAGTGGAACAGCTAAGGAAGGAAGATGGAGCCCCTCAGATGCTCCACTTTTCTGATGAACATCCTCATTAAGAATGCCTACACATATCAATTAAAGATTTCATATTCTGTTTTTAAGAGCCATATTATCTAATGAGAATGTAGCATGTGGTTAACAGTGCATTCCATAGCCAGGTGGCATAGGGTCAAAGCCTAGCTCTGCTTGTCACTTGGTCTTGCCATAAATCAGTATCCTCATCTGTAAGAAACCTTGAAAGTATCACCTCCATGCAATGATTGTGAGGATGAAACGTGCATGTAAATCCCTATATAGCGACTTAGAATTGCTGGCACGTGTATCTCATCAAAGTTTCAGAAAATCAGAATAGTTGCTACTCTATAAATATCTACTATTTCTATTCCTACCTAGTAGTGGCATTGGGTAAGTTGACTACATTCATATTCTATGTTGTTCTGAGAATCCTAACAGGTTCTTAGATTCACTTTCTAAATCTGAGAATAACATATAGATTTCCCTCTTCCTGGATTGGATGCCCCCTTTTCTTCTTGGTAAAGTCTTATGAATACTTTCTGATTCAACTCAAGCATCCCATATTTCTGGTTAAATGTCTTCTTCCCTGAAACAGCAAGCTTCTCAAGGGCAAAGATGGCATTCTATTCACATTTGACTTTCCTAATATATAATATAATATCTGGCCTCCTATAGGTGATTACTACATGTTTGTTGAATGATAATAAGTTATTGAACCATGAAAATAAGGGCTGTGAATAAACATAATTATTTCATTAAATCTCCTCCTTCTTTGCTTTTTTAAAGAACAAGGCCTTATTAATTTTTTGGGCCTATGAAAAATTAATTTTAAACAGGTTAATCTTTAAAAAAGAAAAAAGTAACTTTTTTATTTTCAAAGTAACTATCACTACATACCAGACTCTGGGCTAAATGTTTTACACTATTTACATGGTTTCACTTAATTTTCACAAAAATCCTGTGAGACGGATATTATTAGTCCCATTTTACAAATGAAGAAATCGAGACTTTCAAGAATGTTAGCAACTTCCCTAAATTTACATAGCTAATAAGTGGCGGATTGGGTATTCAAACTCAGTTCTCTCTGATCCCAAGGCTGTACTTTAATCAGAATGCTCCACAAGGGCTTTTTGCAACTTAATGTGAATGTAGCAAATGACTGGGGATCTTGTTAAAATGCAGATTCTGATTTTGGTAGCTCTAAGCTTAGGCCAGAGATTCTACATTCCTAATTCACACTGAGAGGATGCTGTTGCTGTATACACCACCCGCTGAGGAGATGCAGTTGTTTAGATGTGCCTCTGCTGCTCCAATCTATGGATTCTGCTGGACTCAGTGTTTGGATTGGCTCCGGCTCAGCAGCAAGCACACGAGAGAGTTCCTTTCCTTGATGGCAGTGGTCTTAGCCGCAGTCTCTTCCCTTCTCCCCCTCACCATCGCCCTCTCTTTTTAACCAGTCTTGTTTTGGTACTTCCTGCCTCGTGACCCCACTGCCCACTTTCTCATTCCTTACCCTGCCTTGACATCAGTGCTTTCTTTGTCTGGGACTCACAGTGCCATTGGAAACATTAACTGATAGATCTTCTTTAGCTTTTGGCGTTTTTTTTTTTTTTTTTCATATCTTTAGAAAACACGTCTCACTGTCATCCAGGCTGGAGTGCAATAGTGCAATCATAGCTCACTGCAGCCTCCAACTCTTCCCACCTCAGCTTCCAGACCAGCTGGGACTCCAGGTGTCCACCATGATCCCTGGCTGATGTTTTTATTTCTTTCTTTTTTTTTTTTTGTAGAGATGTGATCTCACTAGCTTGCCGAGGCTGGTCTCAAACTCACAGCTTCAAGCAATCCTCCAGCCTTGGCCTCCCAACATGCTGGGGTTACAGGAGTAAGCCACCATGCCTGGCCTCGCTCTTGGCTTTTCAATTTAGAGTTGCTAAGAAATATCTTCAGCAGCATGACTGAGTAATAAAACTAACATGGACTAAATAAACTAAATAAAAAATAGTAAAACTAACACGGACACTCTTTTATCTTGAAACACATAGTAATCCTGGATTTTTTTTTTGAAAAGTATCAGAAATATATACAGTCAAGTTTGAAAGATGGTAATCTAACTTTCTTTTACACAAAAAAAGAGAAAATTCATAAACAAGGCAGTTATTGTAAAAGCTGACTCAGTAGCAGTCCAGAGGGCAAAAGCAGCATATAGGCCTGAGCCCTTTGAGAGGTTGTGATTTAACATCCATCCAGGAACTGTAGCTGTATCCTTGAAGACCGTATGATATGGAAAGCCACAACTAAGAGCTATGCACCAAGTAAAGTCTCTGAAGGACTCTCTTTTTCAGGAAAAAAAAAAATGAGTTTGAAAAACTCCACTCACTGCCATGAACAGCAACAAGAAAACATAACATCTTCCAGGATCTTTCACAGAGAAAAATATTTTATTCAAATCAAATCCCAAAACTTTACCACAGACAGATGTGAAACCTTTATTCATATCAACACATGCTCTAGGTATCCCAATTTGATAAATTAGCATATAAACTGAATTTTAAACAGTAAATTATCCAAGGCCCTCATTAGAAGCACATGCTGTACTGCTCTATTTGTAAATTTCCAGAGGACATCTTGCACAAATCTCCCCCAATCTCCAGCACACATACACACACTCGCATCCACAAACTCCGACTCATTATGAGATAAGCTCAGGATAAGGCTTTGCAAATCTCACAACTTCACCATGAACAGATGTGATTCTTGAATTCAGCTCACGTGTGCTATAAGTATCCCAAGACGGTAAATTGGCATATAAACTGAACTCAGGGTAGTAATCTCCCAGGACCCTAAGTAGAAACTCATGCATGCCTTGACACTCTATTTTGAAACTCTCAAAATCCACAGGGCACAAGTATCCCCTGTGTGTGCACATACATGCGCAAAGAAACAGACCAACAAAAGAGCTTGTACTGAAGATGAGCTCATAATAAGACATTACAAATCTCAAGACTAATGTGAGACTTACGGTGAATGAACATAGGAACTGAGTAGCAATTTCTCCAATGATCCACAGTAGCAGTTGATGCCATAACATTCAATTTGGAAATTTCCAAAACCCAAGGTGCACAGATCTCCTACAGAAAAATCATATTCCACTGAATATGAGCTCATTGTAAGATGTTTAGGCTTTTAAATTTATAAGCACTTTCCCTTGTATGTGACTTGGACTTCAAGACCAGCCTGGGCAACATAGCGAAACCCTACCTCTACAAAAATAATGTGGCATGGTGGTGTGTGCCTGTGGTCCCAGTTACTCGGGAGGCTGAGGCAGCAGAATCGCTTGAACCCGGGCGGCGGAGGTTATAGTGAGCCGAGATGGCACCATTGCACTCCAGCCTGGCGACAAGAGCGAGACTCCATCTCAATAAACAAACAAACAAACAAATAAATAAATAAATAAAATCACAATAAAAAAGATACCATGAAAAATAGGAAGACATTTAAAAGAAACAAATCAAACTAATGACAAAAATAATGATAATAGTAATAACTCAATTAATTGGTTAAAAAGATTTAACAAAGACTTAGAAAGACAAAAACTTAGAAGAAAAAAGGTTGAAATTACTGAGTGCTCAGCCCAGAGGCAAAAATAAGTGAACACTATAAAAATGAGATTAAGAGACCTAAAAGGTAGTATGAGAAGGTTGAACATATGCCTTATTAAGTTTAGAAATAAAGAAAAATGGAAATGAGAGAAGTGCAATATTTAAAGAGATAAAAACTGAATTATTTTTCCAGAATGGAAGATGCATGGATTCTCAGATTGATGAAGCCCACCAAGCTCTGAGCTCCTAGACAAAAACGCTGTAGAACAACAAAGAAAAAGACAAAGTCATACAAGCATCCGTAAGGGAAGGGCTGATTATCACAAAATAAACACAAGTTAGACTGTAAGAAGACCTCTCTGCCGCACAATAGAGAGGAGAAGATAACAAAACAATCACTTCACTAAGTCGAATGAAATAATTGTCCACCTAGACTTTTTCATCTAGCTCAAGTATCATTTAAAGGCAAAATTCGAAACTTTTTTTTTCCCAATAAAAGAAAGCGTAAGAGAATTGTTCTCTGTAGATTCTCTCCGAATGATCCCCTGCGGGTGGATCACAAGGTCAGGAGATCGAGACCATCCTGGCTAACATGGCGAGACTTCGTCTCTACTAAAAGTACAAAAAAAAATTAACCAGGCGTGGTAGGAGCCTGTAGTCCCAGCTACTCAGGAGGCTGAGGCAGGAGAATGGCATGAACCCGGGAGGCGGAGCTTTCAGTGAACTGAGATCGGGCCACTGCATTCCAGGCTGGGCCACAGAGTGAGACTCCATCTCAAAAAAAAAAAAAAAAAAAAAGAATGTACTTCAGTAAGAAAATTAGATAAAAGCAATAATAAGTAAATAAACTGGTAAAATTGGTAAACGTAAGGATATAGGTAAACAATTGTTAATTGTAAAGAAAAGATAAAATAATATTTAAATTTTAACAATGAATGTGGAAAGTTAACTATAAGGAAACTCAAAATGCTGAATAATAATGGCATGTAATTTGACATGGCAGGGTTAAAAATTTTTTCTGATTTTCCTCAGTTGTTCTGGTAAAAATATAGAGATGTTGATTGGATTTACATGCTGCTAAGTCAAATATACATGTTAAAGGTAAAAGAACAGAAAGGAAATTATTTCCAATGCAGAGGAAGGAAATACAGGTTTATTACTTTTCTTTATTTCACTTTTTTTAATTTTAATTTTAATTTTATGTTCCAGGGTACATGTGCAGGATGTGCAGGTTTGTTACATAGATAAACATGTGCCATGGTGGTTTGCTGCACCTATCAACCCATCACCTAGGTATTAATCCCCACATGTATTAGCTATTTTTCCTAATGCTCTCCCTCCCCCACCCTACCCCCTGGACAGGCCTCAGTGTGTGTTGTTCCCCTCCCTGTGCCCATGTGTTCATATTGCTCAGCTCCCACTTATAAGTGAGAAATGAGGTGGTATTACTTTTCCATGGATGCTGCAACTACTACAAACTGGATGGCTGAAAACAACAGAAATGTGTTCTCTAACAGTCCTGGAGACAGATGCTCTGCATGCTTCCCTGGGCTGAGTCAGTCTCACGGACCACACTTCCTCTGCTGGCTCCAGGGGAGAATCTGCTCCTTGTCTCTTCCGGCTCTGGTGACTGCCGGCCTCTTCAGGCTCTGGTGACTGCCAGCCAGCATCCCTTGGTTTGCAGCAGCATCTTTCCAATTTCTGACTCCATTGTCACATCACTTTCTCTTCTGTGTGTGTCTGTCTAATTCACAAGCATGCTTGTGGGGGAATTTAGGGTCTATCCAAATTATTCAGGGTCTCAAGATCCTCATCCTTATCTCTAAGATCCTTTACTTAATCACATCTTCAAAGACCCTTTTTCAAATAAAATATTATTTACAGGTCCTAGGGACTAGTACATGAATATATCTTTGGGGCTACCTTTCTGCCCACAATAACAGGAATAACAAAAACACAACCTATCAAAATAATAACAATAACAAAAACAAACTAAAAACCCAAAAGAAAAAGAGGGGGTAATGAGAGCAATATGGCCAATTTTCTGTTCCCTTTGAATACTTCTAGCTTGTTTTCTTTCCTCAACTTAACCTTCAACTCTGAGCCTAGATTGGAGGAAGGAAGAACATTCAGTGAGGAGTCAGCCAACTATGACCTGTGGCCAAAACCCAGCTTCCCACCTCTATTTATAAATAAAGTTTTATTGGAACACAGCCATGCTCATTCTTTACATATTTACATATTTTTATGGCTATTTTTGTGCTTCCACAGCAGAGTTCAGTAGTTGCAACAAAAACAGTGTATGACCTACAAAGCCAAAAGTAACTGCTCCTTTGCAGAAAACGTTTGCCACACCTTGAATTAGATTATTGACTCCACATGGATATAAGGAGGAAGTAAATTTGATGGATTAATTTATTGTGCCTCTATGTGGGTAGGTGTGATGCATATTTTGAATCAAAATCACCACTTTCAGTGGAACTCCTAGTTCTTTTTGTTTTTTTTTTTTTGAGATAGAGTCTTGCTCTGTCTCCCAGGCTGGAGTGCAGTGGTGCAATCTCGGCTCACTGCAACCTCCGCCTCCTGGGTTCAAGCGATTCTCCTGTCTCAGTCTCCCGAGCAGCTGGGATTACAGGCACCCGCCACCATACCCAGCTAATTTTTGTATTTTTAGTAGAGACAGGGTTCCACTGTGTTGGCCAGGCTGGTCTGGAACTCTTGACCTCGTGATCCACCTGCCTCAGCCTCCCAAAGTGCTGGGATTACAAGCGTCAGCCACCACGCCTGGCCAGTTCTGTCCTTCATTTGTCAACTTGACAAATGAAGGAAAAATGCTTTGGTTTTCTGGATTTGGGAATTTGGATTCAGGATTTCCTTCAACTCTGCAGGATGTGTATGAAGAAAGAGTTGCAGTTAGATGCTAAGGACATTGGAGTGGAGGAATAAGGAGCAGTAATATTGCTGAAATTTTTATGAAAAGTGTAGGCAGCCTGTGTTTTACTCCTACTGGAAGGCACATTTTGGCCTCATTTTATTTTCACTTCTATTGTAAGCTGCCTCAAATCACTTCGATGGAAGTAGATGTGGTATAAATAAATAAGCATACGTGGACAGCACAAAAGAAAGAGAAAATATGGAGCAGAAAAAAATAAATCTCGTAAGTAGCTGTATTTTAAGTGGAAGGTCAGGCTTTGGATTAGGCAATGTTTATGAGATATTTATGGAATGCCTTAAAATGCCATGGAAATGTCAATGATGGTCACAGCTCTTGAAAACAATAATGTCAGAATGAGCTGATTTAGTTATTCTGCAGCTTGACTTTCACTGCTTTATACCTGATGTGAATGCCTGTTCCTCCAGGCTCCATGTCGGGCTCACATAGCACAGCGCTCTCTGGCCCAGGGGGCCACTGACAGCCTTCACTGATGCCAGCTCAATGGGAGGGATGCACTTGGCCTTTCTGAATTCCCAGTAAGCATGACTAAGCATGACTAGGGAATTGGACTTTTTTCTCCTGCCTGTTATAGAAAAATTAAGATAAAAACGTCTATTTAAAAAATAACTTTACATTATTTAAATTAGTACTTCACTGAGCTGTCATGAAAATAAACTGAAGGGATTATCACGCTCTCTGGGTTGAGACAGACTTTGTTCCTCATAAAGAGAGATGAAAGAGATTTGATCATACCACCTCTCACGCTGACATCAGTTCATTTTCTTTGGTCTTTCATTTCTCCTGCCTGTCTTGAAGATTCTCCGCAGAGCAAAGTCTCCATAAACAGTATCAGTAAGCAGCATATGGAAGCGAAGAGGATGATCAGGAAAGAGTCAACTCTGGGCTCCCCAAAGGACACCAGAAATCACTCTGATGAAGCAAATCTAGGTTTGCTGGGCACATTACAGCAGAGAAAGATACAATGCTGGCAGGGCCTTAGTAGTAGCTCAGAAGGAGGATGTCAGGGAAAGATATTTAGAGGATTTTGAAGACTGGACTCAAGGAGTATAAGGCAGGTATTTCAAGGCTAGGAGCTGAGTAGATTTGGATGAATTATTTTTATGTAATACTTAAAGATGGGTGAGGGGATGGTCTTAAAGCCAATCTTGATATGGAAATTTTTTGTTTGATAAATGAGTTGTTTGCCCAGGGGAACAATTTATTTCTCCAGATAGGAGAGCTATTTACCTAGATTGAGGAAACTGTTCCCATATATTAATTTGCAAAAACTTCATGAAGCAAACAATGAAATTGTTTGTTGGTTTACAGCCTGATCTTTCTGGACAAGAGTGAAATCAGTTTGACACTGATGGTTTCTGTTTAATTTTGTAGTTATGTGAATTCAGAGGGGTCTCCATTCTCAAAGGTTTTACCATAAAGCAAGACATAGATACAGGATGAGGTCATTCCTGCTCCTCCACTCTTGAGAGTTCAAACTAGTTCATCTCCAAATATATTCTCCTTAATGAAAATGTCTAAAACTTGCCATTACTTTGGAAACATTGTTAGCCCCTACTCTTGTCTGGTTACATTCAGGTGTATACTTAAGTTATTTTACTTTTTGCTCTTGTTCAGCCTTCAACAGATCTGAAGTTCTCTTAAGAGTTGACAATTGAAGTAAAAATACTTTGTTTCTTAGGAACTGGAAGTAAGAACTCAGGATTTATTTTAACTCTGCACCCTGCTTTCTTCCATGAAAGATTTGTAGTTGGATACTAAGCACCCTGGATTTGAGGGAGAACGGGGAAGTAAAAGCTGGCAAAGGCATTCCTATCAGGCTGCTTCCTTTATGCAGCCTCTCCAATAGGTGCCCAGTTTTAAAAATGGGAGAACAAATCAGCTACATGAGCAGTTGAGCATGCTTTGAAACTTGTTACTGCTCATGAAGGCCAGATGTTTCATGTGAGTTTGTCTTGCTCCCTGTAAGAACTGACTCATCTCTGCAATGCAGGGATTGAACTTTATATATTATCGAGTCCATTTAGAAACAAAACCCTTAACCAGACCAGAATGATTATGCTGCCACTCCCCAGAAACTTCTGGCCATAAAATTAGACATCTTGATATCAGTAACAGTCAAAATCAGGCCTGAGTTTGCCATGATTAACCTGTCCTGTCATTAGAAATGGATGGTACTCTGTCTTTAACCCATGCTGCTGGACACCACTGATTTTTGTTGTTGTTCTTTACATGCAGCCATAGATCCTAAATTATTTTCTTTACTTCGTCAGCCTACAATGAAGTCCTAGCGTGGCTCTTGGGCCTGGGTCCATAATAATTGGGGCAGGGCTATAATGACCTTCCCCAAGCTGTGAGGAAGACTGCCATGTCCCCATGTCCTACCTGTGCATTGACCTGAGACTGTCTTAATGTTTGAAGTCAAATCATTCCATCTGAACGGAATGAGAAGCTGACCAGAGAGCTACCCTGCTGCTTTCCATTCCCCCAGTCTATTTGAACTTTATTCTCCAACTCATTCAGCTTCCTATCTTGATTATAATCTTTGATGAATCTGTTTAGGTTTGTGACCCCCCTTCCTTCCTTCCTTCCTTCCTTCCTTCCTTCCTTCCTTTCTTCCTTCCTTCTTTCCTCCCTCCCTCCCTTCCCTCCCTCCTTCCCTTCTTTCTCTCTCTCTTTTCTCCTTCCCCCTCCCCTCCTCTCCCTTTCCTTTCCTTTCCTCTCCTTTCTCTTTCTTTCTCTCTTTCTTTCTTTCTTTGTTCTTCTTTGCTTGCTTGCTTTCTTCCTTCCTTCCTTGCTTGCTTCCTTTGTCTCCTTCCTTCCTTCCTTTGTCTCCTTCCTTCCTTCTTCTTTCTTTCTTTTTTCTTTCTTTCTTTTCTTTCTTCCTTCCTTCCCTTCCTCCTTCCCTTTTTTCTCTCTTTCTCTCTCTCTTTTCTTCCCCTTCCCCTCCCTTCCCTTCCCTTCCTCTCCTTTCCTTTATCCTTCTCCTTCTTTCTTTCTCTTTCTAACTTCCTTCCTGCCTTTCTGCCTTCCTGCCTTCCTTCTTTTCTTTCAGATTTCACAATGCCAGCAATAGCAATGACCTGGTACATGTACAGAAATCAATTCTAGCAACTGTCCCTAAGATCTGTGTCCCATAATGATGGAAAGAAGATTGCCTGTGTCTCCATCATGCCCGAGTGTTTCAGCTTCCACCTTTACAGGCTTAAAGTACCCAGCTTCATGGTGAGAAATCCAAAATCCACCAAGTAGGTCTACGTAGACCTAGTTAACATGGAAGTCTGAAGAGAAGAGATTACAATCTGAGTTTTAAGTTTCTCACCTAAACCTTTCTCCTTCAGTGAACATTTTTTAGGCAGACTCACTCAGCACCTTCTATCATTTCCTGGGGTGCTAAGTTCTGGCACCTGCCCTTTCACTATGGAAGCTAAGGCAGTAATTGCAGGTTCCATAGCCAGATGCTCTCTCTCAATGCCCCCTTACCTAAGACATGGCTCACCGGACTTTTATTTGGGACTATGATTTCTCAGCAGCAAGACACAAGCTGCAGAGCTTGTTTCAGCTAGTAGGGGAAATTATGGAGTAGTTCCTGCTACGAGCACCATCTAGAGCTGCCTTGTTTCTGTGACTCAGGCTTGATTCTGCCACCCCCTTTCAACCTCATGAATTTCCCATGTCTTTCCTATAGATTCCCTTTTTTGTTTGTTTGTTTGTTTGTTTATCTTAGCCAGAGCCTGTCTCTATTGCCCGCAAGTAAGGTACCATCCCATCTTTCGTTGCTTTCAAGAGGCTGTGTGTTACAAAGCTGTGTTTTGGTGCAGCCAGTTGAGGTTGACTTCTTGATGACGGCCAGGCTAGCCCATGCCCTGTTCTGCCTAATTGTACTAGAAAACACATATCCTGTCGGTCACAGTCAGCTCCCAAAACAAGCTGTATAGCAAAGGACATTCTTACAGAAAAAATATTTTCTCTAAAATTGTATACTGAATCTGGCTCGCTTCGGAGCTGAGAGACAACTACCTCCTCCACTGATCTGATAAGCCAAGTCTGTGATGAGACCATTTCAGATAGCGATGGTCTGATAGCAGTGTCTCGCTATCAATTTTCTCTTAAAGCTGGCAGTCCAGAAACAGCTCCTTTCTGAAGTTTAATTTTTATCTTCCTGGCTCTGCATGTGAGAGAGAGAAAGAGAAAGAGAGGGAGCAAGGAAGAAAAAGAGAGAGAGACCCTAAATGGAAGCACAGAGCTCAGTTGAACAAGCCAGCAGTTCTTGTTCAGTTCATTACATCCTTTCCCAAGGGAATGCAGCTTTGTTTTACAATTATTTGCTTCCAACCTGGTTTTACATCTGCAGCCTTTCTTATCTAGTCATTCTTTCATAGTAATAATCAAATGGCAATCCGCATGGCACCAAGGTTAAGATTTCCCAAGCGTCTTGCATTGTACAGCTTTCCTTGCAAAGGGCAATGGCCTTTGTGGCTAGGACAAGTCCTTGTGTGTCCACCAGCCCACCTACTAGATTTTTAGTCAGTCGAAGTCCTGTTAATGTGAACAGAAGATGGTTTTTGAAAGAGAAATCAAAGGCCAATGGTGACTTTTAACAGGTTTCGATGTGCCCTTTGTCATAACAATGGCAACAATGAAACAGTAGATGTGAGCTAATGATTAATCAATAATATTTTCTTTTCTTTTTCTTTCTGTTTTTTTTTTTTTTTTTTTTTGAGGCAGTGTCTCACTCTGTCGCTCAGGCTGGAGTGCAATGGCATGATCTCGGCTCACTGCAACCTCCGCCTCCTGGGTTCAAGCAATTCTCCTGCCTCAGCCTCCCCAGTAGCTGGGATTGCAGGTATGACCCACCACCCTCAGCTAATTTTTTTGTATTTTTAGTAGTGATGGGGTTTCACCATATTGGTCAGGCTGGTCTCGAACTCCTGATCTCTGGTGATCCACCAATCTCGGCCTCCCAAAGTGCTGGGATTACAGGCATGAGCCACCACACCCGGCCTCATCAATAATATTTTCATGAAGCCTTCCAGCACATGCTGTAAACATGGACATCAATATGTAAAATAAACATAATTATTCACCTATGTCTCACAACATCTTTGTGAGATAGACATTTATATTATTGATATTACTAACCCCAATTAATAATAAATAAATAAACCTGCTGTTCCAACAGGGTAAGTGATTTGCTTCAGTTACAAATTAGTATATCATGGAGGCACATCTCTAGAACTTGCTAACTAAAGGATGTCTGTAAACCGGCAGCATCATTATCAGCTGGGAACTGGAAGAAATGCAGACTCTTGGGCCCTCAACCCAAGCTGCCGAATCAGACTCTGTATTGTAACAAGGCCCCAGGTAATATTTTGCAAAGCAAGGTTTACAGAGCACTAGATTGTCTGTGTTACAGTGTTATGGAAGCTTTAGTATTTTTTGTCACTAGCAGCCTCCTTGTCCCTCAAAGTATCTCGCCAGGATTTTTTTTTTTTCCCCACTCTGTCACTCAGGCTGTAGTGTAGTGGCATGATCTCAGGTCACTGCAACCTCTGCCTCCCGGGTTCAAGCGATTCTCCTGCCTCAGCCTCTGGAGTGGCTGGGACTACAGGCGTGCACCCCCACACTCAACTAATTTTTGTATTTTCAGTAGAGACAGGGTTTCACCATGTTGGTGAACTCCTGACCTCAAGTGATCCACCCACTTCAGCCTCCCAAAGTGCTGGGATTACAGGGATGAGTCACTGTGCCCAGCCCTCACCAGGATCATTTTCTAGAAATCCGGCTAATAAAGTGAGAAATCACAAAGTTTGGGGCTGCAGTTTATTCTTCACTTTTTTTTTTAAGTCCAAGATGTTATTTTGTCCTTTTCCAATATTATCATTAATAAAAACAAAAGTAAGCATAGCTACAAAAGGACAGAATGAAAGAAAAAAAAAAAAGCATACTCAGTAGATTATTTCCTCCCCCCCCCCCCCCTTTTTTTGGATTTGAAGAGCTGCCCCAAAATGCACATACCATTATGACAAATTATGAGGAGGCTGAGGAGAGCTACAAATTGAGTCATTTTGCAGTCTGTTGTTAATGTCATCTACCAGGTAGAGAGACATAATTTTTCTTCATTTATCTCAGGGCTATAGTACACTCAGTCTGTTATGAAATGTTCACAATGAAACCAGTATGGCTTAAGGATGTGCAAAGTGATATCTCTCACTAGGAGATCCAGGTTAGCAGTAGTCGATGGTAATTAGTCCAGGCTCCTACAAAGATGTAAAGGAGCAAAGACCGTTGGCCTGGAACCTGGAGGCTGAATTGACAATGTGTCAATTGTTCTTGCTCTGATCACACATAAGGTTTGGAACTAATTCATGTCTTATTCATGATCTGATTGCTGAAGCTCAGAATGCTGCAATGGTTTTAAAGATTGACAACCTACCTATTCCCACCCAAACTAACCAATATCTGCCTACTAAGTCTTTTGGAGTCTCCAAATTTTACTTGATTTCTAAATATTTCATTATTCCAATAACTTCTTCTTGCCTGATACACATTTTTATTTAAATTATGTTTTTTATTTTTTGGAAAATAAACCTTCTCTTTTTTATTATTTATTCACTTTTATTTCAATAGCTTAAATAGCTGTAGGAGTACAAGTGACTTTTGGTTACACAGATGAATTGCATAGTGAAGTCCAGGCTTTTAGTGTACCTGTCACCCAAATACTGTACATTACCCCTCCCCACTTCTGAATCTCCAGTGTCCATTATGCCAGTCCCTATGGCTCTGTGTACCCACAGCTTAGTTCCCACTTGTAAGTGAGAACATGCAGTAGTTTGTTTTTCATTCCTGAGTTACTTCCCTTTGAATAATGGCCTCCAGTTCTTCGGATATTATTACATCCAAAGAATGTAATAACGTGCAAAAGACGTTATTACATTCTTTCTCATTTTTAATGTTAAATTTAAAGGAGTTTTAGTGGTGGTAGTGTTTTTCTTTCTTTTATTTTTATTGTTTATTTGTTTATTTTTCTCAGAGTTAAAAGCTGTTGTGTTCAAATAATATATAAAGGAACGGAGTGGTGAAAAACTAGGTCAAGGGCACACGTTTCTTAAGTAGACATCTGAAAACCTTCTTCCCAAATGGATATAAAACCTAATTAATGAATACAGAAATTTTCAAGTTTATGGTCAAGTTTATTCATTTCAAGTTTATTTAATATGAAATATTAACTCGAGATGCTGTGGAGGACTCATAGAATTTGAACGTTCTCTCCATTGAAAATATGGACCTAACAACCTAGAGTCCAGAAGGAAGAAAGACTTCATCCCTGGATGGGGTGATGAAGTCAAACGCGCACCTTCAAATTGGAGGAGAGCTCATCTTTACAGACTTGCTTTCCCTTGTCTATTTCTCAGTGCTACATTGTCATGATGGGGTATTATTCTATCCAGCTGTATTTACTGATGCCTCTAATGTGCCAGAGACTCTGGGAGCCACTTGGTAAAGAGAAAACAAGGCAGACAAGGTTTCTGCTCTCTTGGTTCTTACATTCCAGTGACTATTGGTTATTATGGTGACAGAAAAGGGACGTGACCTGGGAGAGCCATGATGTTGTAAGATGGAAGGGGTTATGGGTTATACTAATTTTTGTGAATATATTCACGGGACATGGACTTGAGCAATCAGCTTTCCTACTCTCAAGGTGCCAGGATACATCACAATGCCATAAGCTTTAGAAGATGCTGAAAGAGAGTCTCTGCTTCACTTTTCCCCCATAGAGATCACATGAATGTCACAACTACTGAAGGGACCTCAGGCCCAGAAACAGGTTTCATCTAATTATTAAAACCAAAGGTCTTGGCCGGGCACAGTTGTTCATGCCTGTAATCCCAGCACTTTGGGAGGCCAAGGCGGCAGATCACTTGAGGTGAGAAGTTCAAGACCAGCTTGGCCAACGTGGTGAAACCCCATCTCTACTAAAAATACAAAAAGTAGCCAGGAGTGGTGATGGGTGCCTGTAATCTCATCTACTTGGGAGGCTGAGGCAGGAGAATCACTTGAACCAGGGAGGCGGAGGTTGCAGTGAGCCAAGATGAAGCCATTGCGCTCCAGCCTGGGAGACAAGAGCAAAACTCCATCTCAAAAAATAAGAAGAAGAAGAAGAAATAAAAAATAAAACCAAAGGTCTTGAAAACAAAACATAAAGGAGCACTGAATTATCCCACTCCTAGAGCTCATGTTTTCCCCACCTAATTGATACTCTTTGGGTATTCACTTTTAGTGGAGTGGATTCTCACATCTACGCTGCCTTCCATGGAATAAACTGTATCATCAGGTAACCGCAATGGCTGTTATCTGTCAGCAGATACTACCTACCATTAAAGCTCAAGGAATGTTAATGAAAAATATTCCAGCATGCTTTGTAGAATTCACAAACCCTTTGAGTAATACTCACTGCAAAACTGAATGTAAAGGTTTGCCTAATCACAAAAAATTTACCTGTCATTTCTTCTCCACACCCTCCCTTCACAGATACCCAGCGCCTATCCAACTTGCAGCAAGAAAGGCTACATTCGATTACTTAATAAAGAATTCAGACACATTTTACCAGAGGTTATTCTGCAAGGCTCTTTTGTGTTTTGTCTTCCCACATTCTGAAAAGAGTGTATGTTGAAGGTTGCCAACCATTCTCCCTGAGCCGGCAGCTTTGTGTGGACTCAGAAGCCTCACTGTACTCTCTGACGCAGCGGCGGGGAAGCTGAAACAGTGCTCTTCGATAAATAGGCTTTGTCTGTCTGTGCTGGCAGCAACTGCTCCAGAAAGTGTACACAGGCAATATGCTCCGGTGTATTCCCCATAGGCACTTAACGCTCCTGCACACAGCTTCCAAATCTGTCATCTTTCCATTCTCTTCTCGCCAGATTCCTATTCTCCCTGGCCAGGAACATAAAACAATAAGTTTATTTTCCAGTTTCTGAGCTGCTATGCTCATCCTAGCTTTGTGAATGTTCATTTTCCAGAGGGGAGGATACTATGGGACTAATTCCCCATGGCTCAAGAAATGAAATGCATCTCAACGTCTACAAATGCATGTGCTAGTCAATGGTTCTAAGTGCAAAGATGAAAGATCTTCAGTAAAACCTTGATATGGTTTGGATGTTTGTCTCCTTCAAATTTTATGTTGAAATGTGGTTCCCAGTGTTGGAGGTGGGACCTGGTGGGAGGTGATCAGATTATGGGGGTGGATCCCTCATGAATGGTTTAGCACGATCCTCTTGGTGATAAGTGAGTTTTCAGTTAGTTCACCTGGGATCTCGTTGTTTAAAAGTCTAGGACCTCATTCCCTCACCCTCTTCCTCCCACTTTCACTGTGTGATGTGTCTACTCCTGCTTCACCTTCCACCATAATTGTGAGCTTCCTAAGGCCCACAACAGAAGCAGATTCTTGCACTACACTTCGACGAGCCAATGAAACCTCTTTTCTTTATACATAACCGGTCTCTGATATTTCTTTATAGTAATACAAACAGACTAATACAGACCTACAATCTATCATCAATAAATTGTAGCCTCTGAGGTCTTTCTGAGCTCTTGGTCATCTTAGTTTCTACCCACTGTGACTGTCCTCAGATTGATCTGAACAATCATTTTATTGAGAAGCTGAGATGGTGTGAGATTAGGTGGCCTGCCTTGGACACAGTTAGTATCCAAGCTAGGATAAGAGCACACGTGTCTGGCTCTCTATTTGACTGACTTGATTTGAGTTTCTAAGGCTTCACAGAGGAGAATTCTGAGCTAAGTCTTAGGGCAAATATCTATGTGGTAGAAAAAATAAAATCTGAGAAAAAGTAAAACCATGTGTGTGGAGGCAGGCATGCGCTAAAAGATGGTGCCCTAAAACTTCAAGGAGTTCAGCAATTATCTTCCAAGTAACTTAATTTTAGTCTTTGTAACAGCATCGAAAACACTACATGACCCTCCAAGATTCTTATTTCTCCTTAACGAAAACACTCAGAGGAGGCCAGAGTTTTGTTTTTTCTTCTGCTTTTTTTTAATAGAGATAATATTTCCATAATATAAAACATACCACTTTAGCCATTTTAAAGTATATAATTGTATTAGTTAGGTTTCTCCAGAACGACAGACCCGATAAGATAGATAGGGGGAGAGAGAGAGAGAGAGAGAGAGAGAGAGAGAGACGAGAGGGGATTTATGAGGGGAATTGCCTCAGGTGATTACGGAAACACAGCGGTCCCATGACAGACAGTCTGCAAGCTGGAAACCCAGGAATGCTCACTCTGTCCAAGTCTGAAAGTCTCAGGATCAAGGAAGCTGATGATGTATTAATAACTCTCAATCCAATGCAGATGGCCTGAGAATTCAGGAAGCCACTGATGCATTCTGGAGTCTGAAGGCCAGAGAACTTGGAGTTCTAACATCCAGGGGCAGGAGAAGAAAGATGTTCCAACTACAGGAGAGTGAATTCATGTTTCTTCTGCCGTTTTGTTCTGTTCAGGCTCCTACTCAATTGGACAGTGCCTGCCCACAGTGAGGGTGGATCTTCACTCAGTCCACAGACTCTCACACCAATCTCCTCTGGAAACACCCTCACAGACACATGTGGAAGTAATGCCTCACTAGCTCTCCAGAGCTCTCCAGGTATCCCTTAATCCAGTCAAGTTGACTTCTAAAATTAACCATCATGATAATTCAGTGGCTTTTAGTACATTCACAGGATTCTGAAGCCATCATGACTACCTCATTCCAGAACATTCCAATCGCCTCCCAAAAGAAACTCTACCTATTAATGGGCACTCCCCATTATCTCTCCCTCCAAGCCCTGGCAACCATATATCTACTTTCTGTGTCTATTGATTTTCCTATTCTGAATGTTTTATATGAATGGGATTATACAGTATGTGACATTTTATGTCTGGTTTCTCTCAATGTTTCAAGGTTCATGCATGTTGGAGCATATATCAGTACTTCATTATCTTAATAGTTCATTATAGGTCAATATAGGTACATATTACATATTGTTTATTCATTCTCTTCATGGACATGGGTCACTTCTATTTTGGGGACTATTCTGAATATTGCTGTTAGGAATATTAATATACAGTATCTGTTTGAATCCCTGTTTTAAATTCTTTTGGATATATACCTGAGAGTGGAATTGCTGGATCATATGATAATTCTATGTTTAACGTTTTGGGAGACCAACAAACTGCTTTCTACAGCTGTACCATATTACATTCCTACCAGCAATGTGCAGAGATTCTAATTTTGTCACAATATTTCCAACATGTATTATTATTAATATTATTGCTATTTAATGGATGTGAACTTGCATTTCATTATGGTTTGAATTTTCCTAATGATTAGTGATGCTGAATATCCTTTCATGTGTTTATTCACCATTTGTACATCTTCTTTAGAGAGATGTCTATTCAAGTTCTTTGTGTATTTTTTAACTGGGTTGTCTTTTTGTTGTAAGAGTTTTAAAAATTCCTTAATATTCTGCATAATAAACCCTTATTAAATGTATGATTTGCAAATATATTTTCCATTTCTATGGGTTGTTATTTCATTTTCTTGATAATGCCTTTTAATGCACAAAAGGTTTTCATTTTAATGAAGCCCACTTTTTTTTTTAATTTTTGATCATATGTTTTTGTTGTCATATTGCTTAATCTAAGATCATGAGAATTTATCCATTTCCTCCTAAGAGTTGTATAGTTTTGGCTTGATATGGTTTAGCTCTGTTTCCCCACCCAAATCTTACCTTGAATTGTAATCCCATAGTCCCCACATGTCATGGGAGGGACTCCATGAGAGGTAATTGAATCATGGGAGTGATTACCCCCATTAGGAGCAATTACCTCCATGCTATTCTCATGATAGTGAGTTAGTTCTCATGAGATCTAATGGTTTTATAAGGGGCTTCTCACACTTTGCTTGGCACTTCTCCTTCATGCCACCATGTGAAGGAGAACGTGTCTGCTTCCCCTTCTGCCATGATTGTACGTTTCCTGAGGTCTCCCCAGCTCTGGAGAACTGTGAGTCAATTAAACCTTTTTTCTTTATAAATTACCCAGGCTCAGGTATTTCTTGGTAGCAGCATGAGAATGGACTAATACATGGCTCTTACATCTAGGTGTTTGAACCATTTTTAGTTCAATTTTGTATATGTTGTAAGATAGAGTTCATTTTCATTGTTTGTGTGTGAATATCCAGTTGCCTCAGAACCTCTTGTTGAAGACATCATTCTTACCACATCTAATGGTCATGACATCTTTAGCAAAAATTAATTTACTATAGTCATATTTGTTTATTTCTGGACTCTCAATTATTATTCACTGATCAAAATGTGTCTCCTTATGCTAGCACTACAATGTTTTGATAATTGTAGCTTTCAGTAAGTTTTGTAATCAGGAAATATGAGTTCTCCAACTTTCTTATTTTTTAAGAATGTTTTGACTATTTTGGGTCCCTTGAAATTCCATATGAATTTTAGGATCATTGTCCTAATTTATGCAAAAAAAGATCTGTTGAAATTTTGATAGAGATTACATTGAATCTGTAGATTAATTTGAGGGAGTATTGCCATCTTATCAGTATTGTTTTCCTACCCTTGAATACAGGATCTCTTTCCATTTACTTAGTTCTTTAATTTCTTTCAACAGTGTTTTGTGTGTTTCAAAAATGACTTGTGGTACACAAGTCTTACCCTTCTTTGGATACATTTATTCCTAAGTGCTTTATTTTTTGTGGAGTGGAATGTTTGCTTTATTTTTGTAAATGGAATTTTTTTCTTAATTTTCTTCCAGATGGGTCGTTCCTATTGGATAGAAATACAGCTTATTTTGGCATATTACTCTTGTATCCTACAACTCTGCTAAACCCATTTATTAGCTCTAATAATTTTGTGAGTGGAAGGGTTTCCTTAAGATTTTCTACATATAAGATGATGCCATCTACAAATATAAGTCATTTACTTCTTCCTTTCAAATCTGCATACATTTATTTCTTCTTGTCTAATTGTCCCGGCTAGAACTTCTAGCACAATGTAGATAGGTGATGGCAAGAGTGAACATCCTTGTTTTATTTCCGATCCAGGAAGAATGTTTTCAGTCTTTCACCATTAAGTATGATTTTAAATCTCTGGATTTTTTACAGATGCCCTTTATTGTACTGGGAAATTTTCTGTGTCAGGGATTGCCAAGACCACTGGCAGGCTCAGTGAGAAGGACTCAAAGACTCATAAGCTGTTACATTCAGAGCTATGATTTATTAAAGCCAAAGGATGCAGATTAAAACTAATTAAAGAAAAAATGCATGGGAAACGTCCAGAAGAAACCAGATGCAAGCTTCCAGTTGTCTTTTCCTAGTAGTATCATATGAACATGTTTAATTCTCCCAGCAATAATTTATGCCAGCACGTGCAGAGTGTCACCAACAAGGGAAGCTCAACCAAGCCTTGCTGCCTAAGATTTCTAATGAAGTGTCACTCTTGTTGGCATGTAGCAACTACACAACAAAATCTCAGCTACTCAAGTTCCAGCCCCTCAAAGAAAAAGAGAAATTCGCCGTAAATCACATTTGTTAACATAAACTATCTCATCAAACTGGTACTGCATGGCCCAAGGCCACAGACATACAGAAACAGGTGTTCAATATGAAGCACATTTGTTAGCCAAGGGCCAGTCCTGAAGACAGCTTCTTCTTGGGAATGTGCAGTATTTGGCTAAGTTTATCATTTCCCACACAATCCCTCTCACTCTGGCTCTTGGCATGGGTTCTCTTACAGTAAAATGATCATATTTGGGGAGCATCTGCATTTGATAGAGCATTTGTATACCTGATATAGCAATTGCATCAGCATGAATATGCCTAACATTTGAAGGAGTCAGTTTGGAGTAGAGACAGACTTAAGGAAAAATCCGTTCTCTAAAGGGATTACATACATTTTCTTATTTTCATACTAATTTGATTATGCACTGTTCTCTTGATATACCATTATTGTGCCTTGTGATAAGCTTGTGCAGAACGATTTATTAAATAAATTACTTTTGCCCCAACTTCTATTTGTAATAGAATACAAATTAGTTGATGGTAGTTAAATCCCGTTCTTTCTTGGGTCGTTCACTTTCCATTGTATTACATCCTGAGGAGGCTTTACTTCATATCTCCATGTATTTGATTATCTGGTATTTGATAATACTGGTATTATCCTATGACTTATGTACACATGGTAGTTGAATCTAACCCAAAATGCCAGTGTTGCACGATATTACAATATAGTTGCAGCACAATTCAGTTTTAATACAGAACAAATCAGTACAGTTTTAACACAGAATAAATCAGTAAAAATTACAGAGATATTTCCCTTAACAGAATCAGACCTTGGTCATATGCCAGATATGATGGATAATTGTTACTGCAATTAGCCCACGATTCAATTATTTCTGGGTTCCAAGACAGTTACAGATAAAGCCAATCACTTTGTCTCAGTTAACAGAGTTGTGCCACGACTGGTATCAATTGTACGCTATTGTGTAATGGGGCCCACTTGCCTCCTATGAGGAGGAAAATAGTGTTATCAAGAATTGTTATTTTTCTTGGTACCTGTACTACAGAATATATTTTATTCTGATGTATTATTGGAGTGAGTACAATCAGAGTGCATCAGTGCAAATTGCAAGTGCCCTTAGAGGTTTCCCATGAATACAGAGGTCCATGAGATTCCCATAGATGTGCCCTTTGTAGCCAGAAAGGGGAGCCGTTGCACTATGACTATTTTGTCTTCCACCTTTATTAACGTAGTCAAGAGGTCCTGCTGGGTCAGGGTACTATCCCTTTCCCAACACTGGGTCCTAACTTTATCCACCATTATCTGTGGAGCCTGCATGACCCACTTCACTAAATCCCCATCTTCTTTTCATGCTTATCCCAATCCTTTGCTTATTCCAATCCTTTGCTTTTAATCAGCCTAATCTAGTTAAGAACTCTTCCTCTAAATGCCACTCCTCATTAAAAGCAAATTCAGCTTGGTGGGGTGCAGTGGCTCATGCCTGTAATCGCAGCACTTTGGGAGGCCGAGGCAGGCAGATTACTTGAGGTCAGGAGTTCAAGACCAGCCTGACCAACATGGTGAAACCCCGTCTCTGCTAAAAATACCAAAAAATTAGCCAGGCATGGTGGCACATGCCTGTAGTCCCAGCTACTCGGGGGGCTGAGGCATGAGAATTGTTTGAACCTAGGAGCCAGAGGTTGCAGCAGTGAGCCGAGATCGCACCACTGCACTCCAGCCTGGGCAACAGAGTGAGACTGTCTCAAAAAAAAAAAAAAAAGCAAATTCAGCTTATCCCATGATGCTTAGTCTGCCACTTAGCTCTCCTAAAGCCCCTTTTCTGTTAATTAATCCATTATGAATGTTGTTGACATTGTGTACTAGTGGTCTCAATACAGTTAGAATACATGTTCTGGACCAAAAACAGTTGGGTCTTCCTTATTAGTATCAGTCTCTCTCTCTCTCTCTCTCTCTTTTTCTCTACGCTCACATAGAGAAAAGACCGTTTGAGACTATGGTGAGAAAATGATCATCTGCAAACCAAGGAGAAAGGCCTTACCGGAAACCAATACTGCTAGCACCTTGATCTTGGAGTTTCAGCCTCCAGACTGTGATAAAATAAACATCTGTAGTTTTAGCCATCCAGTCTGTGTATGTTGATATGGTCGCCCAAACAGACTAATACAATTCGCATCTATCACTAAATATGCAAAGCCCAGTCGAGATCAAATGTCTATCCACTGTCAGGACCCATTTATAGTTTCCCAGGGTTATTGGTAGTGATCCAGTGATTTCTATGTGCTGAATATATGCAGGGCCTTTCCCCTGGAGGTCTGTCTCATAGCCCTCTACAATTTCTATCTCTTAGGATGGTACTTTGCTTTTAGAAGACATGAGAGGAATATATCGATAATCACTCATCTCAGCATTACTGCAGAAACCTCATGTACACTCATTTCTGGATCTAGGTGGCCACCTAAAGGGAGTGCACCGGGATATCCTGGTTCTAACTGGTTCTAGTGCCTTTTCAATTAAGAAGATTATTTTGATAGAGCATTTGATAGAGCATTTATATGCCTGATATAGCAATTGCATCAGCATGAATATGTCTAACATTTGAAGGAGTAAGTTTGGAGTAGAGACAGACTTAAGGAAAGATTATTTTGATGAGTATCTATATGTTCTACTTTAATGTATCCCTTAAATTCCCACAGAGTGATTTATATCAGGACCGTGCTCTATTCAGGTGTCCCTTTAATAACTCAGTTTTCCATTTTGCTTTTGCCTGCCCATATGGCCAGGTCATTGGCCATCACTCATGAATCAATATACACCCAAACGTTAGAACTTTCAGTGTTGTTAAATTCCACCATCACTGCAAGGAAAACAGCATGCAATTTAGCCAGAGATGGCTTGTTCTTACCTTCTTCAATCAGAGTTTTCCATCAGTTAGTTGTAATGTGATGGTCTTCCAAACAGGATGCTGTCCATCCACCTTGGAAATGCAATTCATAAACCAAACAGCTTCTTGTTGGTCAATGAAGAGTTATTAATAGGATACTGCCCATGTGATCATAAAATCTGGAAGCTCCTCAAGTGGTTACAAAGTCAGTCCAAAAGGAAAAGGGGCTACCTTATCATGTATACTATGAATATTATCTTGCATTCTTCCAGTACGGTCTTCCTGTATAAACCATTTTCATTTTATTATGGAACTCTTCTTGGCACTGTTCTCCTTGTTAGAGTGTTTCTCTGACATTATGAGTATTTTAGGTTTCAAGAATATTATATGGCCTTCAGTCATATGGGAAGTTTAAATTAAGGCCCAATAATAAGCCAATAATTATTTTTCAGGTGATATGTACCATACCACCGTGTGTGAAAATATTACTCCAAAATCCCAGTGGTCACTGTTGGACAGCACTCATGGGCTTTTGTCTAAACTTTAATTGCCATAAGTACGAGTTACAGATACTTCCAAAATAATTTGAGTCTAGATCATAAAGGCCCAGAAGAATGGATTGAGCCACCACTTTTTGCAATTTTGATATAGCCTGCTATATCTAGGTTGTCTAATTTGTTGGAACACAAGTTATCATAATTTTTTTAAAAATCATTTTTTTAAGGGTTAATAGCAATAGTTCTACTTTTCATCCTTATTTTAGTAGTTTGAGTAATTGTTGGTACTACCACTCCAACTTCAAATGTGTCATTAATTCAATGGTCTTCCTTTTCTTTTGGTCATTCTAGCTTAAAATGTGTCGGTTTTATTGATTATCTCAAAGAACCAATTTTGGTTTTGTTGAGTCACCTGATTTTTCTATTCTTTTTTTTATTATTTCCATTCTAAATCTTTATTATTTCCTCTCTTTCTTTTACATTGAGTTTAGTTCTTCTTTTTCTAATTTCTTACAGTAGAAATTGAACTATATGTTTGTAATCTATATTTCTTTTTAATGTGGACATTCATAGCCATAAATTCTCTCTGAGCACTGATTTTTCTGCATCCCCATACATTTTGGTATGTTATGTTTTCATTTTTATTTATCTCAAAGAATTTTCTAATTTTTATGTGATTTCTTCTTTGATAGACTGTTTATTTGAGTTGATTAGCTTTCACATATTTGTACATTTTCCAGATTTTCTTTTACTACTGACTTCTAATTTTATTCCACTATGATCAGGGATGATACCTTGTATGATTTCCATCTTTTTTGATTTATTGAGGTTGGTTTAGTGGCCACATACATGGTCCATGCTGAGTAATGTTTCATTTTCACTTGAGAAGAATGTGTATTCTATTGTTGAGTGGATTGTTCTGTGCATGTTTGTCAGGTCTAGCTAATTTATGTGTTACTCTAATCTTCTTTTTTCTTAATGATCATATATTTGGTTGTTCTTTTCATTATTGAAACAGGAGTATTAAAGTCTCTACCTATTTCTTCCATCAATTCTTTTGTTATTCAATTCATATATTTTGATGCTCTGTTATTAGGGGGCATAAATCAACTAATTGTTACAACATTTTAGATGACTGACACTTTTATCATTATATAATATCCTTGTCTCTTTAAAAAAATTTTTGTATCTGAGTCTATTTTGTTTGGTATTAGTATAGCTACTCCAGGTCTCTTTTGATTACTATTTGCCTGAAATATCTTTTTCCATACTTTTACCTTCAACTTATGTGTGTCTTGACATCTAAAATGAGTGTTTGGTAGAAAGTCTGTACTTGGATCATTTTTGATCCAATCTGCAAGTCTCTACCATTTAATTAGAAAGTTTATTAAATTTACATTTAATGTAATTACTGATAAAAAAATATTTATTTCTGCCATTTTTCGTTGATTTGTTATATCTTTTTTGTTCTTCAATTTCTACATTACTGTCTTCTTTTGTGTTAAATATTTTCTAGTGAATCACAATTTCCTTTTTTTCTCTTACTAAATATGTTTTAGTAATTTTCTTAGTGGTTTCTTAGTGGTTGTTCTGCTGATTACAATTTACATCTTAATTTATGATGATTTAGTTCAGATTAATACCAATTTGTTTTTGTTAGTACATACATGATATTGCTGTCTTCTGTTTATGTTGTTATTGTCACAGATTGTGTCTTTTTATACTGTGCTACCATCACCATCAATTTATAATTATTGAATTATGCAGTTTTCTTCATTATATAAGAAAAAGAGTTAAAAACCAAAAGTATATTCATTTCAGCCTGAACAATTATTGTTAACATTTATTGTAGGGCAGATCTATTAGTAACAAACTCCCAATTTTTGTTTGAATGGAAATGTTTTAATTTTTATTCAGTTTTGAAGGATAGTTTTACCAGATATAGGTAGAATTCTGGGGGGTGGGATTAGGGTAAGTTAAAATGCCGCAAAGCTCTCTTATTGACGTTCGGTTGGTTTTTCTTTATTAAGCATTTCTCTGTTTTTTGCAAGCATTTGGTTATATTTGGTTAGTTTCCAGAGTTCTGTGAAAGTCAATTCTGACAGTTTGCCAGTTTATTTGTTGCTTTTGTGTAGGAATAAACTTTTGGAATTCTCTAATTCGCCATTTTTGCTGATGTTAACCTTTTCTTTCTGCCTTGAGACACATTTCTTCAAAAGGTGAGTGATTTTCTAAATTTCATTTGAAAACCTACCTACAACCTGTGTCACCACAGAAAATGGTCAGGACTGAGCTAAGTGGAGTATGGCCAACACAGGGATCGTAGGCCCCCAGCGTATGCTGAAACCTTGTATGTAATTGGGACATCTAGCCACAGAGCCCCAGTCAGGCAAAAGCAGTAAATTCAGCAGCCCACACAGCACTGTGTCAAAGATCATACTAACCTCGTATATGATTCATTCAAATTTGGGTCCCAGGGATTGCAATATGGAGGGCATGCCAAGGCAGTGAGAAATTCCAGATGGTGCATAATAAGATTGATCTGGGTTACTTGGAAGTCATATACAGGAAACCAAATAATGATGTCAGAAGCTCAAAGGATATGAAGCAAAATAAGATTTAGAGTGAAAAATGATCAAGAAGTTTAGAACTAGACTATGAAAAAAATGAATGATAATTATTTATTTTTAATTTTTTAGTGTGTTCTAGCTCTTTATTTGCTTGGTCGCTCCTTCCTGTATAATACTTTCTTGGGCCATACTCCTAGTGATAAATTTTAATTCAAATTTTGGCTCCTTTATGATTTTTTAATTATTATTTTTATTTTTAAAAGGCTTCCTGTTTTTAGAGCAGTTCTACATTAACAGAAAAACTAAGAGAAAAGTATGGATGTATCCCAAATATATTCTGCCTGCACACATGCATAGCATCTCCCACTATCAACATCCCTGATCAGAGTGGTACATTTACTACCACTGATGAACCTGCATTGACATTAGCACATCATTATCACCCAAAGTTCATAGTTTAAATTAGAGTTTGCTCTTGGTGTTACACATTCTATAAGTTTGGACAAAAGTAGAATATGTATATATTATGTATATATAATATGTATCCACCATTATCATATCACACCAAGTATTTTCACTGCCCTAAACATCCTATGTGTTCTATTCATCCCTCTGTCCCCCCAACCACTGGCAATTACTGATATTTTACTGTCTCCATAGTTTTGCCTTTTTTAGAAGGTCAATGCAATGAGCCTTTTCAGATTGGCTTCCTTCACTTACTAATGTAAACTTAAATTTCCTCCACATCTTTTCATTGCTTTATAACTTATTCCTTCTTAGCACTGCATAATATTCCACTGCCTGAATGTACCACAGTTTATTGATCCATTGACCTACCGAAGGACATTTTAGTTGCATCCAAGTTTTGGCAATTACAATCAAAGCTGTTGTAAAGATCAATGTGCAGGTTTTTGTATGGGTATGTTTCAACTCCATTGCCTAAATACTGAGAAGCTTCGATGCTACATTGTATGGCAAGAGTAGTTCAGTGTGGTAAGAAAGAACCAAACTGTCTTCCAATGCAGCTAAAACACTTTGCATTTCTGGCAAACAAATTCTAATGTATATATGCAGAGGGAAATTCATTGCTGCATTTCTGGCAGCAATGAATGAAAGTTCCTGTTTCTCCACATCCTAACTAACATTTGGTGCTGTCAGTGTTCTGGGTTTTGGCCATTCTAACAGATGTGTGGTGGTATCTTATTGTTTGATTTGCATTTGCCTAATGACACATGATGTGGATCATTTTTCATATGTTAATTTGGTATATATTCTGTTTGATGAAATGACTGTTAAAGTCTTTGACTCATTTTCATAATCAGGTTGTTTGTTCTCTTAGTGTTAATTTTTAATAGGCGTTTGCATATTTTGGAAAAAAGTCCTTTATTAGATGTGTTTTTCAAAAATATTTTCTTCCAGACTGTGGCTTTGCTTTTCATTCTCTTGATAGTGTCCTTCACAGCACAGAAATTTTTAATTTTAATGAAGTCATGCTTATCAATTCTTTTATAAATCATGCCATTGGTGTTGTATCTAAAAAGTCATAATTGGCTGAGCATAGTGACTCATACCCAGCATTTTGGGAGGTTGAGGTAGGAGGATTGCTTGAGCCCAAGAGTTCAAGACCAGCCTGGGCAACATAACAAGACTACATCTCTACAAAACATTAAAAAAATAAGCTGGGCATGGTGGCATGCACCTGTTGTCCTAGCTACTCAGGAGGTTGAGGCAGGAGAATCACTTGAGCTCAGAAGTTCGAGCCTCCAGTCAGCTATGATCATGCCACTACACTCCACCCTGGGTGACACAGAGAGGCAGACCCTGTTTCTAAAAATAAAAATAAAAAAGCCATTATCATACCCAAGGCCATTTAGATTTTCTCCTGTTATATTCTACAGTTTTATAAAATTCATATTACATTAGGCCTGTGATCAGTTTTGACCTTATTTTTGTAAAGAGTATAAATCTGTGTTTAGATTCTTTTTTTAAATGTGGATGTCCAGTTGTTCCAGAATAATTTGTTAAAAAGACTATCTTTTCTCCATTGTATTGTCTCTGCTTCTTTGTCGAAGATCACTTGACTATATGTATGTGGGTCTATTTCTGGGTTCTTTACTACTTTTCATTAATCTATCCATTTATTCTTTTGCCAATACTACATTGTCTTGATTACTGTACTTTTGTTATTTTTTTTTAAATTTGAATACTTTAGCCCTCCAATTTTGTTCCTCTTCAATATTGTGTTTACTGTTCTGGATGTTTTGCCTCTGCATGTATACTTTAGAATTTGTTTGTTGATATCCACAAAATAACTTGCTGAGATTTTCACTGGGATTGCATTGAGTTTCCTAGATCAAGGTGAGAAGAATTGACATCTTGACAATTTAAGTCTTCCTATCAATAACCATGCAATCTCTTCATTAATTCCTTTTTGATTTCTTTTATCAGAGTTTTATCGTTTTTCTCATCTCCATCTTTTACATATTTTGTTAAATTTGTGCCACATATTTCATTTTGGGTGGTGCTAATGTAAATGATATTTTGTTTTAAAAGTCAAATTTCATTTTTTTATTGATGATATGTAGGAAAGTAATTGACTTTTATATATTAACCTTGCATCTTGCATTTTTGCTATCATCTCTTACAGGTTCCAAGAGTTTGCTTGTTAATTGGTTTGGATTTACTACATAGGCAGTCTTTGTGAATGTTTCGTGTGAACTTCAGAAGAATGTGCTCTACTGTTGTTGGATAAAATAGTCTAAAGATGTCAATTATATTCAGTTAATTGGTGCTGTTGTTGAGCTCACCTGTGTCCTTGCTGATTATCTACATGCTGTATCTGTCTATTTTTGATAGAGACTTGTTGAAGTCTGCAAACTATAATAGTTTCTCCCTGCAGTTATATCAGTTATATCTATTTCTTTTTGCAGTTATATCAGTTTTATCTCCAGTATTTTGATGCTCTGCTGTTAAGGACATACATGTCAAGAATTGTTATATTTTCTTGGACAATTGACCCCTTTATCAGTATTTAATGCCCCTGTTTATTCCTGATAAATTTCTTGCTTTGAAGTCTCCTTTATATAAAATTATATACATACTCTCACATTTCTTTTTTCAGTGTTAGCATGGTATAACTGTCTCCATTCCTTTACTTGTAAGCTATACATATCTTTATATTTAAAGTGGGTTTCTTATAGATAACGTATGTCAGGCCTTGTGTTTTGATCCACGCCACCAATCTCTATCTTTTAATTGATGCATTTAATTATTGATGCTCAAAGTAATTATTGATATGTTAGATTAATATCTACCACATTTGCTATTGTTTTCCATTTGTTACCCTTCTTTTTTGTTTCTGTTTTTGGCTTCCACTCTTTTTCTGCCTACTGTTGTTTTAATTGAGCATTTTGTAAGACTGCATTGTTTCCTCCATTCTTAGCATATCAGTTATACTTTTTTTAAAACTAGAGTTTGCAATAAATATTTATAACTAATTCAGGATTACTTACTTACTTTTTTTAAAAGACAGCAATGATGCAACATGCACTCAGGATGGGCCCCTCCACCTGCCATTCAAGGTAACTTTCAAATAACATGATACTGCTCACAGGTACCGTAAGTACCTTATAATAACAAAATAATTCGAATTCTTCTCTCCCATCTTTTGTATCATTGTTGCCATTCATTTCACTTATACATGAGCATATATATACATAAAATGTATATATAAGCATAACTAATTAAATATATTGCTGCCATTATTGTTGCAAACAAACTTGTATCTGTTAGATCAAATAAGAGTTAAAAAATAGGCTAAGCATGGTGACTCACTACTGTAAATCCAGCAATTTGAGTTATTAAATAAAAATTTAATAACTAATTAAATATATTGCTGCCATTATTATTGCAAACAAACTTGTATCTGTTAGATCAAACAAGAGTTAAAAAATAGGCTAGGCATGGTGACTCACTACTGTAAATCCAGCAATTTGGGAGGCCGAAGCAGGGAGATTGCTTGAGCCCAAGAGTTTGAGGCCAGCCTAGGCAATATGGTGAAACCTCATCTCTACAAAAAGATTAGCTGGGCATGATGGTGCATGCACGTAGTCCCAGCTACTAGGGACGCTGAGGTAGGAGGATCACTTGAGTCTAGGAGATGTAGGCTGCAGCGGGCTGTGATGGCATTATTCCACTCCATCCTGGGCAACAGAGAGAGACAGGTCTTGGGGGGCGGGGGAAGAATAAGAAAGTAAGCTTTTATTTTACCTTCACTTACTTCTTTTCTATGCCCTTCCTTTCTGTATGTAGTTGCAAGTTTCTGACCTGTATTGCTTTTTGCTCTTTAAAGGATGTTTTTAAACATTTCTAGCAAGACAGGTCTACTGGCAACAAATTCCCTCAAGTTTCTATTTGTCTGAGAAAACCTTTATTTTTTCTTCAGTTATCAAAAATAACTTTGTAGAATACAGACTTCTAGATTGGTGAGATTGGTGTGCTTTTTAAAAATCTCTCAACACTTTAAATATTTCACTCCACTCTCTTCTTCTTTGCATGGTTTCCAAGAAGTCATATTTAATTCTCGTCTTTCCTCCTCTATAGGTAAGCTGTGTTTTCCCCTCTGGTTTCTTTCAGAATTTTTTTCCTTTGATTTTCTGTAGTTTGAAAATGATATGCACCTAGTTGTAATGCTTTTAGCACTTATTCTGCTTGTGTTCTCTGCGCTTTCTGGATCTGTGATTTGGAGTCTGACAATAATTTGAGAGAACTCTCAGTCTTTATATTTTAAATATTGCTTCTCTTCCTTCATTTCTTCTTCTAATATTCCCACTACACATCTCTCTAACTTTGGTAGTTTTCCCACAGTTCTTGAATATTCTGTTCTTTTCTGAACTATTTCTTCACTTTGTTTTCCAATGTTGGAGGTTTCTATTGATATATCCTCAAGTTCAGAGGCTTTTTCTTCAGCCAAGTCCACTCTCCTAATAAGCCCTATGAAGGCGTTCTTCATTTCTTTTATGGTGTTTTTGGTCTCTAGCACTTCCCTTTGGTTCTTTCTTAGGATTTCCATGTCTCTGCATACATTGCCCATTTGTTCTTGCATGTTGTCTACTTTCCACTTTAGAGGCCCTAGCATACTAATCATAGTTGTTTTAAATTTCTTGTATGATATTTCCAACACCCCGACATGCCTCATCCTGATGTATGCTCTGTCTCTTCAAACTGTATGTTTTCCTTTTAGTATGTGTTGTAAATTTTTCTTGTTAACTGAACAGGACGTACTAATTAGGAGATATTGCTGTAAATAGTCCGTTAGTAATGAGGTGGTCAGAGCATTCTATAGTACTATGATTAAGTCTCAGTCTTTTAATGAGCCTATGCCTCTGAACTGTGAGTTTCATAACTGTTTCTCAGTGCTTTTTCTCCCCTGTCTCTTAGGTACAACAGCATGGCTACAGTGGGCCGGGATTTGGTCATTTTTTCTCCGCACATGGAAGGCTAGAGTGGACTGGAGTTGGGTATTTCCCTACCGCAGGTTAGATCAGCTCTAATAAAATCCCCATAAGTTAGGCTCTGGTTAACTAGTTTCTGCTGAGAATAGACCTTGTTAAGAAGAACAAAGTGTTCTGGCATATTTCTAAGTGATCTCCTTTTCTCTTCCCCTGCTAGAAGCTAGGGGAGATTTTTCTTCTATATTTACTGTGAGAACCTGGTCAAAGTTCTGGAGGTAAGACACACAAATTTGACCTGGGTCTGTCCTTATTAATCTAAGGACAGTGGTTGATTTTTCAATTTGTTTAACTTTTTACCTGTTCGGACAGATTGGTGGCTGTCAACCTCCCTACATGTGGGAATGGAAACAGAGGTTATGGTTTATTTTTTATTCATTTACTCTTCATTCAGTCATCATTTATCAATTAATCGAATAAGAAATATTTACCACGCATTTGCTAGATCTTATCCTAGGGACTGTGGATATTGTAATAAACACAATAGTCAGAACCATCTGTTAATGAAACTTTCAGTCTGACAGAACAGCATATTTCAAACAATTATAAAAATGTAAAATTTTATAAGTTATAATAAGAATGATCGTTGTATACTGTGATAAAGGATAAAAAGCCACAAAGAAGAAAAATAAAATTACCTGTAAATCTTTCCTCCATTTATGTTTCCATTCAAGGTTTCCTAAAATAGTAGACACTTGTTATTCCTTCAGTATTTCCTAAATAATTTCTTGGTTATTATTTGGTAAATGTCTATTAGGTTCTCGGTCTATGAAGATTCAAAGGTAAATATTTTTCTTGTTTTCTAATTTTATTTCTGGTATTTCCAGATCTTGAAATTGACTTCAATGACTCTAACCTAGTTCATGAGCCATTCTAAAAGGGCTTACCATGGTAAAGGGAAGAAGAGTCATTTTGAGAAGATCTAATTATTGGAATAGGCAGCAAAAATTCTAACTCACTACTCATGAAAGCCTCTGAACTAAATTGTGAAGTTTACAAAAGTTGTGCTTTGAGCATTTTAACGTTGGTGTGCTTCTCCCAATGAAGCACCAAGCTCTCGCCAGAATCTGGCCTTTTATGCCATCTGCTCAAAGTGAGAATACCACATTGCTAACTGTGGTATAGATCTTTCCTTACCTCCTCAGCTCTGCCAAAATGTGTATGTCCCCTGATCCAGTTCTTTGTACACTTTAAGTGAAATGTGTAGGCATTTATCAAAAATAAAAGGCAAATACAGCGAATGTTTATTTTTGTGTTTATTTGATGCCTTCATCAGATGTCACAATGATCTAACTCAATAATTTGTTTATATCTTCAGAAGCTCCCTACGCATACACACACACACACACACACACACAGCCAAGCACACACGTTCTAATGTGGAAAAATTTTATATGAAAATTTCTTATCAAAGACATTTATAGAGGATGGATTTTTGTCACATGCCTTGAGACAAGTGGTTAATTATTTTTTTAAGCATGGCACATTTTTAAATCTGCGTTTAAATGTCACTCTATTGTCAAGAGCAGCATTTCATGTAGATTGAGAACAGTTGTGCTGG
This sequence comes from Mandrillus leucophaeus, assembly GCF_000951045.1. Taxonomy (NCBI): domain Eukaryota; kingdom Metazoa; phylum Chordata; class Mammalia; order Primates; family Cercopithecidae; genus Mandrillus; species Mandrillus leucophaeus. The sequence goes on from NW_012107642.1 coordinate 146,205, forward strand.
CTCAAACCAGAGTTTTCAAGAGGGAAAATTTTATTCTTTCTAAGTTGACTAATATCATCTAGAGGATAAATGGTATGTCTGATTCTTCTTTTACCCCTATTCTTTCTATTACTCCTTCTACACAGCCTTTAAGTAAATATTTGCTGATTTGATGGGATTTGGTTGATCAATCTATCTATGATTTGGGCTAATGTTACTGGGCAACTCACCATGTATTTTGTAGCATTTTTTAAAAGTCAGACCTCTTGGAATGCCTGTAACAACTCTTCCTAAATCTTCCTTTCACTCACAATGATTGCTATCCAGAGTATTTATGAGTATAAGAAGTCCAGGTGAGGACTTCTTACTTGTCAGTCCATCTCCAGGGCTGGCTACAGCCAGGTGTCACGAACACTTTGGCATGGATGTTCCCCACCAGGCTTCTACTACATGGCTCACTTTGGTTGTGTCTCCACGATAACACTTCAGTCTAGGGGAAATTACATGCTTTATCTAGTTGCTATGTTTCCATAACGTCCAGTAACTTATGTGAATGATCCCCCTACCTGTTTGGGTACAATGCCCCCCAGCCATTTTTTTTTTTTTTTTGAGATGGAGTTTCACTCTTGTTGCCCAGGCTGGAGTGGAATGGTACAATCTTGGCTCACTGCAATCTCCGCCTCCCGGCGATTCTCCTGCCTCAGCCTCCCGAGTAGCTGGGGTTATAGGTGCCCACCACTATGCCCAGCAAATTCTTTGTATTTTTAGTAGAGACAGGGTTTCACTATGTTGACCAGGCTGGTCTCGAACTCCTGACCTCAGGCGATCCACCCGCCTCGGCCTCCCAAAGTGCTGGGCTTACAGGCATGAGCCACCGCACCCAGACAATGACCCCTTTTAAGCTTAGATATAAGTTTCTGAGGTTATTTCTGAGGTCAATGAGTTTGCACTATATTATTTCAATGAACTAGTTTGGACTAGTTTTGTTCACCAGTAAATTAACTGCATTGGCCATGAACATACCATTTTCATGAGAATGAAATGGCTGCAGTTCAACAAACAGGGTCTTCTTTTTAACTTTCATTTTTCCCTTATTTTCTCAAGTCCTTAAAAAGAAATTGAGTTAACAGTCATGTAACTGCTTGTTAATGTGTCCAGTTCTCATTTATATAACTAAATTTTAATAAACACGCATGAGCAATGAATATAGAGGAAGCACCTATTTCCTTCCCATTTTACTCTCCATAGGTAGTTACAGTAAAATATCCTGTGTTGTGAACATTACATTTTAATGCATTTTAATATGCAGAACCCTTTTGGAGAGTTTTAAAAATCATTCTTTTAATTACCAAGATCAGCTTGAAGCAAAGGATTTGAAAAGCATTGCCAAAGAGAAAAAATAATAGTATTCTAGAAAAAGTCAAAGTAAAGCGTTTTGACTTTATTTTTCTTCTGTTAAACTCATGGCAGTACTATGTTAGCAATTACCATCTTTCAAGTCAAAACTTTAAGAATCACTAGATATCAGCTAATCAGCAGCATTGTACAATTTGCTAAGAAAGATTTAAAGCCCAAATGAAGAGAAAAAATATTCTAGCAGCTCTGATAAGCTTCCAAAGATCAGTCCTTATCTGAAAATTTGATAGAATCAGAGTAGAATGGAATGTCATAATTAACTAGAGCTATTTTTTAATCTAAACCATTTTTTTCTGCTATTGAACTTGAATAAAATTAATTCAGTTTGAAGAGGTCACTTTCTGATTTCTTCAATAAGATATTTTACAGGTCTACATGAGACTATCTGCCTTGAAATCAAAACTAGAAGAGTTTGAACTTCCAAATACTGAATTCAGAGTCAGAAAAAAATATATATTTTTTCAAGTGTGTCATCTAGTTAATAGGCAATGGTTTCCTTGATTTATTAAACGGTAATGTGCTTTTAACGGACATACATTCATTCCTTTATTCAAGAATATGTTTACATTAGGAGTAGTTAATTTACAAGAAATTCTTGTCAATCACTCCTAATGGAGAGCATTCCAAAGATGTGCTATTCACTGACCTTGAAGCAAGAAAACAAGTAATAATTTAGAGATTATATATTTTTACTATTAAGTTTAAGGAAAAATACTTTGAGTCATACTCTCATTATATTTATGCAATTTTCTGACTTCCTGATAGTTTCCTAGAAAGGTGAATGCTTAAGGTAATAGACGATCAGTTCTCTCTTGTTTTGTCTCATTGTGACTAATGTCTACCTTCTCACACCCGTTGCCCTAAATTGTAAATTTGGAAGTTATTTTGACCATTGCTATAGCCAAAGTATTCAGCATGTGCTGGAATGAAAGTGATTTCAGTAATTTGATAATTGTTTCCACTTTTTTCTATTAAGTTGAAAATTATCATTAAGAAACTTAGTCATACTCTGCTATTTACTAATACTGTGGCCTTAGAAAAGTCACTTGACCTTCCTGGACATCATCATCCTCATATGAACTCCCCAGAGGACGTTTGGAGCTATAGATGGTGAAGTAGTAGGGAAAACTGTAAGAAAATTTGAGATGGAGGTGAGCAGAAATCAAGCAGCTTTTGGAAGGGACAGAAGGAGTAAGGACTTTGACTACCTATCCTATTGGATGTGGTATCAAACCCCACGAGCTCTAATTTGTGAGGTCCAAGTGCACAGTAACTCTGTGAGCAAAATCCTAAGGAAACACAAAGGCAGGGTCCAAGCAGTTGTGAAAAATCCAGGAAAAGCCAGAGACTCAGAGGCAATTCAAAGGAAGAACTTTACTACTTTTGATGTTACTCCCCGGCCTTTGTCTACAGACTGGACAGCAGCAGGTATTTGGAAAGAGAATGGGATACCACTGTAGAAACATTACCTGTGGGCCAACCTGAGATATATAACACAGTTCCATGACTCATAACATATAAAACATCATAGAGAGGGGGCAGTGGGAGAAAAAAATATTGAGTGTACCATGCAACCCAGAGAAGCATGCAGGCTTCAAGTCCTTGGCAGTCATGGTTACTGACAGAGTGGGCGACAGGGCTGAACAAAAGGTATGATTTGAGTGTCAATTCCTGCTCATCCTAGTTGCAATGAGCATCCAGCCACCTGCCCAACACTCCTCTGTAACCAGTGGAGGCCAGCTTCACAGGATACCCAGGACTATATTGGTGAAAGAAGCAGTTTCTTTACTTGTTTAGTTTTGATACACTGTTCTGGGGAACCGAAACTACAGAATGTCAGAAATCTTCTTCTCGGTGTCCACACAGTTGGTTCAGCAGAAGTCATGGAATCTCAGCTGGACAAGTTAGTGTGAACCTTGGAATTTTGCTGAGAATGCTGAGATAAAAAGGCTCTCTTTTCCTCCAGAATGTAAATGAGGTATCCAACCTAGAGCTGCTGGTAGCCATCATAGAAGCACCAAAGAGCAGCAGAGTGGCAATGAAAGTGACTCCAGAGGAGAACATTTGAAAACTGGCAGAAGGAAAAGCATGCCATGTTTAGATCATCCCCTAGAATGGCCAATTACATGAGCCAGCATATTTCTTATCTTCCAAACCTGCCTTTTTCTTAAGGCTATTTATATTGGGCCTTGCATTGTTGGCAATCAAAAGCAATTATCGTACTCTCTAACCTAAGCTCCAGGCTCCCTGATCTGCCACTAACATGCTGTGGAATCCAAAGCTTATCTCTGAGACACAGTTTTCTTACATACAACATATGGAGATTGCACTAGGATATATTTACAATCATTTTCATATCTAAAAGTCAATGATATCTGTGAACATGGTGTCTAACTCATATCAAAGTCTAGTTAACTAATTCTAGATTCTACCCTGAGTGTAAAATTTGATGGAAGAAAAAAGTTACACCTAAAAGCCAAGAAAGAATGAACTAGAGCAAAAAGTATCCAGGATAAACTGCAATGGCTTTCTACCCTGAGTGTAAAATTTGATGGAAGAAAAAAGTTATACCTAAAAGCCAAGAAAGAATGAACTAGAACAAAAAGTATCCAGGATAAACTGCAATGGCTTTAGAGTTTCAGCAATTCATGACCCTGGGCTTTGTCTTACTACTCTACTTAGGAAATACTTCAATAGTTAATGGAAGGTATGTCCACAGTGATATGGAATTGTTGATGATGTAAAGGTGTGAGCACAGCAATCACTGGGACTATTGGACTGAGATCTAAAAGAGTCAGTCTCTGGTAGAAGAGTTAAAACAAGTTTGGAAATTAAGGAGCATTGAAACAAAGTCAGTCCTCTTTAAAACTGAGATGGTTTCCTCTATGTATCCATGGCATCTTATGGAGCTGGCACATTCGAGTCAATGCCTGTGAAAATCAGTTCCATGAGAATTATTTTCCGTGAATGTCACCTTGCTTGCTTATCTCCTTTGCCTGAGCAACCCACTCAGCAACATTCCTGAAACTATCTAAACTCCATCGCAGATAATCCAAATGTATTGTTATTTCAGTGTACACTTATAACATGATGAAATAACATGTAATTAAAATCACATTGCATTTCATAGAATGCCAAAATGTGTAACTGATTGAAATCAAATATTTGAATGGTACCTCCTGCGTATTAATGAAGGTGGAAACCTGTTCTGGGGTCATTATCCCACATGATCTGGGTGACAGCCAATATCTACATCCCTTCCCAAAACCCCAAGTGACACTATCTGTGCTGCCATATTCTCTGTTCCCTAAGTTATCCTTGTCTTCCATGCCTTCCTCATAGCCCTTTATTAAAGAAACAGAAAAAGTTATAGTTGCTTCTCTTTTTGAAAAGTCACCTCTCCTTTCTTCTGCCCATAATTATCATAGTTCACTCCTCCTGCAGTTCTTTCTAGGCTTAACAAATAATTTTCATTAGTCATCATTTCCTCAGTTAGTCCTCTAATCTCCGCTAGACCTAGAACATGCCCCACATTTAACTACACACTACTGTGTGGTTAAAATAAGACATTGTAATTCTTTGATGTAAATTCAGAAGATACTTGTGTGTTATAAAACCAGTGGAATTTTACCCTAAAAGCTGAAAACCTTAATGTGTCTACTGAGGGTTCAGTTGGTTTAATGTATTACTATCCTACAGTTCTAACCAAAGTCATAGTTGTAGTTGCTTTGTGCTTTATTTTCATAAGCCACAAATATTTGATTTAAGCTCATTGCAGCCTTCATCCATTAATCTATTTTTGGAATAAAAATAACTTGATAACATGGCAAGTATTTAGAAACACAGCTTTATGAACTATAGTGTAAACTTGATAGATGACCAATGCCATTATAATGATGACTAAAATTCAAACATCAAATAATATTCATCAGTCAGTTCATGCAGGCACACACTTATTGGGCATCTGCTGTTTGCAAAGCACAGGACTGAGTATTGTGAGAGGTACAATGACAAATAAGCTCTGGTCCTTGTCTTTCAGAAGTTTACAGAACAGAGCTGACATCTTCCATCAGCTTACAAATGAAAACACTAACAAGATTCTGGCTTAATAGAACAAAGACCATGACAAAGATATAAGCAATGTGCTCTGGATACACAGAGGCAGGATGGTTAATTATTTCAGGGGAAATTTTTACAGGCTTTCCAGGGGCATGAGAAAATAATTAGTAATGAAGAAAGGACATAGCAGTCCTAGCAAACCAAATGAACAAAAGCTGTCCACTAGAAATCCATGCTTTCCATTATTGTTTTTGCCTATATTTATGATGAAACAATGGTAATCAATCAGAAAAATAAACTATAGGTACACACAATTTTAATCCATCTTTAGGTTCTACTTCATTACGGAAGTGGCACAGATCATGTCAGTAGAATGAAGCTGCATATAAAAATGAATGGCATCTCATCAGTTTGTAAGTTTCAACTTGTCAAGCAAATTGTTTTCAACACATGTGAATGGGGATTTCTGGGAGCTATGAACTGGATCGCTCCTTCCCGCGTAGCCCAAGTCAAGTCAATGAAGTACCTTAGTAGAGCTTAATGTGGTACACAGACCTCCCTATCTCAACCATTTCCTCTCCAGCCAATTCCCTATAAAAATATTCTTATCCAAATTTACATGCTCTTGACCTCCATAGTGAAGTTTTACCTGACTCTGCCTTTGACGGTGTTGTTCTGTCTTAGAGGAATACCTGCTACTTTCCCTCTGCCTTCCACATGGCTATTTGTCATTGTCCCTTTAGGAAGCTTTCAGTGACACTCCCTTGTGTGATTGGCATGCCAACAGTATTTGCCCAGATTATTCAGGTACTAGAAAGTATGATAGCTTTTATAATACTTAGTTGGCTGTTTGTTCATTTGTCTGGAAATAACGTCTTGCTTTGTCACCCAGGTTGGAGTGTAGTGGTATGATCATAGCTCACTGGAGCCTGGACCACTCCCCAGGCTCAAGTGATCTCCCACCTCTGCCTCCCAAGTAGCTGGGACTACAGGTGTGCACCACCATGCCTAGCTAACACACACACACACACACACACACACACACACACACACACACACATTGTTTTGTGGAGATGGAGTCTCACTATGTTGCCCTGGCTACTCTTGAGCTCCTGTCCACTGCACCCAGACAGTTTACTGGTGTTTATTGCCTGCTAGGTCATGTTGTGCTTGAAGATCAGATATGTATATTATTGTGTATTAGTTTTATTTATTTGTATTTGTCTATTGGTGCTAACTGTGAAATAGCGTATTTGGCATATTTGGCCCCATTCTCTCTTTTCTCACTCAAAACACCACATTATTTCTTGCTGAGCCTTTCTCAAAATCATTCTCATCCCATTTCTCCAAGCAGATGTTGTCAATCACTCAGAGTTACACACAAATCCACATGCTACCATTGCTTTTAGCAGGCTCTAAATCCTCATATGAATAATTAGTACAGCAAAGAGCACCCCCTGTTTTCCTAATACCACTTAGATCAGGTGTATAAGTGCCTACCATGTTTAAGCCGTCGTGTTAGGTCATTTCTATGGCTTACCTGATGTAATTGTCACAATAATATGTTTGTGCTAAGTGTTCATTTCTTGTGCTCCCCTAGATGAGAAAAATGGATACGAAGAGTTAGACACTTCTCTAAGGCCATGCTAGGAAGTCTGGATTAGAAATCACAGCTATTTGACTTCCAAATCTATTGTCTTTTGTTACCTGCGAGAAGTTTGAGTTGTTTTGCTGCTTGCTGTAAAGCCCTAGCTTTTAGCCACTCATACTCAATGAACCCCAAGTCAGGCATCCACTGTTGCTGCCTCTGATCTTGTTACTGACTGATCCTGTGTCCCTGTGCAGCAGCAAAGAGACACACAGATCTGCTCAGTGTCAGCAAGGTGAGGAAGACAGCAGAGCTGGCCACACAAAGAAGCTGGGAGGAAGCCAGCTAAATACAAACTCTAGGGTTTTCATAATTTTAGGTGGAATTGGTACTTTCCCTCACCTTTCCCCAATCATGTTTTCTGCACTGTTTCTTTCTTTTTTTTTTTTTTTAACTTCTTGCCTTTCAATAATATCTTTGAATATAGATGGTTCCAATTCTCCAATAAAAAGATGTAAAGTGGCCGAATATTTTTTCATACATGTTTCACTAGTCCAGACACCCAAGAGTATGTCCTTCTCTTGGGGATAAGAAAATCTAAAGTTATATTTAGGGTATCATAATGTGTGGTGAAGAGTGGACCGAGCTGGCATGCTCACAATGACCAAATTATGTTGGTCATATTTTAGTCCAAAACATTAACCCACTATTAACTTGTAAATAAATAATATACTTGCTTTCTAGACACATTCTAGGAAGACCAGAGAAACTGAATTTTATCTATATGGAATAATCCACTGGTGAATTTCTTTTAGGATAGACCAAAGCTGATCTAGAACATCATCTTTACATACTTGGATCCTTCCCACCAGACAAAGAAGAATATCTGGGCTGAAAGGCTCCATTGGAAGAGCAATGTGGGATGGTGCTGTGCTGACAACTGGTAGTCCCTGCCCTACATCTTCGTAGAGGACTGGAGCCCAGAGTGGACCACGGTCAACTTACATGTTGAAGACCTCCTTCTAGGTGTGCATGTGCTTATTACAGATATGCCACAGTGCTAAGTACCCCAGGACTGCAGGAAAAAATAAGAATACATCCTGTATCCATGATCAGGAGGCACACAGGACAGAGTGCCAGCTGTGGAATCACAGAGTGGCTGGGCCATGACCACCTGAATGACCTGAGGAACGGTTTCAGGCAAATTTGTAAAAAGAAGTGGAGACCCTGCCTGCCAGGAAGGGATGTGGTAAAGGACAGCATCCAGTCAGGTCAGGGCACCACGTCCTCTACTTGGAAAACTGCACAGTGAGGGTGGCAGCTCTCGAGGCCAGAGCGGCCATGGAGAAGGCAGACCTGGCTCCAGGAGGCACAGAGGCACTGGAGAGGCGCCGGGGGAGCCTGGTGGGATCTGGCTGGTCCTGTGCTGTGCTTCCAGCAGGTTCTGACCCTGTAACCCAGGGGAAAGGGCTGGCCAAGACAGGTCCACTGCGTGCTAGCCAGCGCCTAGGCCAGGCGCCAGGCAGGAAGGGCTCTGGTGGATCAGCCCTGCACCCCCCATAGCTCCACAGCGGGGCCCATCCAGGGCCACACACCTAACCCCAGGAGCAAGACGTCCCTGAGGCTAGAGTCCAGCTGGCCCAGTGGAGGGGCCTAGCCCTTTGCCCTTTGACTCCTCTCGTAGGCGCCCTCACCTGCGCACTCCTCCACACCCTGGCTCTACCACCAGCCCAGTTGTGATGTCCCAGGTGCCCAGTGCACGCAGGCCACAGAGAAGTGGGTGACTAAGGAGTATCCTCTCCGCTTCTGACCCTCACTTTCGTCCGCGCACAATTCGCTCAAAATGGGCAATTCACTAAGCATATTTTGTTCCTGGTTCCACTGCAGGTCCCGGCCACGTCATAGGCAACTTGCTCTTCTAACCTTTTTTTTTTTTTTTTTGACACGGAATCTCGCTCTGTCGCCCAGGCTGGAGGGCACTGGCATGCTTTCTGCTCACTGCAAGCTCTGCCTCCTGGGTTAATGGCATTCTCCTTCCTCAGCCTCCTGAGTAGCTGGGACTACAGGCGCCTGCCACCACGCCCGGCTAATTTTTTTTGTATTTTTAGTAGAGACGGAGTTTCACCATGTTAGCCATGATGGTCTTGATCTCCTGACCTAGTGATCCACCCGCCTCGACCTCCCAACGTTCCACTGCAGGTCTCGGCCACGCCATAGGCAACGTGCTTGTCTAAGCATATTTTGTTCCTGGTTTCTCCACAGGTCCCGGCAACGCCATTGGCAATCTGCTTGTCTTGTCAGTGAGGCCTTCCCAGCTGGCGGGGATCCCCATTCCGCTCCTGCGCCTGTGCCTGTCCGGGGAACCCTGTACTCTTCCCAATTCCTCTTCTACCCTCTGAGAGGTCCTGGGCCTTCTTTTCCAGCCAGGTGCGACAGCGCCCCTACAAGGCTGTGTCTTCTCCTTCGGAACACGGGCACTGGAGGTCCTGCCTTCTACGGTCTGGAAGCTCCCCTCAAGGAAGAAACCCATGCTGTCTGCTCGCAACTCCATGATGTTCGGACACCTCAGCCGCGTGAGGATCCCTAGTGTCAGACGCAAGCTTAACCTCCAACTTCCTTCGCTAGATGAGCAGGTGATCAGGTCTTGGAATCTGACCCCGATCCCAGCCACGCTTCCAAAGACAGAGGTGAGGGCAGAGGAAGAGCCCCAAGAACCACTGGAGGTGGATCAGGTAGAGACCCAGGGGCAGGAGGACAATAAAAGGCACCCCCGTAGCAATGGGGATGCAGCCTCCACCTTCAGGCCCCTAGAGACTCAAGGAAACCTCACTTCCTCCTGGTGCAGTCCCAGGCCCTTGGAGGGAAATGTCCATCTCAAGGGCTTGACAGAAAAGAACCAGACTGACAAGGTCCAGGGGCATGCAGTGAGTTTCTACTCCAAGGGCGTGGAGTCTCCAGCTCACACAGCCGTGCTGAAGGCGTCCTTGCCTTTGGGAAGCCTGACCCAGTTCCAACAGTGCTCCCTGCCCCAGTTCCGCGCTGCTTCCTGTGTCCAGAGAAGGCGGCCTTGAAGGTGCTGGGTAAAGACCACCTGCCCAGCTCTCCAGGCTTGCTGATGGTGGGGAAGGAGTTACAGCGCAAGGATCCTGCAGCTCTTGCATCAAGTGGCTCTTCTCCACCCAGAGCTGTCAGCCACAGGTCCCGCAAAAGAAAACTGTCAGGGCCACCGCTGCCGCTGCCACCGACCCCTCCCCTGCAATTGAGGTGGGATAGAGACGAGCTGTCCCCACCTGCTAAGCTTCCCTGCCTGTCTCCTGAGGCACTGTTGGAGCTGCGTCAGGCTTCCCAAAGGGAAAGACGCCTCCAGCAGGGCAACATAGTTAAGAACATGGGGGTATTAAGTAGAACATCAAAATCCAGGAGACGAAAACAACCGCTTGGGCGGAGAAAGAAGACATGGCAGGGCGGGCACAGTGGCTCACACCTGTAATCCCAGCACTTTGGGAGGCCGAGGCAGGTGGATCACGAGGTCAAGAGATTGAGACCTGAGGAGCGTCTCGGCCTGGTCCCCGCACCATCTGGGAACTGAGGAGGGCCTCTGCCCGGCTGCCCACTGTTTGTTATAATTGCCCTGTGGAAGTCTGAAACGGTAGCAACTTTCCTTACCACATACACTCTCCTTTTCTGTCACACACACAGACTGATTTGTTATTTCTAGGTTGTTCTTGAGTACTAGACTGTTGTTGATCATTGATTTTTTTTTTTTTTTTTTTTTTTTTTTTTTTTTTTTTTTTTTTTTTTTTTTTTTTTTTTTTTTTTTTTTTTTTTTTTTCTGTCTCAGAAAAAGGAGAGCAAGGCACTGCTTTTCAAAGAAAAAGAAAGCTAGGGAGAGAAAAAACACACATATCTGAAGGATTGCATGGACTTTGTAAATAGATTTGTTTCCAGAAGTTTTTATTTTAATCCAATCAAAACATTTGAGCAACCTGAATGGTATTGCTACCTTGAAAAGACTTAGCTGCAATTTTACAGCAGAAGCACACCATTTTGAAGCTTAACATTAGCATGCCTTTAGATTCAGTTGCTAACAGTGGGAAAGGATCATGATGTGCCTCTTTCTCCTGACTGTTTCCTCTTTTACCACTTTTACCTCTTTTACTCTGCATGGCTTGGTCTTCGTACAGACTTTAATTCTGAATCAGCTTGGTCACTTCTTTCATCTTTCAAATTTCAGAGTATATTCATATGCGCCGATCTCCTGCTTTGCATATCTGCCTAAAAACAATCTAGGGAGGCCAGGCATGATGGCTCATACCAGTAATGTAGTGCTATGGGAGACCAAGGGAGGAGGATTCTTTGAGGCCAGAAGTTCAAGACCAGCCTGAATAACATACTGAGACCTCATCTGTACAATTTTTTTTTTTTTTTAAAGAATTAGTCGAGCATGGTGGTGCTCACCGGTAGTCCCAGCTACCCAGGAGGCTAAGGCTGCAGTGAGCTATGATCTCACCACTGCACTTTAGCCTGGACTGCAGAGTGGCAGAATGAAACCCTGTCTCAAGAAAAAAACAAAACAAAATCAACAACAGCAAAAAACACTACAATCTGGGAAAATAACCATGGCATTCAGAACTGGAACTCATATCAGTGCCTTTTCAGAAATGTATTTAAAATCTTTAAAAGAAGATCCGTCTTAAACCTAAAAAGTATTTACCCAAATACTTTTAGCAGGCAAAAAAAAAAAAAAAAAAAAAAAAAGAAACTCCTTGTTTTCTTCTTTTGTGTTCTAAGCAAAAATAAAATTTCAACAAAAAGGTTATGTTTTAAGTTTCTAAAATATTTGTTACCCTTACAAATCTCTAAGCCTAAATTAGTATGGTGGCAACTTAGTTTTACTATGTGACAAATTGATTAGAACATTTTGGAAAGCAGTAGTGAGTTAAATTACCCTTAATGTTTTTTTGAAAATAAGAATTTAGAAGTGGTAAAATTATGGCCCAAGATGTATTTGGTCTTTGATTATGTTTCTATACATTATTTTAATGATACAAATGATTTTCTTTTTTAAAAATACTTTGATATACAAATGTAGATATATGTACCCATAAAGTTGTTGTTAATATTATTTAGTTAATATTATGTAGTTATCATAAATAAAATATTTTTCCTTGCTACTTAATATATTAAAGATTTAAAATGTTTTTAAAAATCATAGTACGGATAGGCAAAACTCTGTCTCTTCCACTACTGTCCCCATTGGAATCGCCAATATATCCCATCGATTGCTGAGTTCTATATTATTTACCCCAGGGAGTCAATAGTTTGTTTGTTTGTGTTTTTTTTTAACAAACTGGTAACTCTGAACAAGTATGTGAACATGTTTAGAACAATATTCTCAACTCAGAACAATATTCTGAACACTTATGGCAGATTAACTCACTTTTAGCTGAAGTCTAATGCTAAAAAGATAAAGATTCTACATCAGTTATAGGTAGCATCCTTTCATTTGTCCACTTCTGGAACCCAGGCTAACTCTCTTAGCCACTGATGCTTTGGGCTTACAAGTGACAGGAGTGTGTGAAATGAGCAGAGTGGAAACACGCTGTGGGGAAAGAGGAGCTCGCAGAAGACTTCGCTGATCAATGGGGCCTCTCTCCCATTGTCTTCACCCTTATCAGAAAACATCAGCAACATGCAAGGGTTTTATTTTTCTAAATTGTTTATCTGGATCCATTCAAGGTCACTGTAGAAACTTCCATCCTACACTTCTTCAGGAAGCATTTATCAGGGAGGACAATCTATGCAGAATCTCATGCAAGAGGTTAGGGGATGGCATTGGAGGCTTAGGGAAAGGAGGCTATTACAGGAATTTCATTTCTGCTATCGGGAGAGAATATAAGCACATGCAAAAAAAAATTACTCCTTACGTTGCCTTATGCTTTACTACTGAGCAAAAACATCCACATACACTAAGTATTATATTTACCTTCATTATGACTGAGGTGAAGGGACAGATACTATGAATGTCTTTTATTTTATTTATTTTTACATATTTTTTATTTTGATACATTTAGGGGATATAAGTGCAGTTTTGTTACATGGATATATTGTGTAGTGGAGAAGTCTGGGATTGTAGTGTAACCATCATCCAAACAGTGCCCTTGGTACCCGTTAAGTAATTTCTTATCATTCACCTCCTCTCCGACCCTCCCACCTTTTCAGTTCTCCAGTGCCTATTATTCTATTCTCTATGTCCATGTGAACACATTACTTAGCTCCCACTTACAAGTGAGTCATCTACATGTGGTATATGACTTTCTGTTTCTGAGTTATTTCACTCAAGATAATGGCCTGCAGTTTCTTGCAGGTTGCTGTAAAAAAACATAATTTCATTTTTCATGGCTGAGTAGCATATCATGGTGTATACATGCCACATTTTCTTTATTCAATCCTTTGTTGATGAGCACTTAGGTTGATTCCATGTTTTTGCTGTCATGAACAGTGCTGAGAGAAACATAAGAATGTAGGTATCTTTTTATATAATTATTTTTCTTTTGGGTAGATGCCCAAAAGTGGGATTGCTGGATCAAATGGTGGTTCTATTTTCAGTACTTTGAGAAGTCTTCATACTGTTTTCCATAGAGGTTGTACTAATTTTTATTCCCACCAACAGTTTATAAGCATTCCCTTTTCTCCACATCCTTGCCAACATCTGTTATATTTTTACCTTAGTAATAACCACTCTGACTGGTGTGAGATATCTCACTGTGGTTTTAATTTGTATTTTGCTGATGACTAGTGATGTTGAAAATTTTTTTACATGCCTGTTGGCTATTTGTATGTCTTCTTTTGAAAAATGGATTATTATCCTGTTTTAGAAATGAGGAAAATATGTCTGGGAATATAAGAGAATTGCCTGTGGTAGATGGCATGCCTGGCTAAGTTTCTCACTCTTTTCTATCCATCCTCTTTACCATGGGACTGTCATTTGTCACATAAGGAGTGGGGAATATTGCCCGACTCCTTGACTGGGACGCTGGATTTATCATTTGCATTGGCCATCAGAACAAGAGGGAAGCAATGATTCTGAGTTCCAGCCTCAAAGCAACTTGCATGTTTCCGTTTACGCTCTTGACCCTCCACTCCCACCATGAGGACATGCCCAAGCTGATCCATGGGTCCCAGGAGAAGGATGAGAAGGACATGGAGCACAAGCACCCTGGCTAAACCCAACTGCAATCAGCTGACCAGACCTATGAGGAGTAAGAATTGGTTGGTCATTGCAGCCACTGTATTTTGGCTTAGTTTTGCAGGACTAACTAACACATTGCCAAAAACTACACAGATAGTTAGGAACTGAGACAGAGAAGCAGTCATTCCTCTTGCCTTAAAAATCGTTGACATTCTATAATGCCAGCCAGATCTCCTCCTAAACATATCTATGGGTAGACAGCTTTTAAACTTTCTTTCTTTTTTTTTTTTTGAGATGGAGTCTCGCTATGTTGCACAAGCTGGAGTGCAGTGGCGTGATCTCGGCTCACTGCAACATTTGCCTCCTGGGTTCAAGGAATTCTCCTGCCTCACCCCCCTGGGTAGCTGGGATTATATGTGCGCACCACCACCGCAGGCTAATTTTTTGTATTTTTAGTAGAGACGGGATTTCACCATGTTAGCCAGACTGGTCTCAAACTCCTGACCTCAAATGATCCACCTGTCTTGTCCTCCCAAAGTGGTGGGATTATAGGAGGGAGCCACTGCACTCAGCCAAGAGACTTTCTTTTAGTAAGCCGTACCTTATCTAGTCCAAAATATCTCTCATGATTCCCAAACATAGCCCTCTGTGACAGATAGTCCAGCGTCTGTCCACCAACCGTTCCTACACTTGATTTTCTTTCTCCATATAATCTGATATAGTGCCTGTTTCTCCCTCTCAGCTCAACCAAATCTTCTACTGATTGAGCACCCCTCTTCTAATCCCAGATTTTGAGAACTCCCCTAATTCATAAATTCTCTGCTTACCTGGAACTTAGCATTCTGATGTGGTCTAATCCCACTCAATTACACCCTTAATCCCCACTCTTGAGGACTATATCCCACTCTTGCCTCCATAGCTCAGCATGAACTGCACACAGGAACCAAGACCTCTCTTCCCCTGGTGCATCTATATGCACAGATGAGTGAATAAATAAATAAATGTTGGAAATAATTAAACTCATTGAGTATGAGCTGCACTAGTAGGAAGGCTAAATTAGTACAACATCTTTTTTACTTCTTGTATAATTGCTTCACATCTCTAGACTGCTCAGAAGCAAATACAAAGATCCTGTGACATTGTCTTGCTCTCTTGTCATCTGAAATATTACGGATAAAAAGAAATAAGTGTACCTTACCCAGAGAGAAGAATGCTTCCATTCTCCACCAGGTGTCTCCTCAGGTTCAGCCATTTTCTGCATCCCTGTAAAAGATCAGCTTGTGGCTAGGTCTAACAAGCACAAAACAGAGGAAACCCACCTCCTGTAAAGGACTGCTGGGTCTGTTACATACCAGAGTAAGGCAGACAGAGTTACAACTTCAAACATTACCTTCCCTGCGTGCAACGTGGGCACACAAATATTTAAAAGAACATACCTTTTGAAAGGTATGTTCATGGATCATTATTTATCAAAAATTTCCAGCTCTTCTTTTAAAATTTAATTTCTACCTGAGGGAAAACTTTGATTTCTATGCATATTACATGTATTAGCTTTGCTATATAGGTGGCTTATTAGCCGATTTTGGTATTCTTCATTACCCATTTATTGGAACTTTTGCATTTGAAAGAAAACCAAATCAGCAATAATAGCCCAGGATTTACTCTGTTGTTCTTTCCAGCTTTCCAGTTGCTGCACTCAGAGTTGTAGGCTTATATTAGCCTTGCCAAAACTGTCATCCCTGTACTTCATTTCCCCTGATGTGATTATTATGCATTTTATGTCCATATCAAAATATCTCATGCACCTGATAAATAGGCACACCTACTATGTACTCAGAAAAATTTTTTAAACTGTCATCCTTAAAAAGGGCTGTTATTATCACCAATAGCTCCTCTGTGAGCCCAACTAACTGAGAGGCTTCCCAACCTGGAGCGAGGCCTAGGTCATTAGAGAGCTGTGTAGTCAGTGAAAGAGGAAGAGGAGAATCTGCCAGCTTGTGTACAAAAAGACACAGTTTTCAACTACAGAACTTGTATAACTACTAGGC
>NW_012107642.1:163302-212377 GCF_000951045.1 Mandrillus leucophaeus
TGGGTAAGAGAGTGAGACCCTGTCCCCTCCAAAAAAAGCCATTTAAGCCATCATGATGGTGGCTTATGATATGTCACTTGTTCAACTACTCATTCTCAATTACCCCATCTAGTCATTAAGTCCCAAAGAAATGCTTGGGTTATAGCTACCATTGCTATGTTAAGCAAAAAATTCCACAAAAATTCGAGATAAAATAACAACCTCTAATGTCAATTTTTGTCACGCATTTTAGGTAACGTAATGTTTAGATACGGGAGCATTATTAAGCAGCTGAGGAGAATTCAAATGAAGGAGACATTATTGTGAAGTTCTGTCATACCCATCACATTTCCCTCAGCTCTGAAGCACGCCTGGTGTGATCTCAGGGTTAGAAGGAGAGCCCGGACACTAGCATTCCCATCCGCCATTACTGGGGTGTTGAGTCCTACTGCCAAGATCTACCTTGGATGCCTTCCTGTCCTCCCATCCACATTTTCATTCTGGTAAGGTATGGAGTCAAATATTGGTATAAACACAGAGTAATGATACTGATATGGTTTGGCTCTGTGTCCCCACCAAAATATCATGTTGCATTGAAATCCCCACGTGTTGCAGGAGGGCCTGGTGGGAGGTGATTGAATCACAAGAGTGGACTTCTCCCTTGCTGCTCTTGTGATGGAGTTCTACTGTGTAGCACTTGCTTTTTCACTCACTCCTTCTCTTGCTCCGCCATGGTAAGATGCGCCTGCTTCCCCTTCACTTCCGCCATGATTGTAAGTTTCTGGAAGCCTCCCAGCCATGCCTCCTGTTCAGCCTGTGGAACTGCGAGTCAATTAAACCTCTTTTCTTTATAAAGTACCCAGTCTCAGGTAGTTATTTAAAGCAGTGTGAGAACAAACTAATGCAGACACTGACTACTTGCGGATCTAGTTTTATAACTACATAATCTGGAAAGGTGGAACTGTTAAAAGGTGTGTGAGTAAACAACACAATATGTTCCAGGACATCTAGAAAGAAATAGCTATTCTCAATTAAATAGTTCTACTCACAAGGCAGGGAGACTTCACAATACACACAGCTCTACTCAGGTTTTAATTCAGCCCAATTTAACTCAATATCTATTAAGGGGCCCCACCCCCATGCATCCAATGCTGCATTGATGTTTACACAATGTTTCTGTTTTTCTTTTCTTTTTTTCCACTGTTTTTTCTTTGCTTGCTTTCAAGAAAAAAGTAATGCCAGATTATCTCCCCTATCGGATCTCTTGCATATTAAAAAAAAAAACAAAAAAAAACCTTTAAAAGTAATGGAAGAAACCAAAATTGTCTTTTATGAATGTAGTGATGTCTTCTTTGGGGAGATACAGGGCATAGACATTTGGAACTGAGAACCACTCTTAATATAAGGGATCTTTGGAGTTTTGGGAGCTGACCAGGACCAAGTGATAGATGCCCTTGACTAGGATGTTCTCCAAAGAAGATGGCCTTGTGCGACTACACCTGAAGGCGCACAGCTAGAAACTGAGCTGCAATAAAAAGATGCATGTAGACCATGAGTGGAGACACCTGGGGGCAGAAGAGCATCCTGGTCATGTTTTATTCCCAGCAACTGACATGATGTCTGTCCCATATGAAACCTCATCGATGTGTCCTGAATGAATAAAATAGCAAGATTGCTAGTGACTGGACTTGAGGTAGATAAAAAAATAAATAAAATACAATAAATCAAAGTAAAGATAAACATTGAACTCATTTGGATATTGAGTTCTTCACCCTCAGAATCTTATCATCTCTATTACTCTTTCTCACTCAGAAGTCAGAGTGAAATTGATCAATTAACAAACCACAAATCTTGAATTGATTCTGTTTGTTTGTCATGGGTTGAGCAGGAGGTGTGCATGGTATATTTGAGACTGCTCTAGAGTTACTATGCCCTGTAGGGAAGTATTTCTAGAAAAAAAAGAATCTACGAAGACTGGCAGTTTTCCATTCCACCATGACTGCCTACACATTTCTCCTGAAGCTGAAGGCAAAGGGCTCTTACGCCGTAAGTGCAGCTCAGGGTGGGATGGGGTAGGGAGAGTGATAGACCAAGCCCTGAGAACAAGAGCACACTATGGATAGAAAGAAATTGTTCCCGGCATAGCAGACTGTGACATAGAGAAAAATTTCAAACTTTAACTCTCTGCTTTGCCTGGATCTGTGTAATACCCATTAGAAATAGCAGCAGCTGTAGATTCAAAAAGCTGATGAAGTGTGAATTATGAGCAACTGCAGACAGAGACAGAATTCTCTGCAAATTGTTCATAAGCCCAAATACAAGGAAGCAATTATTCCAGGGAAGGCAAGCTCAGGGCACAGAGAAGGATCAGCAGAGTCCAAGACAAAGTGTCCCATACTAAGACCATTACAACAAAAGAAGATTTCCATTGGCTTAGAGCATAAATAACATTTCTCTCTCATACTCCAGTGGTGGTTTAACAGCTCCCTAGTGAGGCAAGACGTGACGCTAACACTGATGCTAAATGGTACCACAAGCATACCACTTGCAATTCTAAATATATATTTATTCTTTAGCATACTTACAGTTAACTTAATAGTTCACTCCACAGTATGGACCTGGTCATCTCAGATAATCCTTGTTTGCTTATTATGATCTCTCAAATAAAAGATATGCCCCAATTATCAGAATTTTCTCTCTCTTCTCAGTAGCCTCCTATTGACAGACAACTGCAGTCGAGATTCCAGTTTCTAGATGAGCAAAACAGGTAAAACAAACAAACAAACAAACAAACAAAACCATCTTTTAAATAATGCTTAATAAAGGTGTGCTTCTCACTATATTGCTTCACAAATTCTGGAGCTGGCTGTACCTTAATTGTTTGGATGCTAGCAATGCAAGGTGCTGAGAAAAACAGCATCTGTTTATGAAAACAAATTCTCATTTTGAAGCTCCAGTAACAGAACTAGCCACATAGACAGTGGTGAATGCAAGTTATTTTCTTTTAAGTTGTGACAAATACTAAATGCATACTTTTTAGTCATTTTTCCCTTGGGAAAATGACTGCCGCAGGCTCCCTGCTGACAAAGCTTATCACTAATTCATTCGCCTTCTTTAACAATAAAAAAACATTTTCCATAAACTGAAGTGAATTTGCTACATTATAACTCAATCACCAACTAGGAGACGTTTCCGTCTGCATCAGTTGAAAAATATTTAAATTTTTCTCGATTTCTTTGCAACGTTAAGAATCTATGTGCTTTTATATTCCCATTTTTAACCCTGAAAAAGCTATTTATCTCATTGATGAAATCCAGCATGTTCTAGACACTTAATCAAACCTCTCCTGTGTCTTCATAAAGTTGGCATAAATTACATGCATCTGGGAAGGCACTAATTCTGAAATTATTAAGTTTGTACAAGTGAATAAATAGGATATAGAATCTGAAACCAAATAGAAATCAAACTTACCTCCAGTCTTCCTGGAAACTTTTGCTTTTATTTATTCATTTTCCTTTTCTTATTTGTAAGTGCTCACAACCTAAACTGGAGACAGTTCAGCTGAGAATATATTACAAAATAACATCCTTTGTTTGTAAATAGCTAAAACACTATTTGGGCAAATTTCTTAAAGAAATGTGATGCTTTCAAAACAATCATTTAATTTAGAGGAGAAAAATTAGTTGTTATATAAATAAATATCAGTTGGTTGAAAGATTATTTTGGAGGCTATAAGTAACTACATCTAAGCATTACACTACTTTCCCCAAATTACACAAATATCAAGTGTATAATTAGGGTGGAAAATTAAAGGTCTTTATGCTGTCATGATATAAAATGGTAACACCATGACTGTAGTTACAAAGAAAGCCCCATGTGAAAAACAAACAACAAATGGAAAACCCATTACAAAGCAAAGCAGCTTGTGGTGCTCTCACACAAGCATGGTATCTGTGCAATATAATTTAATTCAAGTGTCAGAAAACATTCCTCAGAGTGTCTAGACTTGCTCTTTTGAGGTACATGTCACCAGAAGTAACTCTGCTACAGGTTAAAACAGGAATCCCCAAACTTTGCTATACACTGAATCCCCTGAAGACGTTTTAACCCTGATGCCCAGTCACATCCCATCTTAATTAAATCACAATGTTTGGGGAAGGTACCCCAGACTTTAGTTTTTGCTTTGCTTTGTTTTGTTTTTTAATTGAGACGGAGTTTCACTCTTGTTGCCTAGGCTGAAGTGCAGTGGTGCAGTCTTGATCTTGGCTCACTGCAACCTCCATCTCCGGGGTTCAAGCGATTCTCCTGCCTCAGCCTCCGGAGTAGCTGGGATTACAGGCGCGAGCCACCACGCCCAGCTAATTTTGTATTTTTAGTAGAGATGGATTTCGCCATGTTGGCCAGGCTGGTCTTGAAGGCTCACGCCTGTAATCCCAGCATTTTGGGAGGCCGAGGCAGAGTATTATTTTTAAAGATGTGCTGGCTTCGGCAGAGCATACACTAAAACTGGAACAATACAGAGAAGATTAGCATGACCGCTGCTCAAGGATGACATGCAAGCCTTATTTTTATTTATTTATTTATTTATTTACGTATTTATTTATTTATTTTGAGACCGAGTCTCCCTCTGTCCCCCAGGCTGCAGTGCAGTGGCGCCATCTCAGCTCAGTGCAAGCTCCGCCTCCCGGGTTCACGCCATTCTCCTGCCTCAGCCTCTCCGAGTAGCTGGGACTACAGGCTCCCGCCACGCCCGGCTAATTTTTTTTTTTTTTTTTTTTTCAGTAGAGACGGGGTTTCACTGTGGTCTCGATCTCCTGACCTCGTGATCCGCCCACCTCGGCCTCCCAAAGTGCTGGAATTACAAGCGTGAGCCACCGCGCCCGGCTCATATAATTTTTTAAAAAATAAAAATATAAAGTGATTCTGATGTGCAGTAAAGTTTAGGAGCTACAGTATTATAGAAAAGTAAAGGTTAAAAGATCATCCAAATGTCATTCAATGTTGAGAACAACATTCATATTTTGACAGGATGGATACAAGTACAGTTTCCCATTTTTTATTTTGAAATCTTTGGGGATGGATATGTTTTATTATGTGGCTTTCTTTGTAACTACAGTCACAATGTCACCATTTTGGGAAAATAGTGTAAAGGTTAAATTTAGTTAACTTGCAGCCTCCAAAATAATCTTTCAACAACCGATTTTTAATTATGTAACAATTGATTTTTCTCCTCCAAATTAAACCGTTGTTGTGAAAGCATCACATTTTTTAGAAATTTCCCCAATTAGTGTTTTAGCTACTTACAAGCAAAGGATGTTATTCTGTAATATATTCAGATTCTTTTCATATTTTAGACATTACATAGACCAGAACAAACCAAATTGTGGAGATGGAGCACTCTGACTCTGTAACCATCAAGCACTAATATTTCTGGAGGAAATAATTCACGCTAAGTGAGATAATTGAAACTGTAGATCATCTCACCTCAACTGATACCAGATTTTGACACCAAATGTATTTTTTCATAGGTTTGTAAAACCACTGTTGCTCACAGAGCTTTTAGGATTTTGTTATTGTGGATGAAGGCATGTGGAGCTATAAACTAAGTCAAACCATCATTAATCCAAATCAGAAGGTACAGCAAGACTCCATTCACTGCAGCAGCCCCTACAAGGCTGACAGTGATGAGACAGAGGGAATCTTACCACCTTTTCATCACTGTCTCGATTCCTCATCTGTAGGAACAATTCTTTTTTTTTTAACCATTTTAGTTTACACTCTTTTAATCCCTTAGTCCCCAAAAAATAAACATTCTAACGTGTAAGCAATAGAAATAATGTAAACTCTACAGAAACAGACATAAATTAGTTTCTAGACTTGGTGGAGGTCCTTTTGCTGAACACTATACTCCATCGAGAACAGAATTCATCTTGAAGGAGGAAGAAATCTTTGGCCTATTTCGCCTTGTCTTCAACACTGCATAACACACATCTTTCAAATTTAGCTTCTTCTCCAACTGCACTAAAAAGGCAAGGATTAGTCTGTTTTAGGAGCCTGCATCCGATTCTGTGAGAGCTTTGTCCATTTAGAACAAGCCTTTAACTTGTTCTGTTTCAGTATCAAAATCTATGTCACAAAAGCAGGGCCCAGTGGGCAGTTCTGGCATGCTGCTCATCATTCCGATCAAAGGGTACATGAACCCACTGCCATTCTTATACAGGAGCTAACAAGTTTTCTAATGGCTGAATTTTGTGTATGTGTGTGTGTGTGTGTGTTCATACACACATACATACATATATCATACACACAGATGCATGTGTGTGTATGATTAAAATGCCAACCCATTGGGACCTATGCCTTCAGAAAATTAAGCAGCCACAATCCATAAAAATAAATAATCATCATGGTCTGTACCCCTTAAGGCTGTCAAATAGAAAATTTACAGTCATCAGTAATAACCCATTATTCAGTATCTATAAACCAGAGTTGTGGTTCAACAGCTCATGGCTCTAGAAGCCAGTCATATCACATCCAAAATAGAGCATGCTGAGTCAGTTATTGGAAACAGCCTATTGACTTTCTGTCCTTTGGTGGAGTTGCTCACTGGTATTAATCAGATGAGGAGGAAACTCATGGATTTTTACTGGGGAAAGATATGGATCGTCAATTAGAACAGGACCAAACTAAAGACTGAAGCTTTTACTCTAGAGGCATCTAAAGAAAACATAGCTTCATAGCATGGGTTGGAAGACCGATGCTGATTATACAGTTTTGGTGCTAGGCAGCCAGTGGATAGCACCTCATAAGTAGTCTCTACAGGGATCTGATAGGATAATTGTATGAAAAGAACATGAAGTTAGAAGAGGCATCCTTGTGGATAAAGTTCCCAAGGCTTCCTTCAGGAACTCACTGAGAAATAATTAGCTTCCTTCGATGATCTGCATGTTTCCTCCACCCACTCACTCAGGGGCACCAAACCCAAGAATCGGGGAGAAGCAGGCCTCTCATTCTAGTATTTTCCCAAATAGCCAAGCGCAGATTTTATCACAGTGAGAGAACTAGCAAGGATAAGAACTACTGACTCCATTTGAAAACCATAGGTAGGTCTTCAGAGCTGCTCAAAACAATCCTTTACTTGTGGCTATTCACCTTTATTCATTATGAATAATAATGAATGTCTTTGTAAATTATACCAAAACATAATTTTTCCCATAATAATGGTATGAATGTCATGATTATTCTGAAGTCTTCTATCTCACCTCTCTCAGGAAATAGGCCTGGTTGACTAAACAAAACCAGTCTATCATATTTTGTTTCCCTCCGCTTCCTTTCCCACACTTACAAATTGATTGGTATCCACACCCACTTTCCTGTTTCCTTCTTTCTTGTTCCTAGTCTAATTGTCCCATTTTTGCTACCAGCAGCAGAATGCAGGGACCTCTCTCCTGTATTTTCTGTATTCCCCCTCCCAAGTAGAGCTCTTTTACCTGTATACATGCTTATACATTCACTATCTGAAAAACAACAGCAAAAAGTGAAATGACCTTAAGTTTGTCATAGCTTCACCTTCCCTGTTTTTATAGCCTAGCTTTCTTGAAAGGGGTGAATGAGAGGTGAGAAAATGAAGCTAGTTAACTTAGCTTCCCTTCCCACTAGTGCACTGAAATTGTTCTGGCTGGGGTCAATTATCCTAGCAGCAGAAATTCAATAGACACCTTTCAGTCACCTCCTACTTCACCTCTCTGCAACACTCTTCATTCTTCCTTAACTAGAATTGGCTTTTTGTGACACCACTGTCTCTGGGTTTTCTCCATGTCTTTAGCCATTTATTCTGTTTTCTTTATAAGCACTTCATCTTCAACCTTCCAATTAAATTATCTTGATCCCATGGTTCTGTCAATGATTTCAATTACATCTTTAATATCATTCAAATCCATCCTCTTCTCTCCAGTACCATGGATATTAACTTAATTTAGAACTTCATCATTTCTATTTTGGATTCATCAACAGCTTCCTAACTGCTCCTCCCATCGTTCTCCTGGTCTTGCTTCACTTACCAGCCCTTTGATGGCAAATACCTGTCACATGATCTGCATGTCTCTACCCTTGAAAACCAGTTATTCTTAACAATAGGGAAAAATCTTATTTCTCTTAGAAGTTGAATCTTTCCTTGACTTGTATTTCCATCAATTCCTCAATACACCTCACATTTTCTAGACACTGCATGGTGAAGTCAAATGCATTCTTTTTGGAAGCGATACAGTGACAGCACACAGGTTTCTGGAAGTTCTTCCTAGGATAACAGTCATACCTGGATACATAATTAAGGTTTTTTTTCTACATTAGCCTGAACATAGCCTCAGAATCCTCTTTAACACAGTGCCAGTTCATGTAGTTTGAACACTAGTTGAAACTAATTGTCATTCTTGCTTTGAATATCCTCTACTCCGCTGCACTGTGGTCCTTCTAAAACAAACAATACATTGTGATCGTGATGCCACGGCTGACAGTGCTTCAGTTGTTCTCTTTTGCCTACAGGATTCGGTCTGACTTTATTCTGACCCGGAAGTTCCCCAGGACCTGGTCTTGCCTGTCTCAGCAGTCTTCCCTCCAGCACTCTCAGGCTTTCCAGGTCTAAGCTGTGGCTTTCACAAACTACTTACTATTACCAGAGACTGCATGTGCTCTTTTGTTTCCATAAGATGTGTAAGGTTCTATCTATGAGAGTCAATGAGGTCAACAACAAAATGAGCATTTAAATAGGAGACAAAAGATCCTAGGAAGAACCTTAGCAGAAACCTGTGCCATCATGCATCACTTAAGAACAGACTATGTTGTGAGAAATGTTTCATTAAACAATTTTGTCGTTATGTGAACATCATGGCATGAACTTACACAAAGCTAGATGGTGTAGCCTACTACACACCTGTGCTATATGGTATAGCCTATTATTCCTGGGCCACAAACCTTTACAGCATGTTACTCTACTGAATACTGTAGGCAACAGTAACACAATGGTAAGTATTTGTGTATGTAAATATATCTAAATATAGAAAAGGTGCAGTAAAAACATAGTATTATAATCTTATGGGACTGCCCTTGTATATGTGGTCACTCAGTCACTGATTGAAACATTGCTATGCATTGCATAACCATACTAAGGATTAAAGAAAGGAAGAAAGCCAGATAAAGAGTGGGAAAGTAAAAGAAATTTGTCAAAAAAACTAATAGAGAAAAGTGTTACAGCAATCAATGGAAGAGAAAAATAAAAAGATGTATGTGAGTGAGTTTGTGTGTATGTTTGTGTGTGTATGTGTGTCTTGTGTCAGCCTGCACTGAAAGTGCTGAGGAAAGGGTAGTGATTAAGAAAGAAAATAGATATATGACCAAAAAGATGTCCAATAATTTCAAATATTGCAGAATAGAGCAAAGTAAATGAGAACCAAGTAGAAGCTATTCAATATGGTGTCTAGATTGACTTAACTTGAAGTAGGTGTTTCTGCTGAGAAGTTGGGGGAAATCAGATTACAAAGCGTTAGGGACTGAGTAGGTAGTGAGGAAGTGACACAGAATGGAGGAAACATGCTCTCCTTCCCCATTGGTCAGTGAGTTTCCTGGCGGCAGAGGCTAGCATCTAGTACAGCATTTGTGCAGAGATTTCTTTGATAAGTAAGATTTATAAAATATCCAGCTCTGTACAGCCTGAAAGCCAAGACCTGATCATTGTCATGAAAATGACAATATGAGTACCTTTGACTGACATGTATCAAGGCTTGCCATGGGAACCAGGTAGATCTCCTTTGCTCCAAAGGGTGGTCCATTTTTACACTGAAGCCATCAGACTTCAACATCAATGCCCTTTTGCTTGAAAGCAATTTGATACACGTGAATAATCTAAGTCGAGATTGCATAACTTCTGTTGGAGAATTATGTGAATGAAAGAGCGTTTTAGTTATCTTCTCCATTTTTATGCTTTTCCTTTGTGATACTCTATAGGCAGTGTAGCCCTTGTCTCATTTTTGACCATCATCCCTCTAAAAGCTGATCTATGTTGCTTCACAGTTTCAATTATACCATGTCTCAATTGTTTTTCCCTTTTTGTTTGTACTGTGCTAAACCTTATTACTTTTCACCTGGATTGATTTAACAGCCTTTTTGAAGCTAACAATGTCTTGATTATTTTTTATTTTTGAATTCCTTTATAGGTAATTTTCTTGCTAAAAATCAAATGAAAGACATTTTTTAAAATTTCTTTAAGTTGTTCCCTATTACCATCCAAAAATCTTAAACTGATTATCAACATTCACTAATCTGTCATTCATTTTCAATTGTATCTCCAGTTACTTCTGTATGTAGCCGACCCCCAACCAAATCCATCAGTTCCATTCTTACCAGAGTCTTTTTCTCTAACTTATTCACACAGTTCTCACTCCTTTTCCTGTCTTTGGAGTGTATCTAAATGTTCTTTTCTTCATTTTGTGGGCAAGGAATTGCACTCTGTGGAGTCATTCTTAGTCTTCCCCATCTATAATTTACTTTCCTCATCTGTAAATGTTCACAGCCCTTTGTGCCTTTCTGGCGAGATGTATCATATTCCCCCTTATGTTATAGCTGTTTGTATGTATCTTATTTCTTCTCCTGGATCTTCACATAGTTTTTAGCCTAGTGCCATCCACACAGCAATTACTCAATAAAAATCAAATGAATGCATGAATGCATGGATGAATAGGTGAGAAGAAAGATACAAGAGATTAAAATGCAAGATTAAAAACCAATCTGTGGGGATTTGCTAAGCAATTTATTTAAAATATGTGGACTTATAAATTGGCTAAATTAGGCAAACAAAGGAACACAGTATGTCTTAAATTTTACAGTTAATATTAGATCCATTTCAATAGCCAAAGTCTTCTCCTCATTTGGACTGAATTGATATAGCAAGTGACTGTTCCCACTAACAAGGATAGAGGACTAGAACATTTGTTTGTGGTCAAGCTCATCTTCACTATACAAATTTATGTTTTAAATGCTCATTTGTATATGCAGACCAAACAAATTAACAATCTTATTTTAGCAGTGTTCCAACAAACATTTTTAATGCAAATCTTTTAAAAGCACTGTCAACAATTAGCTGCCTTTCCTCCTTAAAATATTTAGCCATAAAAGACCTAAACTTTTCACCCACCTAGCCCTTAAAAAATATATTAGAAATGAGACTGGGAGTAGAGAGTAGAATGGAGTCAGTCTGGATAAGGATCGGGCCAATCAATTAGTTGGAATATGATTTTTAATGAGGTCAGGGTTATACATTCAATCCCCACATTGACCAGTTAGCTGGACTCCATTCAATTTCCAAAGCCTAAACTTCCGTCCCTGATCAAATGAGAGAATGAAGCTGGATTGGCATAAATGTATCGCCATTTTGGAAAATAAAGCAAAATACTTCCCTTACGTAAAGAAGGTCAGAATAGCCATCAACTTGTAAAAGATGCAGCTCATTAAATTGGGGGCGGGTTTGAAGATAGAGGAGTCAAGAAATCTGGAGAAAAAAAGGACTCTTCTCCAGTGAGCAGGGAGCAAGATTGCTGTGGTCCCAAACGGAAGTTTGGAAGTTGAAGACTTGGGGGTAAGATGGTTTAAAGTCATTTAGGAGAAATAGAAAAACATTTTTAAAGAGATCTACGGAAGGCTGAATGTCATGAAAATCTAGGGAAGAATTTTGTAAATCCTGCTCTTGTTACCAGAAAAGGATCCTGATCCAGAATCCAAGAAAGCGTTCTTGGATCTTGTGCAAGAAAGAGTTCAGGGTGAGTCCTCAGAACACAGTGAAAACAAGTTTATTAAGAAGTGTAGGAATAAAAGAATGACTACTCCGTAGAGCAGTGGCATGTGCTACTTGACTGAGTGTACTTAAGGTTATTTTCAGTTATATGCTAAACAAGGGGTGGATTATTCATGAGTTTTTCAGGAAAGAGGTAGGGAGTTCCTGGACCTGAGAGTTCCTTCCATTTTTAGACCATATAAGGCAACTTCTGGACATTGCCATGGCATTCGTAAACTGTCATGACATGGCGGGGAGTGTCTTTAACATGTTAACAAATTATAATTAGCATATAATGAGCAGTGAAGATGACCAGAGGTCACTTTCTGTCATCTTGGTTTTGGTGGTTTTCGGCTGGCTTCTTTATGGTATCCTATCTTACCAGTGGGGTCTTTGTGACCTGATACCAGTCTTGCTGACCTCCTGTCTCATCCTATGACTAAGAGTGCCTAACCTCCTTGAAATGCAGTCAAGCAGGTCTCCACCTCATTTTACTCACCTCCCATTCAAAATGGAGTAGCTCTGGTTCGAACACTTCTGACACTCTGGCCCCTTTCTCAATTGTATATATCACTGCATGCTTGTCATACTAGCTTATTGCATTTTTTGAGGGAGTAATAGGAATGGGATCATTATCAATGAGTTTACTCTCAAGATAATTATGCTACTAAAGAACAGTTGAGCACAAAACACCATTACTTGTAGGATGAATTAATGCACATATCCCAATAGATAGATGGATGAATAGATGACAGATGATAGATAGATAGGTAGGTAGATAGATAGATAGATAGATAGATAGATAGATAGATAGATAGATAGATAGATAACTTGTCAGAGATTTTCTCCCTAAGGCAAATGATGTGGGTTGCAGTTAACAGTAAACAATTTAGAGGTTGGGAGCTGAACAAGCAGTAAGAAAATGTTCCTGAAATTTGAAATTTCCCAAGCATGTGACCCTGCTGGTCTATAAAACTACTTCAAATGAGCAAAAAAAGGACATTGATTGAGGCAAAGAAATCCACTGTGAAATGCTCATGTCTCCTTGGTGTGCAGCACATTTCAAAGTAACTAATGCTTCCAAATTACTTTATCCTGTGTATGTATCCACTTCCTGTCTCTGCCTGCACCATATGTGTTTATAATGACATATTGATTTCAAGTCCAGCTTAAAATGGAATGGAAACTGCCCCTCTACTGGAAAGGGGGCCGTTTCTCCTGACTCAGCTCACACTGTGTACATTCTTAATGCAGGATCTGTCTACTTGGTGATTGGTCCTTGGACTGTGTGGAGAAATAAGGTTGAGAAAAACGGAATAGAGTAGGGGAAAAAAAAAAAAAGAGAGATGGGCCCTTTCTCATTTCAGAGGTGAATTGGGTTCCAAGCCTGGGTTAGTAGTTGTCTATCAAATTCTGTCCAAATTCTTTCCAAAGTCAAACACTTTAAATCTAGCAACCTTGACAACTCAGGATACATGTTTTAAACCGTAAAGTTCAGCTCAGCATTCTATTTCAACATTGACAGCCACTGCCAGAATTATTACCCTGCCTCGATTCATCCAGTGACTCATGAATAAGATACCAACCAAGTGAACAGAAGACCTCAGAGAGATTCCATTCTAATTCCAGAAAACTTCATCAATTCTGAACAATAAATACTCGGGAAAGTACACAGTAAAATACAGCAGCAACAAACCACATGAAATTACATAGAAAATATTAGACATGTAGAGGCCAAAATAAAATGCAAACAAAAAGGGAGCCAAAATTATGGATGTTTAAAAAGCAAATACAGTTTTATTACTTTCAGCTGCACATAGTAACTTTGAAATAGAGTGTTTTTAGCTAGACAGACAACTGGCTCTGCTCTAATGAACAGAAAAAATAAATTTGTTCCAATAACCTTAGATTTTCATAGAAATACAATGACATGTTTTAAAAAATGCCTTTTGATCTTCAGTAAAATAACGTGCTAACATTTATCAGGTTATTACTAAATGCTGAAATGCCGAGACCTGTGTAAGATAATCTGCCTATGTTATCTCACTTCATTTAAATTCTAAAAGGTATTTAGTATCTCCTTACAGATGAGAAAAGTAAAGTTTGGGGAGGATAACTAAAACGTCCAAGTGTATTTAACTAGTAAATGATAGAGCTCAAATTTCAACTCAGTGCCCTTTGGGCTGCTGGTTCCTGCGGTATAGAGTAAATGTGCCCAAGAGCTCATTTATTTCTATTATTAAAATACATTGATCACCTGAGGTCAGGAGTTTGAGACCAGCCTGACCAACATGGTGAAACCCCATCTCTACTAAACATACAAAATTAGCTGGACTTGGTGGTGAACGCCTGTAAGCTACTCAGGAGGCTGAGGCAGGAGAATCATTTGAGCCTGGGAGGTGGAGGTTGCAGTGAGCTGAGATTGTGTCATTGCACTCTAGCCTGGGCAACAAGAGTGAAATTCCATCTCAAAAAACAAACAAACAAACAAACAAACAGCATTATAGGAAATGTGACCAAAAATTAAGACTGGCTTAGCTGACAAGTGAAATTACATAGTTCAATTTACATGTACGGATAATGTATATAAAAGTTATACCGAAGCAAATTTGGAAAGTCATAAGCTTATTCTAGTAATGCACCAATCCTTAGAAATCTTAAAAATAATTTTAGAATTCTTATTTGAAATATCTTGAGAAATTTGTTTAAGTTCCTTATGGATTCTGAATATTAGAACTTTGTCAAATGCATGGTTTGCAAATATTTTCTTCCATTCTGGAGGTTGTGTGTTTACTCTGTTGATAGTTTCTTTTGCTGTGCAGAAGCTCTTTAGTTTAATTAGGCCCATTTGTCAATTTTTGGTTTTGTTGCAATTGCTTTTGGTGTCTGTGTCATGAAGTCTTTGCCAGGTCCTATGTCCAGAATGGCATCTCCTAGGTTATATTCCAGGGTTTTTATAATTTTTGGTTTAAGATTTAGGTCTTTAATCTATCTTGAGTTAATTTTTTAATATGGCATAAGGAAGGGGTTTAGTTTCAATCTTCTGCATATGGCTGGCCAGTTATCCCAGCACCATTTATTGAATTGGGAGTCCTTTCTCCATTGCTTGTTTTTGTTGATTTTTGTCAAAGATCAGATACTTTCAGTTGTGTGGGATTATTTCTGGACTCTATATTCTGTTCCATTGGTCTATCTGTTTTTGTACTAGTACTATGCTGTTTTGGTTATTGTTGATGCTGGTGAGGTTGTGGAGAAAAGGGAACGCTCATGCACTGCTGGTGGGAATGTGAGTTAGTTCAGCCATTGTGGAAAGCAGTTTGGTAGTTTCTCAAAGAACTTAAAACAGAACTACCATTTGACTCAGCAATCCCATGACTGGGTATATACCCAAAGGAATATAAATTGTTCTACCATAAAGACACATGCACACATATGTTCATAGCAGCATTATTTACAATTGCAAAGATGTGGAATCAACATGAATGCCCATCAATGGTAGACTGTATAAAGAAAATGTGGTACACATATATCATGGAACATTATGCAACCATTGAAAAGAACGCGGCAACATGGATTCAGCTGACGGCCATTATCCTAAGCAAACTAACACAGAAAGAGAAAACCCAATACCACAAGTTCTTGCCTAGAAGTAGGAGCCAAACATTAAATACACATGGACACAAAGAAGGGAACAATAGACACCAGGGCCCACTTGAGGGTGAAAAGTGGGAGGAGGTTGAGGATCACAAAACTGTTTATTGGGTATATGCTTATTACCTAAGTGACAAAATAATCTCTATACCAAACCACCATGATACACAATTTACCTATTAACAAACCTGCACATGTACCCCTGAATCTAAAATAAAAGTTTAAAAAAATTAAAATTAAAAAAAGAAATACCTTGAGAACCAGTGTATGTCATACATGAAACAATATTCATGACATATTAGTTGAGCACTGATATGGTTTGGATCTGTGTCCCCACCTAAATCTCCTGTTGAAATGTAATCCCCAATGCCTGAGGTAGGGCCTAGTGGGAGGTAACTGGACCATGGGAGCGGAATTCTCATGAATGGTTTAGCACCATCCCCTCAGTGCTGTTCTTGTGATAGTGAGTGAGTTATCATGAGATCTGGTTGTTTTAAAAGTGTGTAGCACCTCCCACCTTTCTCTCCTGTTCCTGATCCAACCATGTAAGACACTTGCTAATGATTTGCCTTCTGTCATGAGTAAAAGCTCTCTGAGGTCTTCTGAGAAACAGATACTGCCATGCCTCCTGTATAGCCTGCAGGACTGTGAGCCAATTAAACCTTGATTCTACATAAATTACCCAGTATTGGGTATTTCTTTATGGCAGTATGAGAACAGACTAATGCAAGTACCTTTTAAGTCACAGTCACTAAGTTGGGAGGGAAATAAACATATATAAATAAATATAGTGATGCAATTACTTCTCTCTAGTCATTTGAAATATATTTGGGAGAATGGGATATTTTCACAAATACTTCAGTGCAAGACAGCTTGCAGCTCACACGTCCTGAGAGGGGCAATTTTCTGCATATTGTACATCAACAGTTATTCTGTAATTACATTTGGCCTACTGAATAATTTTAGTTTTGTTTTAAAACTAAAATATCCAGGTCATGTTGATGCAAAAGGTGGGCTCCCATGGTCTTGGGTAGCTTCAACCCCATTGCTTTGCAGGGTACAGCCCCACTCTGGCTGTTTTCATGGGCTGGCATTGAGTGTCAGTGGCTTTTCCAGGTGCATGGTGCAAGCTGTTGGTAGATACACCATTCTGGGGTATGGAGGATGGTGGCTCTCTTCTCACAGCTCCACTAGGCAGTGTCCCAGTGGGGATGCTGTGGGGGTTCCAACCCCACATTTTCCTTCCCCACTGCCCTAGCAGAGGTTCTTCATGAGGACTCTGCCTCTGAAGCAAATTTCTGCCTGGACATCCAGGTATTTCCATACATCCTCTGAAATCTAGGTGGAGGCTCCTAAACCTCAATTCTTGACTTCTCTGCACCCACAGATTGAACACCACATGGAAGCCTCCAAAGCTTGGGGCTTGCACCCTCTGAAACAATGGCTTAAGCTGTACCTTGGCCCCTATTAGACACAGATGGAGATGAAGCAGCTGGGACATAGGGTACCATGTCCCAAGGCTGCACAGAGCAGGAGGGCCCTTGGCCTAGCCCAGGAAACCATTTTTCCCTCTTAGGCCTCTAGATCTGTAACAAGAGGCACTGTCATAAAGTCTTTGACATGCCCTGCAGACATTTACCCTATTGATTTGGTGATTAATATTTGACCCCTGGTTACTTATGCAAATTTCTGAAGTGGGCTTGAATTTCTCCTCAGAAAATGGGTTTTTCTTTTCTATTGCATTATCAGACTGCAAATTTTCCAAACTTTTATGCTCTGCTTTCTCTTGAATGCTTTGCCACTTAGGAATTTCTTCTGCCAGATACCCTAAATCATCTCTCTCAAGTTCAAAGTTCCACAGGTCTCTAGGGCAGGGGCAAAATGCCACCAGTCTCTTTACTAAAGCATAGCAAGAGTCATCTTTGCTCTAGTCCCCAAAAGGTCCTCTTCTTCATCTGAGACCACCTCAACCTGTACTTTGTTATCCATATCACTATCAGCATTTTGGCCAAAGACATTCAACAAGTCTCTAGGAAGTTCCAGACTTTCCCACATCTTTCTGTTTTCTTCCAAGCCCTCCAAACTATTCCAACCTTTGCCTGTTAACCAATTCCATAGTTGGTTCCACATTTTGGAGTATCTTTATAGCAGCACCCCACTCTCTGTGGTGCCAGTTTATTGTGTTAGTCTGTTCTCATGCTGCTATAAAAAACTACCTCAGACTGGGAAATTTATAAAGGAAAGAGCTTAACAGACTCAGTTCCACAGCGCTGGGAAAGCCTTAGGAAACTTGTAATCATGGTGGAAGCAGGAGCAACCATGTCTTTCTTCACATGGTGGCAGGAAGGAGAAGTGCTGAGCAAAGGGAGAAAAGCCCCTTATAAAATCATCAGGCCTTATGATAACTCACTCACTATCATGAGAACAACATGAGGATAACTGCTCTCATGATTCAATTACCTCCAACTGGGTCCCTCCCACAATATGTGAGGATTATGGGAACTACAATTCAACATGAGATTTGGGTTGAAACACAGCCAAACCATATCATTGAATCTGGATGAATATTTACCAATCTATAAACAGGGGAGTTCGAGAAAAGTTTATCTTTTCTTTCAATCCAACAGTAAACAAACATTGTCTACAAGTTGAAAAGTGAAAGGATAAATTCTACAGTAATATCTTATTATTTTATGATAAGGGCATCATCTTAAATTTTATCTATATCCTGGCTAAAATAATGGGTCTTATTATTTTAAGGTGAATCTGGCCAAAGGTGGATTGGACTTCCACCTTAGTTAACAAATTTAGATTCTATATTTAAAGAATACATTTCATTTTTTAGAAATAAGCAAAATTGTTCACAGCTATCATAATTGAGAATAATCAAAACTCAGTTACAAGCTCTGAGGACAACTTGAAAAAAAGAAGTTGAAATTTATGAATGTCAGTAAAAACCCATGTTAAATGAATGACCACACTTCCTGGGTGATCCCTCTAAAGGGGACAACTTGCCTTTGTCAGTCACATTTTGCAGTCACATCTCACATGTAATATAGTCTGATATAGTTTGGATAGTCTGTATATTTGTTCCCGTCAAATCTCATGTTATAATCTGATTATCAATGTTGGAGATGAGGTTTTGAGGGAGGTGTTTGGGTCATGGGGTTGGATCTTTCATGAATGACTTTGTTTCCTCCCTATGGTAATGAGTGAGCCCTCACTATATTAGTTTGCATGAGATCTGGTTGTTAGAGAGAATCTGAGACCTCCCTTAACCTCTCTCTCTCTCACTTCTTCTCACCCTATGATCTCTGCACTCTTTGGCTCCTCTTTGCTTTCGGCCATGAGTGGAAACTTTCTGAGTCCCTCACCAGAATCAGATGCTGGCACCGTGCATCTTGGAGAGTCTTTAGAGTCATGAGGCAAATAAACCTTTTTTCTTTATAAAATACCCAGCCTCAGGTATTCCTTTGTAGCAACACAAAATGGACTAACACATAATCCTTACCTTGAAAGGTCACCCAAATCCTCCAGTCATGGGAAGCTAAACAAAAGATTTTATTATTTCCATCAAGCAAAATTATCTTCCTTCAGCACTTTACTCACTTTTTTAATGAGCACAGAATGAGGAAAACTTCTTTAGTTCAGAAATCTTTCAAAATCAGCCATTTCTATCATCTACTGTGCCTTTCAATGGTTTGCTAAATATTTTTTCTCATTTTAGTAACTCTATCAACAAAAGCATCTATGCTTACGGACAAAGAAAATAGGGACATTTAGTAATTATCTGACTTGCTGTCTGATGCAGAAATCCCCTGTAAATAATTCAGTAATTCAGGCACTGAAGTGGATATTTTGGCCTGAGCTGTTCAATTGAGCTATCATGAATTATGACTAAACACACGATTTTCTCTTTGTTTACCACTGTAAATCAGGGACAAATTGAAAAGTGTTCCTAGGTGTAGTATAGATAAAAAGAACACAAAAAGCAATTTTGTTACGGCATTTTTCCCTCTCAAAGCTTTAGAATTTCTGATTATTAATCTGTTGCGGGAAGTTTCTATCTGTGTTTATTTCTGGTTATCTTATGAGCAGGTGTTCTGGGAGGCTCCTTCTTTCTAAATCTAACCTTTTAATAGATAAATAAGTATTCTAGGGGACGGGAAATAAACAAAACCAAAAACTTGTTTTTCCCCTCTAGTCACCAGGAAAGAAGTATCAATAGCATATTAAAGGACACAAATGACTCAGGCCTGCTCTCTGTGCTGTGAAGACATCCACACACACTGTGCCCAGGGTGAGAGAAAGGAACATTTATTGCTGATTTCCATGATGCATTTGTTGTGAAGATTGGCAGATACAATTCAAGAAAGCCAAGTAGATTGTTCGAATTACAGTTGAAGAAAAGGTAACCAGTGGTGGGCTGAGAGGAATAGTTGGAAAAAAAATGTATTAGATATTTCCATATCTCTCGTCATGAACTCAGACAAGAACGAAGCCAAATATGAATTAAATACCTCCTCTGTGTCTTTTCATACCTTCTGTAATCATTCCTCCTTCATAATTAAGCTTCTAATAACATACTTCCTCCCTTTCTCTTTTCTCCTTTAGCCAAATCCTTCATGCTCATAGCCTCTTTATGGACCTAGAAACTTCAGGTGTGGACACTGAGCAGGCTGCCTAGGCTGCCCCTCTGCTCTCTGGACATTTTGTTGGCAGAGGGAGGAGCTGCTACTATCCTAGGCCTCACTGGCAAGGGAGGCCATTCCCAGGCTAGAGGAGAAACTATGAGAACTCTGCACCTCATTAGACTGCAAACGAAGACACATCCTGATTTTTATATAGCCATGGATTTGTAGTAATTTTATTATTTTTACAATCTCACTATGATTATTACAATAAAAGTTTTAAGTGCAATGTTCCTAACTCAAGGAAACATAAATGCTTAAGGTGATGGATACCCCAATTACCCTGATTTGGTCATTATATGTTGTATGCCTGTGTCAAAACATTACATGTACCCTAGAAATATATACAACTATTATATACTCATAATAATTAAAAATAAATTTAGTTTAAAAGTAATCATCATTTCAAAGTTGTTAACTGTGCCTTATGAACTGAATTCATATGCGTGCAGACACACACACACACACACACACACACACACACACCCCATTGTAAGGCAAAGGAATTGTTCTTCTGATTCTTGTTAATGAATCTGAATATTGTTCAAGTAGCACGTCCTGTTCAGAGAAATCAAAAACGTAAGCCATTTTCCCAATGGCAAGATCTTCTTGAATTTTTGGTTCATGGGATTGTATGATGTTCTTATTTTCTAGCATCATTCCAAGTGTTCAGAGTTATCCAATCAAAGGATCATCTTGAACAACCACTGATCTGATGCATGGGTTTTCCTTTATGATATATTCCAGCTTCTGGTTAAAGTATCCATAGGGATTTGAAACTCACTGCCTCCCATTATTGAATGTTGCTCCAGATATTAGAATCTTTCCTTCTACTGACCTGAAATCTGTCTCTTGTAAGTTCCATCCTTTGGTCCTGTGTTATGCCTTGTTGTTGCATAGTTTAACTCCCCTACGGAAGGCAATCTTTGAGCACACACACCTTAACGCTCAATTCACTCCTCCAAGTCCGTTGCTCATACATCCTGATTCTTTTTTTTTTTTTTTTCCCGAGATGGAGTTTTGTTCTTGTCACCCAGGCTGGAGTGCAGTGGCGCGAGCTCGGCTCACATGAGCCTCTGCCTCCCGGGTTCAAGTGATTCTCCTGCCTCAATCTCCCAAGTAGCCAGGAGTACAGGCACATGTCACCACTCCCAGCTAATTTTTGTATTTTTAGCAGAGACGAGGGTTCACCATGTTGGCCAGGGTGGTCTCGATCTCTTGACCGCGTGATCCACCCACCTTGGCCTCCCAAAGAGCTGGGATTACAGGCGTGAGCAACCGCACCTGCCTTTTTTTTTTTTTTGATGGAGTTTTTGCTCTTTCCCCCAGGCTGTAGTGAAGTGACACAATCTTGGCTCACTGTAACCTCTGCCTCACAGGTTCAAGCGATTCTCCTGCCTCAGCCTCCCGAGTAGCTGGGATTACAGGCACTTGCCACCATGCCTGGCTAATTTTTGTATTTTTAGTAGAGGTGGGATTGCACCATGTTGGCCAGGCTGGTCTTGAACTCCTGACCTCAGGTGATCCACCTGCCTCAGCCTCACAAAGTGCTGGGATTACAGGCATGAGCCACCGCACCCAGCCCATACATCCTGATTATTTCAAGTTTCTTTGTTGTAGAATTTTGCTCCTTAGTTTGGCTAAAACCAGGTTCTGGTCACAGGACCAGGAAAATTTAGGCATACAGACACATTGAAGGGTGAATAGACCAGGATTTTATTGGATGAAAAGGAAAAAAAAGAAAAAAAAATCCCTCAGCAAAGTGAGACGGAGTCCTGCTAACAGGCACCCCACCTCCCAGATTGATTCCAGGCCACATACTCAGGAACTGAAGAGATCAGACTCGTCTGCACTGAAAATGACATGAACTTCCTGTGGCTCCACTCCACCCTCTCAACGCACAGGTATGTCGGAGATTCTCCAGGGACCCTCCCCGTTACCTGCCTCCTGCATCTATCATCTTCACCATCTTGGTGCTTCTTCTTTGGCTTACACCTTCATTAAACTTGCAAGTAGTCCCTCTAACTTAATGTCCAGAAAGCAAGATTTAAAAGGCTCCCCTCTAAATGTGCCTTTTTAAGTCAGTGAGTGGGCGACCTCTGAAAGGACCCCCAAGAAGAATTCTGCAGTTGGTGAAACAATAGAAGGTAAAATTCATCTCTTGTACAAACTTGTGCGGGGCACCAACCTCTGGGATGTGATGTGAACTTGCCTGGAGAGGAGGTAACAGGCTCTAGATGGGGAGGAGAAATTTAGATGTGTGTTTTGCTGTGGTCATCAGAACATGGACTTCGGAATCTGGCAGACCTGGATTTGAAGTGTCAGGTCTGACACTTACTAACTTATTAATTGACATGTTGTTTAGTATTACCATGTCTTAGTTTCCTCATCTGTAAAATGGGAATAACAACTTGGGTCCAGTAACTACACAATTTCGTTTGTTTTTGAATGGGAGACTTGAAGCTGAATTCTTAAAAAAGAACATATATAGCATTAAGATCTTACCTCTATTCAGTAAGAAAGAGCATAAAAGGAAATTACATTGCTTTCATGTATTCAATAATTCAATTATTTATTTAGTATGTTTTATGTGGCACACACTATTCTGGGAACTGGGCAAAAAAATGCAAAACACAACTGCTGAAATTCTACTTATACTGATGTTTAAGATTACAGAAATAAAATGTTGATAAATATTACAAATAAAAAAGTTATCATTTATTTATGTAATTCCAAAGAAGGAAATATGAAAAAGTTACCCAGTTGCTGCTCTATGTGTACTTCTTGTGCTACTAAGTTCTAAAGTAATTTTCCATTAAGAACACATAGCAAGGGCACACACATGAGTAGAAGGTAGCGTTTCCCTGAAAGGGAGTGGATATTCAATATGTGAACTTGTCTGAAATGATTCATAACCTGGAAAAAGATTTATGACGTAGTAGATGAGGAGGAAACCATTTTCTCTAACCCTGACTCCATTGAACTTAGTGTGCTCGCAATACAGACACTTAAGTGTAGCTCTGGGTGGTGGGAAGCTCTACAACAGAACATTCCTCTAGTGAGTCAAGGAGGTTGCTTTGTAGACATCTAGGGAGATCCCTATTTGACATTCAATGGGGATAGGCTGCCAGGTCCTGAGAACAACGTCATCTAGTAGTAAGTTGTAAGTTTCTTCTGCATTAGATTCTTCTTTAATCTTCAAATGTTCTTGATAAATATACAATCTCTTACTTGATAAATTGATCTTACTCTCTTGATAAATATACAATCTGTGTTTAGGTAAACTGACCTTGGCCCTAAAGCCATTATATTAAAGATAGCAACTTCTAAAGCAATGGTTCTCAAACACGTACAGTTTTGCCTCTCCAAGGGACACTTGACAATGTGTAAGGATATTTTTTATTGTCATAAAAATGAGAATGCCTCTGAGATCTGATGAGTAGAGGCCATGGGATTATGCTAAGCACCCTGCAGTGCACGGGACAGCCCTCTAAATCAAAGAGTTGTCTGGCCCAAAATGTCATTAGTGCCAAGACTGACAGATCCACTCTAATGTAGTACTTGCTGCCGCAGACCAGTGCAGACTGAAGTTAATGTGTGCAAGCAAGACTGGTCATCTGTAGCCAAGTTAAGTGAGTGGCAGAGGCAGTGACCAGGATCGTATCAGAAACACATGTGTGATTCACTATGGACACAGTGGAGTCGCCTGGAGTGAAGAGGAAAACTTGAAAAGGAAATTGAGGTTCTATCATCATTCTGGTGACACTAGGAAACTTCAGGTTCCACCAGTTAGCTTCTACAGATGGTAGAACTATTCCCAAATGAATCCTATTTTACTCCAAAGCAATCCAGTCTTGATTTGGATGTTATTGCCTTTAGCCTTGATCTGCTAAAGCTTTTAAGACAAAAGTCAGTGCCACATTGCCCAGAGCCTAGGTGCTGTCATTGTCCTGAATGTGTGAAATGCAGGAATTGTCCTCTTGCTTTGGTGGATGGTTTTATAGTCTCTTAACAGGAAAATCTTTCAGTCTTCCTTTCCTGAGCCTTATCTCACTATCGGTTTAGCATTTGTCAGGGTTTTTAATCCTTTTCATCTGAAATATCTGATTCTAGACCGATTTTTAACTTCCATTTTGCTGAGTCCTTGATTCTAAGTCAGTTGATATGTCTATATATTTTCTGTTATCTCTGCACAATAGATATTTGCCTGGATGGAATCATAATGGTAATAGATTTCTTTAGTGTTCTAAGATTGATTCTGAAGTGTTACTGCTCCATTTAGCATGTTGTGTCATTTCTACAGCCTGCATTATACTTATCAATCTATTCACCTCATTACATGGTGAACAGGACTATGCCCATTATAAATTAAAATGCAATAATTATTATTACTGTGTTCCTTTTGTTTGGGATATATTTTTGCAATAGAACAAAAGTACCATAAATCATTTGCATGTAATGATTTTTCAGCACCTTTTGAGGTAAAAGCCATCCTGATTTGTGTTTTCAAGTATGACCTCCAAAAAATCCTCCTAAAACATAGGGAGCATGAAAATGCTGAGTCTGTAAATCCTTCTCAAGTTTAAGAAAGTTGTCTTGCTGACTTTTTAAGGGTCGATAGCATATGAATCCCTTCATCCTCTAGTCTGGTTTGTTGATTTGGATAAGCTCAGGGCTCTGCTTCATTTTGAAATAGAAGAAACAAAAAGAATATGGAAGAATGGTTTATTAGGAATGTATTATATTCCATGGTAATGTCAATATAAATGCAAAATAAAAGCCCAGCTGGACTTGAATGTTTTAGAAAGATTCTGTTATTCTTCAGAATTTCATTAATCCAGTCACAAATAACAGTGGGCTAGTCTATCTCCCCCACCTCACCTCCTTTTCCCTACCTTCAGTCATTGTTCATTTAAAATAGTTTTAATGGCCTTGGAAGTATTCATGAATTCTGGTTGTTTCACTCTCCTAATCATGTTGTAGGCTTAAAATTCACATTTAATTAACCTCTTCACCCAAGGCAAAAATCAATAAGAAAACTCCAAATGCTTACCATACCAATCATGATTTTCATTTGGAGGGAAACTGTTGAAAATTAGACATTAGGACGCCTGAAGAAAAGCGGAGAACTAGTGGTGCAGAGCAAAAACGAGCTAACACATGAGTTATGAAAGTGAAAGCACTAGATATGAGAGAAAATATTCACTCATTCAGATTTCAGGGCAACTATATATTTGGGATGTGTTCAGAAAATTATGCTTTATCTAGAAAAATTAGAGGCAATCTAACACACTGAAATCCAAGTGATATAGAACCCAACTTCTCAGGACAGGAAAATGATCAAAAAAGAGGTATGATTTACAGAAAAGACCAAAATTTTGTGGTTTGACAAATGTAGTTCAAATTCTGGCAGCAATACTTTATCCATATTTCTTTCATCATGGATTTTAACATCTTTAAGTGTTAGTTTCTCCATCTATAAAATAGAAATATTGGCGGTCTATCTAATAGAATTTTCCTAAAGATTAGTTAAGATTAAATCAATTGAGGAGAAAGATTTCACAGGTATGTGTGCTAA
The DNA here is from genome assembly GCF_000951045.1 of Mandrillus leucophaeus. Classification (NCBI taxonomy): domain Eukaryota; kingdom Metazoa; phylum Chordata; class Mammalia; order Primates; family Cercopithecidae; genus Mandrillus; species Mandrillus leucophaeus. The sequence goes on from NW_012107642.1 coordinate 189,020, forward strand.
CACATTCAAAGACACACGCACACACACATGCACATGCGCACACACACATACACACATAGTATAGCAGAGAGAGCCTGACCTTCTAATCACTATTGATTATTGATTGGCACAGAGGGGCATTGGGATTCAAACCAAACCAATCAGTGTTCTTCTTTGGAATTTGTAACTGCAGAAGGGAGTTAGTTTGCAGCCCCTCTCAATGAAGAGTGTTAATAAATGTAAGCCAAGCAGCCATGTTTCTTGACGCGAAGAGAATATAGTGCACAGAAAGTATAGATAAAACACACACACACACACACACACACACAGAGAAGTAGAATTGAGAGATGCAGAGATTGATTCATATTGGTATTAAAGTCAGAGGTTACAGCAGTTTACAGAGAACTTGCTATATCCACATTCTGCTTGTGTTTGGCTGAATGACTCCTTTCTGCCCTTCTCACTTTTGACAGGATTATTAAGGCAAAAGTCACATATCATAAAATACATTGATTGTAAGTGTACAATTAATTCAATTATTTTTAGTCAATTTATAGAGTTATGCAACCATCCACACAGTCCAATTTAGATTAGTTCTATCACTTACATTTGCTGGTTTGCAGTTAATTCCCATTCTCACCTTCAGTCCCAGCAACCACTAAGCTGCTTTCTGTCTCTATACGTTTGTTTTTCTGGGAATTTTATAAGAATAGAATCGTTCAATATAAGTCTTGGAATATGACTTCTTTCACTCAGCATAAGGTTTTAAGGTTCATCCATGTTGAAGTATATATTAGTACTTCGTTTCTTTTAATTGATGAATAATATTCCGTTATATAAATATATCATACTTTGTTTATCCTTTCATCAAGTCATAAGCATTTGAATTGTTTCCAGTGTTGGACTGTTATTAATAATGCTGCTATAAAAGTTTGCATTTAACTTATATATTATTTATATTATTTCTCTTGGATAGGCCTTGGAGTAGAATTGCTAGGTTGTATTGTAAGTTTATGTTTAATTTTTTAAGGAACAAATTGTGTTCGAAGGTGGTTCTACCATTATACATCTCTACCAGCACCTTTTCTTCACATCCTAGACACTGCCATATATAAGGGAATAGGGTTTGGGTTACTTTAAGTTTGTGGCAATTGTCTGAATGGTCTATTTAAAAGGAGGCAATGGGAATGTGAGAATTCCAGTCTGCAAGGCAGGAATGATGCTTCTGAGTTCTGATCTCTAGCCACCAGGTTTGGGCCATTTGGGTGTGGTATTCCACTTCTAATTCCAGGCAGCAATGTTTGCTTTGTTGTTCCCATTATAATGCCTCCACTTAAAGGTGATAGGGCATGTTTATAAAAGTTCTAAACAGGACAGTATAGAAGTACATAGTGATAATTATAAATCCTTTGATTTATAACAAACACTTATTGCTATGGTTTGAATGTGTCCCCCAGTTTCCTGTGTTGGTACCTTAATCCCCAAATGCAACAATGTTGAAAGGCGGGACGTTTAAGAGGTGATTAGGTAATGAGGGCTCTGCCCTAACTAATAGATTAAAGTCATTATCGTGGGAGTGGATTCATTATCAAGACAGTGGGTTTGTTATAAAAGTAAGTTCAGTCCCTTCTTAGGCTCACAATCTCTTTTCTACCTTCTGCCATGGGATGACATAGCACAAAGGCCCTCTCCAGATGCTGATCCATTGATCTTGGACTTCCTAGGTTCCAGAACTGTAAGAATAACTCTCTTTTGTTTTTTTTAATAAGTTACCCAGTCTCGGATATTCTATTCTAGCAGCATAAATGGACTAAACCACATATATGTCTATTAATGCCCTTTTTTAAGGACTGCGTTAGAAAAAAATCTCTTTTTTTTTTTTTTTTTCAAGATGAAGTTTCATTCTTGTTGCCCAGGCTGGAGTGCAATGGCACAACCTCAGCTCACTGCAACCTCCGACTCCTGGGTTCAAGCGATTCTTCTGCCTCATTTTCCCCAGTAGCTGGGATTACAGGCACCCACCACCACACCCACCTAATTTTGTATTTTGTATTCTTTAAAAATCGTATATAACAAGAACACATATGAACTGGAATTAATCCCTGTGCAGGACCTCTTAGGAAGTAGAGTGGAAGGATGAAGAGAAAAGACAAGTACTTCAGACAGAAATACCATGGAAATGCCACTGATACCAGGAAAAATACACTTCTCAAGCAACGAGAGATGTGGCTTCCTTAGTCACTATTGGGGTTACATTAGCCAATATGATCTATTTCCTATTCAAAGGCACAAAGAATTTGTTAATATGAACCTTAGATTTTATCTACTCCAATGATTCAAAAGATTCTCTAATATTTTCTTTCTTTCTTTCTCCTTTCTTCTCTTTCTTTCTTTCTTTCTTTCTTTCTTTTTTTTCTTTCTTTTTTTTTTTTTTTGAGACAAAGTCTCGCTGTGTCGCCCATCATGGAGTGCAGCGGCGCCATCTCGGCTCTCTGTAAACTCTGCCTCCAGGCTCAAGTGATCCTTCTGCCTCACCCTCCCAAGCAGCTGGGATTACAGATGCCTGCCCCCACGCCTGGTTAATTTTGTATTTTTAGTGGAGATGGGGTTTCTTCATGTTGATCAGGCTGGTCTCAAATTCCTGACCTCAGGTGATCCACTCGCCTTGGCCTCCCAGAGTGCTCCCAGATTACAGGTGTGAGCCACTGTGCCCGGCCAAAATATTCTCTTTAATAAAGCCATTATGCCTAGAATATTGGTAAAATTACCAAAAGTCTTGAGATATTTTTATATAAACTTCTATTAAACTAGAGCTACTTTGCCTCACTTTCACTTCCATTTGCACTAAACCTAAATATGGCAATTGATATTCACCGGTGTAATTTCTACTCCCATTTTTTTCTGTGATAAGATACCCTTGAATCCTGATTCTATTGTTTAACTTCTCTGCTATTTCTCTGAATTTTACGTAACTGATGCATTACATCACCATGATTTTTTGTCTTCATTTAAAAAATTATCTAGAGTAAGAATAATTTTTGATATAACCAAGAAACAGGGACCAGACTTACCTTTTCATCTTAAACTACCAAAACATTACAAATATATATATATATATATATATATATATATATGAAATAATGATTGTCAGACATTGGACAATAGGTAGTTTAGGACTGTGATTCCTAAAAGAAGGGAAACAAGTGAGGTAAACTCAGAGATTACTCCAGCTTCTTGCCCAGACTAAGTTTTCAGGAGGCAGCATAGAAAGGGGACACCTAGCTGCAACCCAATACTCTTTTTGCATAGAGTATATTGAGCTCAGTGTTGAAAAAGCAAAAAAAAAAATCTTTAAAATTTTTGAAGCAGATTACTGGAGAGAAAGAACTGTACAGAGAGAGCTGCAAGGATCTACGGGGGTAATGGTTTCCCTCCAATCTTTGGTATGCATAAGAACTATGCAACAGCATGGAATTAAGCATAAAAAGCAGTAAAATAAATAATTTTTAAACTCATATAAAACTAGAAATCTTTTTCAATTCCACCAGACAATATGGAATGACCTCTTAATACACTGATCTTCAGAGAGAGCCCTGAGAGGATATCACCTTAGGAGTGGAGGTAAATTAGCCAAAATCTAAAGACTAAACTGGATTTACTCTAACAAACCTCAAAAGACTTGAAAAAAGTCCAAGTGTCATCAGTACTTTAGCTGCATGCCAGGAAAAAGTACATCATCATTTAAAGGAATAAAACAAAACTCAGGACACAAAAATATACAATCCACAATGGCTGACATCCAGTAGAAAATTACCAGATGTTTCAACAAGCAGGGAAATATTAAACAGTAGAAAAATTAATCAAGATAAACTGATTCACAAATGACAAAGATGACAAATTTAGCAGGTACAGATGTTAAAACAGCTATTATAAATATGTTCAATATATTTAGGAATAGAACATGCTAATATGATTAAGAAAGAAATACCCTTCCTCTAAGATCTGAAACAAGACAAGGATGCTCACTTTCACCACTGTTGTTCAACATAGTACTGGAAGTCCTAGCTGGAGCAGTCAGACAAGAGAAAGAAATAAAGAACATCCAAATTGGAAAGGAAGAAGTCAAATTATCGTTTTTTTGCAGATGATATGAGGAAAACCTAAGGACTCCAACAAAAAACAATTCAGTAAAGTTGCAGGACACAAAGTCAACATACAAAAATCAGTAGTATTTCTATATGCCAGCAGTGAACAACATGAAAAAATCTAGAAAGAATCCCATTTATAATAGCTACAAATAAAATAAAATTCCTGGAAATAAACTTAGCCAAAGAAGTGAAGATCTCTACAATGGCAGCTGTAAAACTCTGATGGAAGAAACTGAAGACAATTCTAAAAAATGGAAAGATATTCCATGTTCATGGAATGGAAGACTCAATATTGTTAAAATGTCCATACTACCCAATCCAAAGCAATCTATAGATTATATGCCATCCCTATCAAATACTAATGATATTCTTTATAGAAATAGAAAAAATAATCCTAACATTTATATGGAAACATATAGGACCCAGGATAGCCAAAGCCATCCTGAGCAAAAAGAGCAAACTGGAGAAATCATATTATGTGACTTCAAATTATACTACAGAGTTACAGTAAATGAAACATTGTAGTACTGGCATAAAAACACACGTAAACCAATAGAACAAAATAGAAAACCCAGAAGTAAATCCATATATCTGCAGTGAACTCATTTTTCACAAAGGTTCTAGAAACAAACATTGGGGAATATTTGCTCCTGTCAACAAAGAACAGTAATGACAGTTTCTTAAATAATGGTGCTGGGAAAATTGAATATTCCTATGCAGAAAGAATGAAACCAGACCCCTGTCTGTCACCATATATAAAAGTCAAATCAAAATGGATTAAAGATTTAAATCTACTACCAAATCATGAAACTACTAAAAAAAAAAAAAAAAAATTGAAGAAACTCTCCAAGGACATTGGTCTGAGCAAAGATTTCTTGAGCACCCAAAAGCGCAGGCAACCAAAGCAAAAACAGACAAATGGATCATAGCAAGTTAAAAAGCTTCCGTATAGCAAAGAAAACAATCAACAAAGTGTAGAGACAACCCACAGAATGGGAGAAAATATTTGCAAACTATCTGACAAAGATTAATAATGAGACTTTGTAAGGAGGTCACACAACTCAATAGGAAAAAAACCTAGTAAATTAAAAAATGGACAAAAGATATGAACGGACATTTCTCAAAAGAAGCTATACAGATGGGAAAGAGATATATGAAAAGGTACTTGATATCACTGATCATCAGAGAAATGCAAATCAAAATGACAATGAGATAGCATCTTACCCTAGGTAAAATGACTTTTATTCAAAAGACAGGCAATGATGAATGCTGGTGAGGATGCAGACAAAAAGGAACTCTTGTATACTGTTGGAGAAGATGCAAATTAGTATAGTCACTATGGAGAATAGTATGGAGGTTCCTCAGAAAACTAAAAATAAGGCCAGGCATGGTGGCTCATATCTGTAATCCCAGCACTTTGGGAGGCCGAGGCGCACAAATCACCTGAGGTCAGGAGTTCAAGACCAGCCTGGCCAAAATGGCAAAAAACCGTCTCTACTAAAAATACAAAAAATTAGCCACCTGTGGTGGCGGGTGCCTGTAATCCCAGATACTCGGGTGGCTGGGGCAGGAGAATCACTTGAACCCTGGAGGTGGAGGTTGCAGTGAGCTAAGATCATGCCACTGCACTCCAGCTTGGGCAACAAGAGTGAAACTCCATCTCAAAAAAAGAAAAAAAAAGAAAAGAAAACTAAAAATATAACTCCCATATGATCCAGCAATCCCACTGCTAGGTGTATGCCCCAAAGAAAGGAAATAAGTATATTTAAAGGTTATCTGCACTCCCATGTTTATTGCAGCACTATTCACAATAGCCAAGATTTGAAGCAACTTAAGTGTTTATCAACAGTCAAATGGATTAAGAAAATGTGGTACATATACACAATGGAGTACAATTCAGCCATAAAAAAAGTGAATGAGATCTTGTCATTTGCAACAACATGAATGGCACTGGAGGACATTATGTTAAGTGAAATGAGCTAGGCACAGAAAAACAAACTTTGTATGTTCTCACTCATTTGTGGAAGTTAAAGCAATTGAACTCATGGAGATTGAAATAGAATGTTTACCAAAGGTTGGGAAGGTAGTTGGGGGAAGAAGGGAGATGATTAATGGGTACAAAAATAGAAATAAATAGAATAAATACGATCTAGTATTTGAGAGCACAACAGCGTGATTACAGTCAAGAATAGTTTATTGTACAACTAAAAGTACTAAAAGTGTACTTGGAATGTTTGTAACACAAAGAAATGATAAATACTTGAGGTGATGCATACCCCATTTACCTTGATGTGATTATTATGCATTGTATGCCTGTATCAAAATATCTAATGTAGCCCATAAAGATACATACCTACTATGTACCTATGCAATTTAAAATAAATAGAATACAAAGAAATAAAAAATAAATAAATTTTTAAAAGACACACAAAAAAAAGACCTAAATGAAACTTTTAAATGTGAGCAACACAACATTTAAAATAGAAATATATTGGTTAAGATTAATAGCAGATCACACAGTTGATATGTTTAACAAAGATTAGACAATGTAAAAGAAAAGACGGATAAGCCTAATGACGTAACAGTAGAAATTGTACAAAACATGGCACAAAAACAAGTGAAACAAAATGCTAAGTCATGAAAAGGCATCCATGAGTAGTGGGATAATACCAAAAAAAAATCTAACATATGTAAATTGTGATTTCCAGAAAGGGTAGGGTCAGGGAGGAAGAGAAAAATATCTGTGGTTATGAATGTTGAAAGTATTCTAAATTTGAATATTTAAAAAGTATAAAATCAAATATTTACAAGGTTCTACAAACTCCATGAGGAACAAACATGAAGAAAATGATGCAAAGAAATGTTATAGTCAAATTGTCAAAAATCTGTGATAAAGAGATAAATGTTAAAAACATTTAAATGGGAAAGACATAATACGTACAAAGTTAAAAATATAGGAATGATAGTGTACTGGTCATAAGGATCTACGAAAGCTAGAGATGATGGAGGAGAAACCTTTAAAATGTTAAAAAAAAAAAAAAAGTAAAAAATCTTGTCAAGCTATAATTCTATACCCAGTAAAAATATCTTTAAAAATGATGTGCGATAAATACTTTCAGAAAAATGGAAGCTGAGAAAAATTATTGCCAGCAGGTTTGCTCTATATGAAATGATAAAATTTTCCAGCAGAATCCTATACACAAAAAAATGAAAAATGCTAGTAATGAAAATTAGCTGAGAAATACGAAACATATTTTACTAATTTTATAATCTCTTTAAAAATATCTGCTTAGGGCAAACAAAATAAAAAGTGTAATGAATTTAGTACATGTTGGAGAAAAGTACATGAAAACACAGCACAAAGTATAGGAGAGGAAAAAATACAATGTTCAAAAGTTTTTATACTATTTGGGAAGTACTATAATATAATTTGAAGATAGGCTGTTTTGGGAGGAAAAACTTTCCCTCTACCAACCTAGGTCCTGTGATCAGGGACCTGCAAATTAACTGACAATAGACAGATTAACAGAAGAAAAGACAAAGTTTATTTATACATGCATACAGGAGCATTTGATGAAGAAGCTCACTGAACAGCTAGAAAGAGGGGTTTATATACCAACTCATAGGAGAAAGCAAGGGAGAGGAAAGGACTTCTATGGAAAAATGATGGGCTTTTAGGAAAAACTAATGGCAGGTCTCATAGTTAGTGATAATGTTTGTCTGTGCAATTTTTCATCCCAGTGCTAGGGGTTGGCCTCCTTACTGGCTGTGAAGCTCCCCCAAGGAGGAAATTTATGGCAGTATCACTCTCAGAAGGCTCTGCCTTTAGTCAGATAAAGGAAGCTCTGAAAGGCTTCTTTTGCATCTGCTGTAATTCAAAATACAGTTGCTTCCAGTGTAATAAGTAAAAAATGTAAATTGTGAATCACAAAGCAACAATTAAAAAATAAAACAAAATAATATAGCTAATAAGCCAATAGTGGAAGTAAAATGAAATCACACACAATACTAAATTATTTCAATAGAAGGCAGGACAAGAGGAAAAAAGACACAAAGAACAAATGAGCAAATAGAAAATGAGTAGCAATATGGTAGCCATGGAAACACATGAACCATAAAAAATTTATAAATTAGAATTTATCAAAACAAAAATCATTTTGAAAGATATAGTTAAAAGTTCAAAATGCAAACCACAATCTACAAGAAAATTTATAAAACATTTATCTGATAAAGGTCTTTGATTCAGAAAATATACAAAGCACATTTATAAATCAATTATAATTAAGAAAAACAACCCAGTTTTTCAAATGGGCCAAAGATTTACATGGACACATCACCAATCAAAGAATGCAAATGACAAAAAGCACAAAAATGTTTATCATCTCCCTTCCTTGAGAAATAAAAGTTAACTAGAATGTAAAGTAATGAAAGTGAAGCCAAAAGGAGGTTCTACTACACACTGTTTAGAATGGCTATCTACCAATCAGGTATAAGGAGAAACTTGAATTCTTATATATTGCTGATGAGAATGCAAAATAGTAGAGCTATTTTGAAAAAAAATTTACTTGGTTTTTATAAATTTAAGAATACCCATACCATTCAACACAGCAATCAAATTTCCAAGGAAATTAACCCAGGAAAATGAAAGCACATGGTCAGACTTGAATGTTCATAGTAGCTTTCAACTGTTGAATGAATCAACTATAATATATCCATGCAATAGAACACTGATCAGTAAAAGAAATAGGGAAGTACTGACATATTCAACAACATGGATAAATCTCAATAGCATTATTCTAAATGAAAGAATACACACAGTTCACAGTTCACTGCACAACTCCTCACTTAAATCTATCTGTAAGCCAAAATCTGGTATCACTCCTACTGGATCTAATTTGATTAGAACAACCTATACCAAAGACAGTCTCACAAACCCAAATCACTGCCTCCATTACTACAACTACTCAAAAAGGCGTAATTAAATTTTATTTCCTCTCTTTCTTCATTCCACCCTCTCCTAACTTTACTTTTAATTGCATAATGTATTGCCCCCAGCAATTTCAATTACAATGTAAACACCAACAAACAACATCCAACCAGTAACCACCACCAGTCAACGTCCATAATCATATAAAGCACCTGTGCCCATAGAATCTTCCCGAATTAACCCTGGCCCCTCCCCCTTGAAAATCACTCAGCTTCCCAAGTCATTAAAATTTACTACAGCCACCACTCCATCGTACTCTGATGCCCACCAAACTAATGCCACTTCCATTACTAAGCCCACTAGGACACTCCCTAAAACTTCAATGCCTGACGCTCATGCCTCTGGGTATTCCTCAATAGCCATCACCGTAGTGCAACCAAAAACAACTATCATTCCCCCTAAATAGATCAAAAAGACTATTAGACCCGTATAAGCCCCACCATAATTTAGAACAATAACACAACCTAATACACCACTAATAATTAACACCAAGGCCCCATAAATAGGACAAGGTTTAGAAGAAAACCCCACAATCTCTATAACTAAAAGAATACTTAGCAAGAATAAAGCATATATCATTATTCCTGCATGGATTATAACGACGACTAATGATATGAAAAACCATAGTTGTATTTCAACTATAAGAACACTAATGACCATAGTACGTAAAACAAATCTACTAATAAAAATAATCAATCACTCACTCTTTGACCTTCCCACTCCATCCAATATTTCTATATGATGGAATCTTGGCTCACTTCTTGGCATCTGCCTAATCCTTCAGAGCATTACAGGCCTATTCCTAGCTATACACTATACACCAGATACCTCAACTGCCTTTTCCTCAATCACCCACATTAGCTGAGACATAAACTACAGCTGAACCATCCGCTACCTCCATGCTAACAGCGCTTCAATATTCTTCATTCTTGTTAAGCCTCTTCCTACACAATCGGTCGAGGCTTATATTATGGCTCATTCTTGTTTTTAGAAACCGGAAACACTGGCATTATCCTCCTGCTCACAATCATAGCAACAGCCTTTATAGGTTACGTACTTCCATGAGGCCAAATATCATTCTGAGGCGCTACAGTAATCACAAACCTATCAGCCATCCTATATACTGGAACTGACCTTGTCCAATGAGTCTGAGGTGGATATTCAGTTGACAAGTCTACTCTCACACGATTCTTTACTTTCCACTTTATCTCACCTTTCATCATTGCAGCCCTAGCAACCCTTCAGCTACTATTCCTCCATTAAACAGGGTCTAATACCCCTTCAGGAATCTCCTCACACTCTGATAAAATCACTTTCCACCCTTACTACACAATCAAAGATATTCTAGGTTTAATCCTCCTTTTTCTCACTTTAATAACACTAGTACTATTTTCAGCTGACCGACTAAGTGACCCAGACAGCTACACCCTAGCCAATCCCCTAAATACTCCACCCCACATTAAACCTGAATGATACTTTTTGTTCACATATGCAATTTTACCGTCTATCCCTAAAAACCTAGGAGGCTTACTGGCCCTCCTGTTATCGATTCTTATTCTAGCAGCCATCCCTGCACTTCACACATCTAAACAGCAAAGTATAATATTCCTTCCACTAAGTCAATACTTATACTGACTCTTAGTCACCGACCTATTAATCCTTACATGAATCGGAGGACAACCAGTAAGCCACCCCTGTACTACCACTGGACAAGTAGCATCCGTAGTATACTTCACTACGATTCTTACCCTAATACCACTCGCCTCCCTAATCGAAAATAAGCTACTTAAATGAACGTGCCTTTGTAGTATAACCCAATACACGGGTCTTGTAAACCGGAAATGGAGACTGTCTCCGCAGGGCAACTCAGAGAGAAAGTACTCAACTTCACCATCAGCACCCAAAGCCGAGATTCTAATTTAAACCACCCTCTGTATTCTGATAAGGCATACAACACATATGCACTTTATTATTTCATTTATGAAATGCTGAAAAAGTTAAAATCTAGTCACAGAAAGCAGATTGGTGAGTGCCAGGATCATGGGGGTGGGGAGGAGGGGGCTGGGGGAGAATGAGATTGACTGCAGAGGACACGGAGGGACGTTTTTGGATTGATGGAAATGTACTACATCTTGATGGTGGTGATGGTTACACGTCTGAAGCAGCTGTCAAATTCATGACACTGGCGCAGTGGCTCAGGCCTGTAATCCCAGCACTTTGGGAGGCTGAGGCAGGCAGATCACAAGGTCAAGAGACCGAGACCATCCTGGCTAACACGGTGAAACCCCATCTCTACTAAAAATACAAAAAATTAGCCGGGTGTAGTGGCACACGCCTGTAGACCCAGCTACTCAGGAGGCTGAGGCAGGAGAATCCCTTGAACCTGAGAAGCAGAGATTGCAGTGAGCCAAGATCGCACCACTGCACTCCAGTCCCAGTGACCGAGCGAGACTCTGTATCCAAAAAAAAAAAAAAAAAAAAAAAATTGGTAATTTTATGGTACGTAAGTTATACTTCCATGAAGCTGATTTTCTAAAACGTATAAAGCATCTCCCATGTTCCAGGTTGTGCTAGATACCGCAATAAACAAGCCACAGTCCCTTCTTTTACAGTCTAGTCGTAAAGGTAGACAACAAACGTAGTAACTGCAAATGATATGTGATGTAATAGATGTATGCACTGAATTCTAAAGAAATAGAATTTTAGAGACTCGGGAGAAATTACTTGATGAGGAGCTCAGCCTGGCAAATTACATATCTCTATCTTACTTGCCCATTAAATTCACGTTTTTCACTAATACATATCATCTAAGGGCAAAGAAATCTGCATATCAGAATTTTGAAAATTTTGTTAACAAGATATATACATTTAAGTTCAGATTCTTAAGATAATTCTCTATTTTTTCCTGTGCATCTCTTGTACCTTTGTACTCTTATTTTTGTCTTCATTTCTGTGGAGTATAACAGAGTAAGACACACAAATCTTAACTGTACCACAAAATGAGTTTTTGCATGTATATTTCCTCATAACCACCACCCAGATCAAGGGTTTGAACATTCTTAGGCTCTTTTCTTTTTGTAAAACCATTATTTGCTCATTGATTATTGATCAGTGTTTTGAAATTTGAGGTAGAAGAAAATGTTGCCACTCTATGGAAAATAATGTCTGGGGAGGTCAAGATTGTTATTGCTAGGTAGGTTGTGATGGCTTATTCCTATAATCCCAGCCAGCCCTTTGAAAGGCCAAGGCTGGAAGATTGCTTAATTCCAGGAGTTTAAGGCAGCCTGAGCAACATGGTAAAACCTCACCTCTTCATAAAATACAAAAATTAGCTGGGCAAGGTGGTGTGTGCCTGTAGTCCCAGCTACTTGGGGGGCTGAGGTGGGAGGATGCTTGATTCTGGGAGATTGAGGCTGCAGCGAACTGAGTTTACACCACTGCACTCCAGCCTGAGTGACAGAGCGAGACCTGCTCTAACAAAACAAAACAAAACAAAACAAAAAGATTGTAAAAGGTTGTCATTGCGTTTTACAGAAATTGTTGAGGATTATCAATTTTGACTCTATCAACTTCATTATGAGGACAGCTAATTTAGGTAATATTTATAACACTCCCGTGGTGAGGCATGTCTTTCTGAGAGATGTAAATATTAATATTCTGCCCTTGGAAAAGCAACTGGTATTTTAAAATTATTCCACTACAGGGGAAAACATAATTTTCAGTAGGAGCATGTTGAACCCTAAATAGGATGGGTGTGTTACAGTGAGTCTCCTGTGTGCTTTTGTGTAAGGAAAATATCTTTGTGAACCAACCTTAAAAGTCACCTTTTCTATGGCAATAATGTATGGCTACCTACTTAAAATAATAATTAATGCCAATAAAATTGATAATTAGGAACTATCTCCAATTTTAATTAGACATACAAATACTATAATTAACCAGTTTTGGACTTGTCTTGAAGCTAAAGGTCTTCTATTCTTTGACAGAGGATGAGGGCAACTCAGGAAAAGAGCAACACATCTGCTTTGAATTAGCCCATAGATCTGACTATCTTCTACTATAGTTTTCTGTCTTTGTGTGTTAGTTGGAGAAAGAAGTACCTCCCAAGGAAAAATCGGGTTTCTTTTCAGAAAGAGGATGTTAAGGTCTTAATGGCTATGTTCTGCTAAATGTGTATGTTTGAATACTAACTCCCAAGCTGATGGTATTAAGAGGTGGGGCCTTTGGAGGGTGATTAAGTCAAGACAGTGGAGCCCTCTTGAATGGGATTGGTGTCCTTAATAAAAGATGCCTCGGAGAGACCTCCCCTTGCCCGTTTACCATGTGAGGTCACAGCAGAAAGGCACCTTCTATGAACTAGAAAGTGGACCCTCACCAGACACTGAATCTGCCCGCACCTCGATGATGGATTTCCCAGCCTCCAGAAGGTGAGAAATAAATTTCTGTTGTTTATAAGCCAGTTTATGGTGTGTGTGTGTGTGTGTGTGTGTGTGTATGTGTGTGTGTGTGTACGTGTGTGTGTGTGTGTGTGTGTGTTTTGAGACAGGATCTCACTCCATCGTCGAGGCTGGAGGACACTGGCATGAGCACAGCTCACTACAGCCTCAACCTCCTGGGCTCAACCAGTCCTTATACCTCAGCCTCCCAAAATGCTGGGACTACAAGCATGAGCCACTGACCCAGCTTATGGTATATTGTTATAGCAGCCTGAACAGACTAAGACAAAGGGATACAGGGCCCTGGGCCAATCCACAAGGCTTCCTTTGGCACCACAATCTTCTCTTGTCAGTTCCAAAGTTTCTACCTTCAGGCTTTTGTCAGGACTTTTCTGCTACTGGATCTTACCTGAAACTATTTCTATCTTGAATCCTGAGCTCACAGCGTGTGAGAACTGAGTAGGTACTAAGGCCTGAGAAAGTGATGGAATATGACACCGGAAAGGTAGATGGAGATGAGTTATAAATGTCCTTAACTCCAGGCTATGTCCTTTCTAACCTCCATCAATCAAAAGTGGTTTGAGAGTCTCACTTTTCCTTAATCTTGCTCTATTAATGGGGCACTGATGTTTTGTTTGATGACACATTGCTCAACTAAAGCAACATTTTACAAGATGTGTTCTCATATCTATGCTAACTGAAGGAAGTGAGTGATGAGAATTTCAGGTCCTTTTCAGCTTTAGCAGGACGGTATTTCTGACCAACCTGTCCTTTCCCCTCCATCGGATTACCCTGTATGGGTACTGCCTCCATGTAACTCAGGGTTGGAATGTCCCAGAATTTAAATAGCAAGGAGATGATATTAAGGATATCACTTCTACCCCAGAAAGAACTACATTTGACAGCTGGTTTAACTAGTCTCATTTTGAAAACAATTTTGGACAACATACCCTATTCTCTTTAATGGCTGAGGAAACTGAGGCATAGTTCTGTCTCTCCCTAGAATCTCAGCAGCTTTCTCTGAGTTCACTTTCACTCTATCAGGACATGAAGGCTACTTTCCTGCTGGTATTCAGGCAAGTTAGTTTCCATAACACCATCATGCTAGTATTCTCACTTCATTGACTGGAAGATTATGGTGTCAGTATCCAGTTTCTAAGACAGAAGCCTCTGGTTACAAATGTCCCGGATGCTGACATTTCCCACTGCAATTGTCAGTCTTCTGATTCACATCATTACAATGAGATGGGTTTATTTGTTCTTTTTTTTTTCAAAAAAATAAAAATAAAAGGTCATGGCTTCCTGCTCAGTCCTTTCATTGAAGGATCCAATGAATCTCTAAGCATCATCTTTGCATCAAAGTGCCCTGGAGCATCAGCACTGGAGGACATTGCATAGACTTCTTGGTGAGCTTTTTTTTTAAATGAAGTTTTTATTTAGAATAATGTGAGAAAAACATTTTATTTGTAGTAATTTTGGATTTATCAAAAGTTGCATGCTGGGAGCAGAGGCTCATGCCTGTAATCCCGGCACTTTGGGAGGCCAAGGCAGGTGGATCACTTGAGGCCAGGAGTTTGAGACCAGCCTGGGCAACATGATGAAGCCCCCTACTCTATAAAAAATAAAAACATTAGCCAGGTGTGGGGTACATGTCTGTAATCCCAGCATCTCTAGAAGTGGAGGCACAAGAATGGCTTGCAGAGGTTTCAGTAAGGTGAGATTGCACCACAGCACTCCAGCCTGGGCAACAGAGCAAGATCCTGTCTCAAAAAAAAATAAATAAAATGTTGCAAAGATAGTACAGAGTTCCTATATGCCCTTCCAGCTTCAAGTTTCCTTAATGCTAACATCTTATATTACTGTGGTACATTTGTTAAAACTAAGGAACTAACACTAACAAATTAAATTCCAGATTATTTGAGTTGTCAGTTTTTCCATTAATACCATTTTTTTTTTCCTGTTCCAGGATCCAATTCTGACAGCTTTTCAAATCAGTCCTCTTCACATCTAATATTGAAACAGGAGGAGTTTTCCCTTATCCCCTTCACAGGGCATGCAACGGGGATGCGGCTCATTTCTTAGGTGCTCTGCAACTCAAATTCCTGAGGGAGCATGCAGACAGGCAGGTCATGGGGAGCGTTTTTGGGCCCCGACGCCACCGCAGTGTCTAGGGTTGAGTATCTACAGACCCCGAAGCCCCAGTGGGCATGCGTTACAGTGTGCTCTTTCAGCTTAGCCGTCCACAGGCAGCTTCTCTTAATCAGCTCAATTAGACCCTCTGCCTTATTGCCAGGACAGAGGGCTTTCTATATCCTGGGGTTCTCACCCTAGTCTACCAGAAACATCGGATCACGTGGGCTTGGAGAATGAGATTTTACTGAGTGGTGGAAATAGCTCTCAGCAGATAGATGGGGAGCCCGAAGGGGATGGAGTGGGAAGATGGTCTTCCCCTGAAGTCAGGCCACTCAGCAGCTGGACTCTCCTTCAACTGCCCCCAACCAAATTTCCCTGGACACCATGTCGTTCTGCTGTCAATGGCCTGCCGGCATCCCTCAGTGTGTTCTTCTGCCTGTGGGTTCCTTTCAATGTCCAGCTACTTCTGTGTGTACCCGATAGGGTTTTTTTATAGGCATAGAATGAGGGGCGTGGCGGGCCAGAGTGCTCCTGGAAGATGCGACATTTGGGCGTGAAAACAGCAGCCTCTGTCCTCACTTAGGTCCACGGACGCAGTTCTGAGGTTGGAGCCTTCTCCAGGGACCTCGCCCTTCTCTACCTAGCACTTCCCTGCCCCCAACCCGGCATCAGTATGGGGTTCTTTCTAGAATTTATCTTCAAATATCAAAATTTTCTGTCTATTAGTTATTTTGGTCTGTCATGGATCTCAGTGAGAACAGCATTTAAGCCCCTCGCTGCATGTTTCTTGTTTTCGTCCTCACAACAGTGAACATCCCTTCTTCTAACACTTTCTTCTCTAATTAAACCAAAAGAAAGCACATGGAGGAGGGATTTTTAAATGTCTTTCATTCAGTTTTATCAAGGACACAGTGGACATGAGCCATTCTCCTTTCGTTTTCTTTCTTTCTTTCTTTCTTTCTTTCTTTCTTTCTTTCTTTCTTTCTTTCTTTCTTTCTTTCTTTCTTTCTTTCTTTCTTTCTTTCTTTCTTCTGAATGTAAACATTGAGGTCGGGTTTCTCTGAACTAAAAAGCAGCTGAATTTTTTCCTGGAATCAATAGACTGCTTCCGTAGCATCCACAGTAAAAGAGAGAAAAAGCCCTTGATGATCGATGCCCCTGATATGCTAATAATTCTCTCCTTTCTGCATCTAAAGGGTCACTTCAGATAAAGTGACCTTTAATAACAAAGTCATCTGGACCTCAAAACTAAACAATAAGATGCATGCTCCTTGGTCTGGGAAGTTGTGAAGCATCCTAATAGATTCAGTTTGGAATGCAATTCTCGTTTAGACAATCTCACCAAGTATGCAGCTCACAGGCTGTCCCTTTAAAGCTTATACAAGCAGTAGCATTTAGTTTCCTTTTTTAAAAAAAATTTAAACCTCTGAACCTGAAGTTTACCTCTTCTCTAAGCAATGTCAGTTCACAGTCACTCAGTTTACTGATGCATGTAAAGAGAAAGAAGGCAATTACTTCTGAGAGTAGGCAAACCAGTGTTCATGGGGCACGGAGGAAATTGTGATGAGGATTTAGTATATTTAATTCACCTATTCATTGATTGAAGGAAAAGGCAAGAGGCAGAAGGAAATTAAATTATAGACTTTTTTTATGTCCACTGCCTTGAGAATTCTTTGTCCATGTACTGTTACACAGTTACATGGACAAAGCACCCAGTTAAAACTATCCCTAGATTTTAATAATGACTACTTTGGTTTGGTTTGAGTTTGGGTTTGATTTGCTTCACAGGAAATCTTAATAATTTCAGATCTCACTGAAACAAATCTAAAAGTTTAAGTGTATGCTAGGCTGAAGCTTAACTGACACTACTATGAAATATACCAAGTAGGTTTTTCTGAGCTGGGCATGTGGGGGTGCCAAAATGGCAGGATTGTTTGAGACCAAGATTTTTGAGACCAACCTGGGCCACACAGCGAACCCCCATCTCCACAAAAAATTTTAAAAATTAGCCAGGCATGGGAGTATGCACCTGTAGTCCTAGCTACTTGGGAGACTGAGTCAAGAGGATCACTTGAACCCTAGAGTCCGAGGTTACAGTGAGCTATAATGGTGCTACTGCACTCCAGCCTGGGCAACAGAGCAAAACTCCATCTCTAAAACATAAAAATTAAAAAGAACGGTTTTACAAAGGCAGTGGGGAGATGAAAAATACGTATGTTTTTCTTAATAAATGAACATTATGAACAAAGATTCATGCAAAGCTTTAACTTTATAAATGAGAAAAATTGGCTTTCAGATAGTGAAGAGGTTCAACTCATTGGGGTAAAGAACAACATTTTCTTTCACTGTCTGCTACCAGTTTTACTCAGCTGATGTCCACTCGTCTTCTTCCTTGAAAAAAGGGTTTTCTTAATGAAAATTAAGTCAGATTGCATAATCTTTAATTACATTTGTTAGTAAAACAATTCCATTCACTTAAAAAAGTCATTATCATCACTGATTCAGAGATGTGTTCCTCCCCACCACTCTAGCATGAGGAGGGACTGGTGGCTCTGGTGGCTCCTACGGGAGTTGTGCCCTCTGCTCTCTCTAATCTCTTATGTACCTAAACACACACACGTGCACCGTCTCTGCATTTACACTTTCAATATTTGGACAGGGATAAGGAATAGAGAAAACAGGTATTGTTGTGTGTGTTTGGGTTGAGTAAACAAGTCAATTGCTCATAGCAATAGATCCAGTTTATTTATCCTTGGATGAGTGGTGCTTCCACAAGCCCTGCAAGAAAAGACTTAAGTCCAAGAAACTCACTTGGGCATGGGTGATTCCTTCTGATTCTCACCCACATCTTCCAACTGACTGCCAGGCAGTAGCATCACACTACAGTCTTCTGCTATTTCCCTTTGCCTAGGGCTGTGATGGTTCCCAGCAAGTGATAGCCCCAATTTCTTCTACTCATCACAGCCCCCACCTCTTGCTCTGGTTCTCCCTCAATTCCCCTCACCCACTAACTATCCCTTCCCCAGGGCATGGTAAGTACCAGTCTCGCCCATGGGAGAGCAGATGTCAAAGCATAAATAAACGTCAGACTTCCCTTTTGGCTGAGCCCCAGGCTATAAAGGGATTCTCTTGTAGACTCCCTCCTTTGGCTGCTCTCCACAATAAGTGCATTAATTTAAAAGTACTTATATGTATACCTAGCTTTAAATTCACATGTTATAGCTTTGAAATTGGCAAGTGTTTTACAAGTACTTAAACAACATAAAGAAAAAAACCTAAAGATCATGTAATTAAGTTAAAATCTTCAGTTGTGTTTTTTGTTGTTGTTGCTACAACTCATTAATTTGTGAAATACATAAATAGCTTTTGGAAGAAAGTAAATATATATAATATATTTTGAGACAGAGTCTTGCTCTGTCACTCAGGCTGGAGTGCAGTGGTGAGATCTTGGCCCACTGCAACCTCTGCGTTCTGGGTTGAAGCGATTCTCCTGCCTCAGCCTCTCAAATAGCCGGGACTACAGGTGCACACCACCACACCTGGCTAATTTTTGTATATTTAGTAGAGACGGGGTTTCACCATATTGGTCAGGCTGGTCTTGAACTCCTGACCTAGTCATCCGCCCACCATGGCCTACCAAAATGCTGGGGTTACAGGCATGAGCCACAGCGCCCAGTCATAGTAAATATATTTTTTAAGTTATTCATGAAATAAAGAAGTTATTGTTAATTTTTAAATTAGCTATTAGCCTATAACCCAGCTATATGTTTTTTATTGTTTGTCTTATTCATTGTAGGAATGCAACAAGGTTGAAATGAATGCACTTCAACTTAAATGTAAATAATGACAGTGATGATAAAACTTTCTTTATTTTACATTATTGATTTAATCCTGCTCTCAACCCCACATACCCTGAGAAGTAAGATCATCCACTGGGATTTTTTTAGGACAATCTAGCTGTTTTTATTCCCATTGTTTCAAAGGGATTTTAATCGTAAGCAGAACACTAAAGTCCAAGCTGTTGCTCCTTGCACTATCTTTACACATTTCCGCCTCACTGAAATCACCATTGTAAAATTATAACTGAGACAGTGAAAGAGATCTGATGTAACCAACTCCATTTTGCTTCTAACTGACAAACTGCCCTTGTTCATTCCTGGGCGTAGGCTGAACTAACTTTGGGAGAAACTTAGTTTATACTTTAAAACAAAGATGGTAACAGTTCTTTCCCAAAACAAACCTCCTTCTTGCCTGGGGTCTAGACTGCCTTTGTAGGACTAACAAGTTAGCCACAAGATTAGAAATTATGGTTTAGGAGTCATGCAGCTGAGGCTTCAAGATTTTGACCCTTCCTAAACTGCTCCTAAGATCAGTGCTTGAGCTATTTTGCAGACCCTGTGCTTGATGGATCAGCTGGCACCACCCAGATGGATGAGCTGGCTCATCTGATCTTGTGCCCCACACGGGAACTGACTCAACGCAAAAGGACAGCTTTAATCCCTGTGATTTTCATCTCTGACCCAATCAATCAGCACTGTCAACTCACTGGTTTCCCTCTGCCCACCAAACTATCCTTAAAATGTCTGATCCCCAAATGCTTGGGGAGGCTGATTTGAGTAATAATGAAACTTCATTTTCCCACACAGCCAGCTCTGCATGAATTACTCTTTCTGTATTGCAGTTCCTCCATCTTGATAAATAAAGCGCTATCTAAGCAGTGGGCAAGGTTGTAAACCACTGGACGGTTACATCACCACTAGAGGCTCTTTTCTTCCTCTTCCTTTAGAACCAGACCTTCAGTCCTGTCATATATTTCATCTTCTCTATTTCTAGATTTTTAAAAGATATTGTTATTCCTTACCCTGGGTTCATAATCATCATGGACCTACATTAATGGTGTAAATACTACAGAGGAAAGAAAAAATATGGATTGCTGACCAATAAAAGATTTCTGACATTATTTTCACTATATAAATATTTGGGCATAAATTCTTCAGCATAGTGATGTTCCAGACTTAATTTTTAAAAAATCCTGTGATAATATTATTGATTTCAGTGGCTATGATTTCACTAAATTAGAGCATGTAGCTAATGTTTGCATTCTGTTGGCCTTTTCCAAGGTGGCTGATAAGCTCAATTTTCATACAGTGATGGTTGTATTTTGCTGCTGCTTTATCTAGGAGCCACCCTACTATATAAATCAATGTTTTCTCATCTTTATTTCATTTAAAAGGTAACATTAAGAAGCCTAATCCAGTATACACAGAGGACCACAGAGTATATTCTCAGAGCTATTGTAAATCATTGTACTGCTAATCAATTGAGAAGGTGGTTACTAGCCTGGATATAAATTCACATAATGTTTGAGTGGTATTTGCTTGATAATACTAATATAGACAGGAGGCAGGGAAATACTGGGTAGGAGAGGGTGGTTCCCTGGCAAAGGATCCACCCTCAAGCCTGGAAACCTGCGGTCCAAAATGAGAACAGACATTCCTGTTTTCATGCCCAAATGTTGCCTTTTGGCCTGCCACGCCCCTTTATCCTGTACCTATATAAATCCCAAGCCCCAGGCTCCATGACCCGAAGAGCAGAAGAGCAGAGGAGCAGAGGAACAGAGGAGCAGAATAGCAGCACAGCAGAGAAGGAGACAAGAGAAGGAATGTCTGAATGTAGAAAGGAGTTCAGCTAGGGATGGTCAGAGAAAAGAGCAGCCGTGGGACCTCCAAAGTCCAGGGAGCATCATCTTCTCACTCCATCCCCTTTCCAGCTCCTCATCCATCCCACTGAGAGCCACCTCCATGCAGGAATAAAATCTCCCACATTTACCATCCTTCAATCTGTCCGTGTGACCTGATTCTTTCTGGATGCCAGACAATGACCCAGGTACTACGAGGGCACTGAGCTGGTTAACACTTAAGCTGTCTGCGAACAGCAGAGCTAAAAGAGCACTGTAACATGCCCACTGGGTCTGTGGGGGTTGCAGGCACCCACCCCTAGACACTATCATGGGGCTGGATCCCAAAAGTGCTTGCCCCAGCTCCTGGACCTGCACGTCTGTGTGCTGCTCCCCATCCTGTAAGAGGTTTGAGCACATGGTGGTTGAACAGATGAGACACACCTCTGTCACTTGTCCTGCAGGGAGGTCAGGGAACTCTGCCATTTTGATACTGCAGTAACCCACACACTGCTTCCTATGGGAGAAAACAACAACAACAACAACAACAACAACAACAAAACAGATTGTTGAGCAACTTAAAAGCATGCAATTACAAAATTAGAGAATGTATGTTTCTAATAGAATTATATTTTATTGCTTCTAAAAGCTTGTAAGTTTGCTACATAGAAATGGAAATTGAGTACTTAATATAGATCTGAAAAGTTGTTAGCTCTAATTTGTTTTTTATAAACTTAAATAAATGGAATTTAGCTGCTGATATGGAGGCTATAGAAGGGAATTGAAGCTACATTTATATTCCTAACTACATGTAGTTCTTGTCTTTAAAGAAAAGGTCATCATCTTTGACCAAACTCTCAGCTTTGGGAGGGAAACACAAGGAGAACCAATAGAAGAAAGTAGTGGCTGTCTGGATGAATTGTACAGTACATTTGAGAGTATAGCCATAATAGAGCACCCTTGGACCCATATATTCTTTATTTTTAAAATTCTGTTTATTATCTAATTAGTTGAGTCTAAATTAGGGTAGTTTGATGTGTTACCCTTTGAAAGAATAGTCTTCTCTAGGTATCAATATTTCTTGTAATTAACCTCATGCATTCAAAGTTCAGGTTCTTAAAGTGAGGTAAAGAGTTGCTTCTCAGGCAACAGCAGAAATGCATGACACCAGCAAAATGAGGATAGGGCTCAATGGAAAACAAAGATGTGATATGCATATGCCTTGAAGACTTTTCGCCAATCTCTGCTCCTCCCTTGAAGATGAAATAGTTGTGCCAGATGTTCAAGCAGCCCCCGTGAAAGCAGCTGCATAGAGGTTATTGTTCTCCGACAGTAATTTACTACTTGCAGGAAGCTTTTAAATAGTGGCAACTAGTAGTGGGCCTGAATGGCAGAGAAGAGCTTGGGGAAGGTCCCAACCGTTAATCAGAAGCGCCAATGCACATGAGGCATGTTTTGGGGTTACCTGGTTCAGATGCACCTGACTGGCTCTGAGGGACTTGGATGAGCCATTTGGTGTTCTCCTGGAACCGATTTTATCAAACATAAAATGAAGATGCATGTAACTACAAAGATGTCACTCCCAGCCTATACTGTTCCAAGTCAATAGACACTCATTAATATAGTCTCAGTTGTTTATTTAACTCTTTCTTTGACTAACACAAGCAATTCCATAAAGAGTCATATTATGATACCATGCAGATTGGATTCTCAAGCAAGAAATGGGATGAGAATTCTGTCCATGAAAGCAGTCTCTGATTGAAATAAAACTTTTTTGGCTACTACCACCTCAAACATTCGATCATAAAACCCTAAGCATTCAAAAGGGGTAAAATAAAGCCATATGAGTTCAGTACCCTAACATTCAAAACACACACACAGAAATACTAATACTAATACTTTGGGCCAAGGTGAATATGAAGTATGAAAAGAGCTGACTTTTAGGGTACTTTCATATTGACAGTGTTATTATGTTGGTACTTATAACCACATGGACAC
>NW_012107642.1:212427-214945 GCF_000951045.1 Mandrillus leucophaeus
ACTCATTAATATAGTCTCAGTTGTTTATTTAACTCTTTCTTTGACTAACACAAGCAATTCCATAAAGAGTCATATTATGATACCATGCAGATTGGATTCTCAAGCAAGAAATGGGATGAGAATTCTGTCCATGAAAGCAGTCTCTGATTGAAATAAAACTTTTTTGGCTACTACCACCTCAAACATTCGATCATAAAACCCTAAGCATTCAAAAGGGGTAAAATAAAGCCATATGAGTTCAGTACCCTAACATTCAAAACACACACACAGAAATACTAATACTAATACTTTGGGCCAAGGTGAATATGAAGTATGAAAAGAGCTGACTTTTAGGGTACTTTCATATTGACAGTGTTATTATGTTGGTACTTATAACCACATGGACACAAGGGGCAAAATGTTGCTGATGAAAATCTTTAAACTAAAGCATATGATTTTAAAATAAATTGAAATTAAGGTTAATAAAACTGAAGCTTCCAATGACTTTTATACTTCTCTCAAAAAGTTTATTCTCTTGAATAGTTTAAACCATTTGGGACCACTTAATGAAGATACATAGATTTATTTTAAGCAAATGAAAAATACAGAGATTTTGCAAGGGTAAATTATAGCTGATCTTAATCTCATTTGTTACTAATTTTGAGTCAGTGTAGTAGGATTTAACAACTTTACCAAGGAAGAGTATTAATTCAAAACAAATAGACAAAAAGTGTGATTACAGATGATTTCATGAAAAGTAAACAAATAAATATGTGCCTCAACTATTGCTTTTATCTTTCCATTATAATAGTACTTTCAAAATCTTTTTTTAAATTTTTACTTATTTATTTTTTATTGAGACAGAGTTTCTCTCTGTCACTGAGGCTGGAGTTCAGTGGGGCAATCTCTGCTCATTGCAACCTCTGCCTCCCGGGTTCAAGTGATTCTCCTGCCTCAGCTTCCCGAGTAGCTGGGATTACAGGTGCCCGCCATGATGCCTGGCTAATTTTTGTATTTTTAATAGAGACTGGGTTTCACCGTGTTGGTTAGGCTGGTCTTGAACTCCTGACCTTAGGTGATCTGCCCGCCTCAGCCTCCCAAAGTGCTGGGATTACAGGCTTGAGCCACCGCGTTGAGAAATCTTTCTTCTTTTTTTTTTTCATAGTTCTTTTTTTTCTTTTTCTTCTTCTCTCATCTCAGTTAAAGCAAGGGTCCTGCTCCACTGGGCAGCATACTTCAGTCTCTCTGAAATGATTGGCAGATATAGCTGCTGCTCTGAGATTTTGCCTTTTGCCAACTATGTGGTGGTGATTTTAGTAATATCTTCACATTTAAATAGATCATATTTCACAAAGCCCCCAACAGAACCTCACTTACTCATCCCTGTAGTACTTCTAGGGGAGAAAACAGGGTTTGGCTAATCATGCCTTGGAGCAGAGAAATTAGAGATCCATGAGGATATGGAGATGACAGGGAAGCCCAGCACGATGGAGTCTCAGTCACAAAGCAAAGTCACCATAAGAAATCAGAAATCCTGAAGTATTTCTAAGGTCAAATTTTTACCTTATAAATATATTGCCTCTAAAATCCTCTTCCTATTTATAATCATGCAGGAAAGGAGAGGGAGATTACACCATTTCTAATTAGGTATACTGGTTTGCTTGAAGGTATCTAAGAGGTTCCTCAACTCCTTCCCGCTTCTCAAATTTCTGCCTCTAAAGGAAGTCAGCAGATCCATTCCAGCTACCACAGAGCTTAGCCTAGTTTAGTCCTTCAAGTAACCCTGGCACCAGGACTTGCAGAAAGTTTACACCTTACAAACTACTACCTCCAGGACTAAGCTGCACAACTGCCAAAGTAAGAGTGAGGACTGTGAATGAATTTGCTTATGTTGTGACACTAAAAATTGGTTATAGTTACAATGTCTTTTTCCTTAACAACAGAGATACCTCCTGAGAAATGTGTCATTAGGCCATTTCCTTGTTGTGAAAACATCATACACTGTACTTACACAAACCTAGATGGTACAGCCTCCCACATACCTAGGTATAGCCTATTTCTTCTAGGCTGCAAACCAGTGCAGCAGGTTACTGTGCTGAATATTGTAGGTTATTGTAACACGGTGTTGTGTTTGTTTAACTAAATATAACTGAACATAGGAAAGGTACAGTAAAAATATAGTAAAAAAAGATTGAATATGATACACCTATATAAAGCATGTATTAGTCCATTCTCATGCTGCTATAAGGACATACCTGCAACTGGATAATTTATAAAGGAAGACAGTGTAATTGACTCATAGTTCTGCAAGGCTGGCGAAGCATCAAGAAACTTACAATCATAACAGAAGGGGAAACAAACACATCTTTCTTTACATGGCAGCAGAAGAGAGAAGAGTCAGAGTGAAGCAAAAGGGGAAGCCCCTTATAAAACCATCAGATCTCTTGGGAACTTAATATTATGAGAATAGCATAGGGGAAACTGCCCTCATTATTCAATTACCTCCCACTGGGTCCCTCCCATGACATGTGGGGATTAT
>NW_012107642.1:214995-217088 GCF_000951045.1 Mandrillus leucophaeus
TAATTAGGTATACTGGTTTGCTTGAAGGTATCTAAGAGGTTCCTCAACTCCTTCCCGCTTCTCAAATTTCTGCCTCTAAAGGAAGTCAGCAGATCCATTCCAGCTACCACAGAGCTTAGCCTAGTTTAGTCCTTCAAGTAACCCTGGCACCAGGACTTGCAGAAAGTTTACACCTTACAAACTACTACCTCCAGGACTAAGCTGCACAACTGCCAAAGTAAGAGTGAGGACTGTGAATGAATTTGCTTATGTTGTGACACTAAAAATTGGTTATAGTTACAATGTCTTTTTCCTTAACAACAGAGATACCTCCTGAGAAATGTGTCATTAGGCCATTTCTTTGTTGTGAAAACATCATACACTGTACTTACACAAACCTAGATGGTACAGCCTCCTTCATACTTAGGTATAGCCTATTTCTTCTAGGCTGCAAACCAGTGCAGCAGGTTACTGTGCTGAATATTGTAGGTTATTGTAACACAGTGTTGTGTTTGTTTACCTAAATATAACTGAACATAGGAAAGGTACAGTAAAAATATAGTAAAAAAAGATTGAATATGATACACCTATATAAAGCATGTATTAGTCCATTCTCATGCTGCTATAAGGACATACCTGCAACTGGATAATTTATAAAGGAAGACAGTGTAATTGACTCATAGTGCTGCAAGGCTGGCAAAGCATCAAGAAACTTACAATCATAACAGAAGGGGAAACAAACACATCTTTCTTTACATGGCAGCAGAAGAGAGAAGAGTCAGAGTCAAGCAAAAGGGGAAGCCCCTTATAAAACCATCAGATCTCTTGGGAACTTAATATTATGAGAATAGCATAGGGGAAACTGCCCTCATTATTCAATTACCTTCCACTGGGTCCCTCCCATGACATGTGGGGATTATAGGAGCTACAGTTCAAGATGAGATTTGGGTTGGGTCACAGTCAAACCATATCAAAGCATTTACCTTGAATGGAGTTTCTAGGGCTGGAAGTTTCTCTGAGTCAGTGAGTGAGTGGTGAAGGCCTAGAATATTACTGTGCACTACTGAAGACTTTATAAACCCCTGCACTCTTAGCCTACACTAAATTTATTTTTTAAATCTTTCTTCTATAACAAATTAACCTTAGCTTACTGTGACGTTTTGCTTTATAACGTTTTTAATTCTTTAAATCTTTTTGACTTTTTTTTGTAATAATACTTAGCTTGAAACACAAACATATTGCACAGCTATACAAAAATATTTTCTTTCTTTATATCCTTATTCTATAAGCTCTTTTCTATTTTTAAGATATTTTAGTTTTTTCTTTACTTTTTTGTTAGAAACTAAGACACAAACAGATGCATTAGCCCAGGCTTATAAAGAGTCAGGATCATCAATATCACTGTCTTCCACCTCCACATCTTGTCCCACTGGAAGGTCTTCAGGGGCAGTAATAGGCATGGAGCTGTCATCTCCTGTGATAACAGTGCCTTCTTTGAGAATACCTCTTGACAGACCTGCCTGAGGCTGTTTCACAGTTCATTTTATATATATATATACACACACACACACACACATATACACATACGTATATATATGTAGGAGTGCACTGTAAAGTAACAGTAAAAAGTATAGTAAATACATAAACCAGTAACGTAGTCATTTATTATCATTATCAAGTATTAGGTACGGTATATAACTGTAAGTGGTAGACATCTCTAAGACTGGCAGCTCAGTAACTTTGTTTATACCAGCATCATCACAAACACGTAACGCACGTTGCTATCACATTAGGATGGCTATGACATCACTAGGTGACAAGAAATATTCGGCTCCATTATAATCTTATGGGACATGATCATATATGTGGTCCATTGTTGATCAAAACACCATTATGTAGCACATGACTGTGTTACGTATAAAGTATGCATAAGAAACTATTGCAATGCAAAGTTTTTTTGTTTCTGTTTTTGTTTTTTTTGAGACAGAATCTTACTGTTGCCCAGGCTGGAGTGGAGTGGCATAATCTCGGCTAACTGCAGCCTCTGCCTCCTGGGTTCAAGTGATTCTCCTGTCTCAGCCACCTGAGTATCTGAGATTGCAGGCATGTGCCAC